>NC_041389.1:96141986-96166907 GCF_002162155.2 Triticum dicoccoides | reverse complement strand
GGGGCGCGGCGGCGTGCCACGTGGCGGGCTGCGGTTCGCGGGCGGCGGCGGGCGGACGCGTCCGGCTCCGTCCGGGTGTGTCCGGCGGCGCGAGGGGAGCGGTAGCTAGGGTTTGATCCGGAATTTCGGAGGGGGGTGTTTTTATAGGTAGAGGGAGCTAGGAGGCTCCAAATGGAGTGCGGTTTTCTCCCACACGATCGTGATCCGACGACGGAGAGCATGGAAGTGACTTAGATGGGTTAATGGGCTCTTTTGGAGGGGTGTTGGGCTGCAACTCAAAAGAGGCCTTTGCGGTTATGCGGTTAACCGTTGGAGTATCAAACGAGCTCCAAATGACCCAAAACTGGACAGGCAGTCTACCGGTGCTATACCAGGGCCACTTGGCAAGTCTCGGTCCATTCCGAGAATGTTTAACACCTGCACACGAAAAGAGACAAGAGGGGTGCGTCGGTGCACGTGGGAGTGTCGGATTGCGAAACGGATAACGGGGAAAATGCTCGGATGCATGAGACGAACACGTATGCAAATGAGATGCACATGATGACATGATATGAGATGCATGACATGAATAAAAAGCAAAATAAAAGACAAAAAGCCCAACCACAGAGGGAATATCATATCACATAGCCGAAAATGGCAACAGTTGGAGTTACAAAGATGGAAAGTTACATCCAGGGTGTTACAAATGGGGAACAAGGGACGAAGACCACGGTGTTTATCCAGGTTCGGACCGTCTCGAAGAGGTAAAACCCTAGGTCCTGCTTGATTATATTTGATGTGTATGATATGGTTATGGAGTTGATCTACCTCAAGATCAGGCGAGCTAAACCCTAGGTTGATGGGGTGATGGATGTTTCTCTAGCCATAAAGACTAAAACCCTTCAGTTTATATAGGCACTGATAGGGTTAGGGTTACATGCGATCGATTACAATGAAGGAAAGATCATGCTAAATCTTGACTTGAAAGGCACTCCATGACTCCGAAGATCTTTTATCCGTCCATGGATCTGTACTCTAGCTGGGCTTCATAGCAGCCCCTCAGTCCGGCCCATAAGCAATGAGCCAGCAATCCGATGACCCCTTAATCCATGACTCCCTCAGCGGCCCCGTGTGTCGCCACTCGATTGGACACGTATTCACCACTCGGCAGCCCCCGCGCGTCGCCACTTGGTTGGACACGTCTTCACCACTCGGCCGCCATGCGCATCGCCACTTGGTTGGACACGTCTTCACCACTCGTCTGCTCCCACGCGTCGCCACTTGCTTGGACATGTCTTCACCACTCGACTGCCCCGCGCGTCGCCAAGGATAGGTTTGCAAGATAATAAAGAACGTGAAAAAAAATAAAAGTTAGGTGTTGTTTTAATAAAAGTGCAATTAAGTTAGTATAGCGAGTGTGAAAAAGTGGTGGTAGTATTTGCGGAATTCTCCCTAAGCAATTGGCTAAGTTACTAGACCGATAGAAACTTTTTATGTGTGAGAGGCCACTGCTAGCATATCATCCCTTACTTGGAATTCTATGCACTATGATTGGAACTATTAGCAAGCATCTGCAATTACCAAACTTCATTAAGGTAAAAACCAACCATAGCACTAAGATATATTGATACTGGTCCCCCTTCAATCCCGTATGAATCAATTCCTATGGTAGGAAGAAGATTCTGTCACTCTTGCCCTCCAATGCATAATCCTATCAACATACAACTAACCCTATTGTGTGATCCATGCGCGCTCGTTTGATAGGCACCAAATGACAACAACATAACCACAAGCAAATTAAACCAATAATAGCAATTCACCAAACACCCATAGGACAACAAAATCTACTCAAGCATCATAGGATGAAAACACATCATTGGAGAATAATATGAAGCAAATGGACCTGTTTATCTGTCGAACGTTTGTCGAGGAGAAATTGGTAGCGAACACCCGGTTGCCATGCCATAATAACTAAAATTGCCATGCAATTTTGAGGGACTTGACATGTATGTAATGGAAAATTGCCATGTTTAGGGGAGAGGGATGCCAGCGACACAGTGTAATGTTTTTTTAAAACTTGCATACATTTCCCTTCGAGAGAATGTTCGCCAGTTAGATATACCGACAATTTATATGAACCCATCAAAAAGGGGGAGATAATATGCCGGCCTCCGAACCGCTGCCGTCGGTCCCTGTCTCCTCCGTCCGCCGCTCTGGCAGCCGGAGGAGGTGGGGACCCTGGTGCTTTGACTTAGGACTGTAGTTAGGGTTGGCCTAGTGCTTCCTTGAGGCGTTGTTTCCATGGAGGAGGTGGCGCCGCGTCGGAATAATTTGCCTCTGCTCTTCCTCCATGCCGTCGTCGTTGCAACTGGTGGCATCAGGGGGCAAGTGGCCTGGTAGACTCGCCGATCTGGGATCCTGCGAGGTTCGTGTCTGGTGGTTGATTGACGGCGCTCTCGCGGGTGGCGGTCGTGTCGGCTGCTGTAATTGTGCTTACTGTCTTGCATTTGGGTGCATGGATGCCAGCAGGCGGCAACGTTCCTCTTCTTCGACTACATCGGATGAAGTTGACGGCGTCGAGATCTGGTGACCATGGGGAAGATCCCCGACCTACGTGCCACAAAGACTCGGTCTCGTCGCTTGCGGCGACCCGCTTCATCGGCTCAAAAAGCATCTTTGTATGCGGTGGTGCTCTCCCAGATCTTGGTATGGCGGCTTTTCTCTTTTTTTTTTCCGGCGTTACCATCGTGACGGCGGAGGACGTTTGTGGACTATGTTTCGACAAGGCACGAGTTTCTGCAAGGGTGGAATGATAGTTTTACCTCTTGTGGAATTCTTTGTGCACAGTTGCTTGACAAACATTTGAGTCTGGTATGGTGACCATATGTGTAATCTGTGTGAACAGGTTGTCTAATGAAATATATGTTTGCTTCAAAACAAAACAAAAAACAAAAAACTGCGTCTGAAGAGTTAAACGGCGGACGTCCACCTCATAGCAAAAGGGCCGAAGGAGAAACGCAGCGCAGGGCATGAGATCCCTCGTCCATCTCGGTCCTCTATCCAGCAGGCGGCCGCCGCACATTTATCCTCCGCCCTCTTCCCCATCTCGCCGCAGCAAGGGTAGTCTTCCTCTCCCTGTTCGGACCCAACCCCTCCTCTCCTCGCTCCACAAGCCAACCCCCCCTCCCTCCCCTCGTGTTGGGGAATTGTATCTAGTCTAGCCCCCTCGGCGGCGCGGCGGCGGATGCCGCCGAGCCCTGGTGCTGATACCCAGAAGGTGTGCCCTAAAACCCTACAGTTAATATATATTCTCCCTGTAATAACATGTTCGTAGCTTTGATCCATGGGCCAGACCGCAATTCGTATACAGTCTGCTACTGATGTTATATGATGTATTCGTAGATGAAACTGACTTGATGGGATTGTTACAGTTTGTGATGGGAGACATGGTTACGGAATTGGACGAGGCAGGAGTAAGAAATGCAGAGAACTCCACGGAACAGAGGGAGGCATACAATGTAGTTGACGATGAAGGTTCCCCTGTACCTCTACTAATGTTGCCTAGTGGAAAGGTATCACTTGAACATGTATCCGTTTGGTGTTTGGGTGCATTCTTCAGTTCAAAAAAATACCACTGGCTGACCCGTGCGACGGCTAGTTCGTAGGTGTTAAGTGCCATGGTTATCTGTGTCGTAGACAATTTTTTTAGTTAAGGGCTTGTTGGGCTACAGGAATTTAAATGCATTTGGTACATATCTTAAGTAAATAGTTCGGTAGGATGTGTATTGGTATTAGCTGTTGACATGAGTTTTCTTATCATAGTTGGCAATGCTCATATCTCATAGTGATGCACATGAAGTGACTTTATACTCTTGCAGCACTGTGGCCCTAGTGTCCAGTAGGCACCAAGTATTCAGTTTCTGTGTGCATACATGAATGTGGGTAGTTTGTGCCTGTCTGCGGGTACTATATGTGCCCAATGATTTAGACAGAAATAAAGCTAGGCTTGCTTGTACTGCAGTTAAATTAAACAGCAAAACTAAGTTTGTTGAGGAGATTACCAACGGACTTTGCAGATAATAAGTAACCACTGAATGTGTGCCTGTCAACATAATAATTATATGCCCCTTCGTGCCTGTTATGCATTTTTTGGTGTTTGAATTGACAAAGGAATTTGTGGTGAGAACTATTTGTCTATTAGTCTTTGTGTTGTTTGACTGGAAGACAAAATTCTGACAGAGAATGATTAGTATTATGTGGATTAATATATGTCACTTTTCTATTTCATGAGTCATCCTACCATGCTGCATTTAAACAGATTAAATACCTAACACAGGAACCTGTTGGCAACCAATCAATGACAGAAGGAAGACTGCAACCAGCCGGTGATAATTACCAGGTGTGCAGACAAAAATAGCATAATTACGACCTTCCCGGCTGTTATGCATTTCATTTTCTTTGAGTTGGAAAGATTGAACTGTTACTCTATCAGTTTTTGTGCTGTTTGACTGGAAGTAATGATTCTGACCTAGAGCGATTAATATATGGCACTTTTGTATTTGTCTGTTAGTCTTTGTGTTGTTTGACTGGAAGACAAAATTCTGACCGAGAATTATTATTATAGTGTAGATTAATATATGGCACTTTCCTATTTCTTGAGTCATCCCATCCTTCGGCATATAAACAAATTAATACCTAACACAGGAACCTGTTGGCAAACAATCAATGACAGAAGGAACACTACAACCAGCTGGTGATAATGATCAGGTAAACAAACCAAGCAAAGCATAATCATGTCACCCAAGTTAGACACCTGAATATGGCATTTCACAGTATCTTAACATAAGTTATTCATTGTCATGCAGGACCCATCTTCAGATAGTGTTGAAAAGAATACAGAAGGACTACTGGCAGATGGACAGGATCAACAAACCAACTCAGTTTACCATCCACTGCAGCAAGCCGAAGAAGAAAACCAGTTACATGATAATGTGGAAAGCAACGAAATGCTAAGGAACAATAGCAGCAGTGAAACTGATTCAGACAGCAGCTCAGGGAGCGACTCAGATAGTGAAGTCGGAAAATACTTCTATCCTCAAATTGAGCAATTGGAGATGGCAAAACAACCAGAGCCTGGAATGAAATTCCAAACCCTTGAAGATGCGCACAGGTTTTATAATACATATGCTCTCCTAACAGGTTTTGAGGCAAAGCGCGGTACAAATTACATGAGGAAGAAGTTTCACCTCATATGCAACAGGAGTGGTAAATCGAGGGCAACTCCGGACCTGCAGAGGAAGCGGAAGAGAAAATCTATAGAGAAGACAAATTGCCAAGCCAAGGTAATAGTGAAGCTCACTAAAGGCCAATGGGAGTTCACAACAGTTCGTAATGAGCATAACCATCCGCTCTGTCCAAGTGCTTCCCTCACAAAATTCTACTTGAGCCACAAACACATATCAACTGAAGAAAGGTCATTTCTGAAAGTTCTGCAACGAACTAGGATACCTCCAAATAAAGTTATGAAGATTTTTAGGAGAATGAGAGGCAGCTTTGGAAGCATACCATTCAAGAAAAAAGATGGGACCAATTTACTATGTGCAGAACAACATAGAAAAGAGAACTCAGATGTTGGAAGAATGTTGATGTACTTCAAAGAAAAGGAGCTTCAGGATCCAAGTTTTCAATGCATGAAGCAAACAGATGAAGACAACATAGTTCGGAGTGTTTTCTGGACTGATGCGAGGTCAAGGATGGATTATGAGATTTTTGGAGATTTCCTGTTGTTTGATACTACCTATACCACAGATAGGCATAACATGCTATTTGCTCCTATTATTGGATTAAATAACCATGGGAGAACCCTCTTGTTAGGATGCGCCTTGTTACATGACGAGAGCACTGAAACTTACAAATGGATGTTCGAAACACTTTTGCATGTGATGGAAGACAAAATGCCAGTATCAATTATAACAAACCAGGATGAAGCTATGGCAAAAGCAATTGGAGAGGTCATGCCACAAGTAAGGCATTGGTTGTGCAAATGGGATGTACTGGAAAAGGCACAGCAAAATATTTCAGCCTTCATAGCAGAAAGTGGCAACATAAAAGCAGACCTGGATAGCTTGGTTGACAACTCACTGACAGAAAAAGAATTTGAAGAAGGGTGGGATGCACTCATTGAGAGATACGGTGCAAGTGAAAACGAGTACCTACAAATCTTGTGGCAAAGAAGGAAAAACTGGGTGCCTGTTTATTTCAGAGAAGATTTCTATCCATTTGTCCAATCACATGGATGTGACAAAGGGATGAACTTGTTATTCAATGACTATGTGCTTTCTATTGACAGAATAGAGAAGTTCATTGAAAGATATGAGGAGATATATAAGAATATAACTAAGACAGATGAAGAAGATAGACTGCAAACAGGAACTGTACCTTCATGCTTTTCATTGCAGCCAATAGAAAAGCATGCAGCTGATATTTACACAAGGCAAATATTTCTGAAAGTACAGAGAGAACTTCTCCACTCTACCGCTTTCAACGTGCAGGAGGTCCAAAGAGG
Source organism: Triticum dicoccoides (assembly GCF_002162155.2). Taxonomy (NCBI): domain Eukaryota; kingdom Viridiplantae; phylum Streptophyta; class Magnoliopsida; order Poales; family Poaceae; genus Triticum; species Triticum dicoccoides. The sequence goes on along the minus strand of NC_041389.1, from coordinate 96,160,363 downwards.
GGCTGTATACCGACTAAACAAGGTTTTCAACTATGAGAATCCAGAGTTTGATCGAAATAACTTTGAAGTGCAGGTTGAATCTGGCACCAATGCATTCAAATGCCAGTGCGCAAAGTTTACCAGGGATGGAGTACTGTGCTGCCACATATTCAGACTTTTCACACAGTTTGGAATCAATCAAATACCAGAGCAGTACATAGTGCCCAGATGGACTGAAAAATTCAGAGAAGAGAAGGAGAAACAGTACAAGGAAAAATGCTCCGAGCAGATGGACACTACAATGAGATACACAAATTTTATGACTAAAATGGCTGACCTCGGCAAAACAATATGCAGCGATGGCGCAAAATACGACGCATTCATGCTTGAAGTCGACAAGATTCAGGAGAACTTCGCAACGGCACAAAAATAATCCTGAAAATTATTATACTTGTGTTGTGGGCAAGGGGGCAGGCAACAGAAGCATCTGGGTCACTGCAGGGTTACTGTTATGCAAGTCATAATGTTGAACTAACTGGCGGCCTCTACTGGATACTAGACTTGCGCTGCTATGGTGTTTGGAATTTGCCGGTTTTGATAGGTTTGAGTGAACCCGTCTTTGAACACAGGAGTGTCTTTGGTGCGGGAATCAGGATGTCCAGCAGCAGGATTTTGTAGAGAATTAGCAGGATGCTCATGTCCAGGATGAAGTAGAATAGTTAGGATGTCTATTTTAGCTAATTAAGAATTCAAGATAATGATAAGAGTCCAACAGAACTAGATAGTGTCTATGCAATGTCTGTTAGTAAAATGCCAGAGATTAGAGCTGGTGAGTTTATCTGCCCTAGGAGTTCATGTGGTTAATACAGTTTGTGTTGAATGCGCGATACTGTTGGCCTACTGCTGCCATGACTGAGATAATGTCTGATCCAGCATTTTGCTCGTCTCTGAAAGCTTGTTTTGTGTTTTGTGTTTAAAAGTTGCAACACAACTGAAATAATATACGGAAAATCTATGCTACGCACACATGCACAATTGCTCTCCCATGTTGGGCATCCCAATGGGATTTGCTACGATGTCCACTCAATTTTTTTTTTTTTTTGAGAAACCGATCTCCACTCAAGTCTGTAGAGTTTTGGCCCCTGTCGGTTCGTGGGCTGCTTAGTGTGGGTGGCTAGGTCCGTCTGACAGTGTGTGTATGAGACCCAGATGACTTTCCCTCAACCAAAAAGAAGAGACCAGATGGCTTTATATATGGACCCCGATAAATCCCGAATGTTCGGATTTTAAGCATGTCATCCCGAACGTTTTTCATGGCAACTTTAATTGGAGCGAGGTGGCAACTATAGTTGTTAAAACATGGGCATCCTTGTCCCAATTGTTTTTTTGCCAGAAAATTACCATGTTTGTCAACCTCGTGTGAATCAAAGTTGCCATGAAAAACGTTCGGATTGTCATGCTTAAAATACGAACATTAAGGATTTATCATTTCTGTTTATATATTTCCCTAAAAAAGATGGCTTTATATATTCATGGCTCAACGTACATGGTGTGAGGCAAGTTCTGATGAACTATCCCTGTAAACTTCCTGTGATCTTGACATTGCTATGATCCAATCCTCCGCCTGACGAGAGATGTTGCTAAGTTTGTAGCATTTGGTATTCAGAGCACTTGTTTTGATCCTTAATTTATCCCCACAATTCCATAGTTTTGTTTTGTCAGTCTAGTCCTCTCGATTTGATCCTATGATCTCGTCGACGAGTGCCAAACTGCTTGTACCATGGAGCACAAAACACGCTTGCGTGCACCCTAGCTTAGTCGGATCGCATCAAGAGTCGGCACGACGTGGAAATCAGGTAAAGGCCTGACACTCATGGAGGGGATGGGTGCGGCGGAGGGTGAGATCTTTGATATGGCGAAGGGAATGATGGGGACTGCCAGATCAGGGGAGAGCGAGCGTTTATTTTTTCGATTTTGGGGGATTTTTTTCTTTGTGAGGTGGGATTGCATTGAAAAAAAATCAATGGAAGGGCAGTCAATGAGGTTTGATGGGTGGTCATATTTTGACCATAGTTTTTTTCCTAGAATACGCACAAATATGTACATCATAGATTCATAAAAGAGAAGGGAAAGAACCCCATCAAAGGTTGGCCTAGGCCAAGTACCACGTGACTACTTGCGGTTGACCCCCCTATAAACAACCTAAGAAAGAACGGGTTCATGTCCCCTCGAAACAACCCAGCTCTCTACCAAGCCATACCCTCCTCGTAAATCCGGTTCATCACTACGTTCATGAGTGGCGACGCATTGTAAAAAAATGATAGCATTGTGATGTTTTCACACCTCCTATCATAGCAGTAGCACTAATATGAAGATCCTTCCTTTTGTGTGCAAGGGTTGTAGTGACTCGCTCAACTCTAATAAGCTATACATTCCTGATGGCCCCCAAGCCTCATGCCCTAAAGCCCGTGAGAACCTTGTGCCACACACCACGTGTGAAGATACGGGCCACAAGTAATTTTAACTAATAAAATATACGTAGCAAAAGTAATATAACCAAAAATATGTTCAAACACAAATATATAATTTTTCATAACATGCATTAATATTTTGTTAATTATATCTACGATCAAAATTTGGCATAAAATACGAAGAGGGTCAATAAATCAGAACGGAGGTAGTACCCTTTAATAATAGAGACATAAAGATAACACCTACGATTAAATCAACTTCATCCGTGGCAAGACCTTCAACAAGGTAAGGACACATTCTTCGTAACTAAGCTGACTATTAAAGGTGGGGACAAGAGTTTTCACACTGATATGAAGCATTTTCCAGTCAACTGCTTGATGATCATCTGATAGCCTCCTTCGCGAGTACTCACACTCCACGCCATGGCCAAAAAGCACTAGCAGATTGATATGACGTCTTCCCATCTTAGACCACCGCAGTGGACGTCCATGCCTCGACGCGGATCTGGCTGCTGCCACTCCACACCGATGCGAGTCACATTTCAGCATCCACCGTACCACCGAAGTTGTTGCGTTGGTGCTGGATGCTGACAGGGAACAATGAGTGCACATGTTGCTCATTAGCATCAGACTGAAGGTTTTCTATTTCAAAATGGCAAAAATTTCACTTAGCCTCTAACTGGTCAATATTTTTTGAAATTTTGAATATTGTTTTGAACAAATGAATGAATTTTTATTTGAATTCAAATAATTTAAATTCAAACAGTTAGATAAATAGAAATGTCGTGCAGAATGACATAATAGTGTATATATCCTGAGGGCATCTCTAACCGATTCACTATGATTTAGAGGAGGATATAGCAGATTATTCTTCAGAGGAGCATATTTGCTCCTAAAAAAAGTGTCATTTCTGAATGAACTCCTAAACTTAGTTCCTTAAAAAAAATTAAACATAAATTCAGTGCAAAATTGATTCAAGCAACTTCATCAAACTTGACTTGAACTTGATTCAACCAGTTGCATCAACTATTTTACATAAATTAAATGAAATTTAAACTAGATTGCATAAAAACTTTAAAAAATACTACTGGCTATCTCTCTCTCGTTCTCCAACCTCTCCTAGTCTAATTTGGTAAGCAACACGTTTTCTCCGGTGCCACCACCCCGGCACCGCCCTTGCCCTCCGGTGGTGCCGTCGTCGTTGCAGCAAAGGTCGATGACATCTGTCGCTCCGTACTTGTACATCTCGTACAATCGGCGCTCCTCCTCGATGCACTTCAGGTATATGCGACGGAGCTCCCCCATGTACGCCTCACCGGCTTGCTCCACCTCGAGGTGCTAGCGGGCCTTCCAGTCTTCCTAGATCTTCTTTATGGTGGACACTCGGAGGTCAACGGGCACCAACTACAGCTGGTCGTCGGGGAAGTTGCGCCGGGTGTTGGCGTCGTGGAGGCGCACTGACATTATGTCATACTCATGTGCCTCTTGCACCGCCAAGATAGAAGAGCCAATCCAAATCTTCTCATGTGTTTTCACAGTCGGTGGTCTCCGCGACCCACGCCCCCCACCAACGCTACCAGACGTAAGATATTTTCTCTGTGGCAGCGGCGACGATGGCAGGTCAGTGAAACGGGAACCGCCGTCATAGTAAGAGGAAGCACTGCTGCAGGCATGGGCTCATGACTTTTCATGGCAACACGGATCCATGCGACGGCGAGGAGTGGCGGCAACTGGATCTGCCTATCTTTGGCGGCGGGACGGCGCTGGAGTGGATAGGGGTGGGGGTGGGGCGCGCACGGCGGGGCTTGGGCGGCGATGGAATGGAAAAGGAGGAGAGGTAGGGCATCGATAAATTTTACTCCACGGATGGGTGGTCGAGTATATTTAAGGGTTGCAACAGTTGCAACGTACTACCTCTGTTTCAGTTTACAAGTCCTACGCGTATACCTAGATTGCCAATTTTATCACCCTAATATAAAATATATAACACAAAAATTATAGCATTTGAAAATAGAACATCTGAAGTTTATATTTGTATATTTTTTGTAATATGTGACTTGTATTAGGTTGGTCAAATTGACGATCTAGGGATACGCGCATGCCCTGTAAACTGAGAGAGAGGTAGTAAAAAATATCGTCCACTAATGGATAGGTTTGGTGCCGGTTAGAGGAATAAAACACACACATATTTTTTTTAAGAAAGAAGAAAACATATTTTATCCTCCTCTAGCCGAATAGTGGATCGGTTAAAGATGCTCTCAGGGTTATTCCGTTGGTCAACTAGTAGCTATTTTTAGGCTGGTTATAGTGGGAGTGATATAGATAGTGACATACATGCCACGTAAGCAAAAAAGATGACATGTCAAGTAATTAATGAGGAGAGAGGCATATAGAGTAACATAATATGTTACCATCACATAACGCTTCCCAATGCAAAATGAATCTACAAAACAATAAATGAAGATGTATATGTTATCACACTTATGTTAGACTACCCACAGTGAAAATAATATAGGTCTAGATAAAATAAACAGTGGGAGTAGTAACATCACATATATCTAGATAAAATAGATGATGTGGCAAGCAATAAATGAAAAAAAAGAGGCATGTGGTAACATAGCTAGTTACTACTACCAATATGAGTAACATCACACATATCAAGACAAGATGAGTCTATAGCCTAATAAATAAAGTATTGCATTTTATAACATACTCTATATGTTACTCCCCACTATAGACGTAGTAACATAGAGTAGTAACATGGGCATGTTATTACTCCACGTTACTACCCCCGTCCTGGTTTATAGGTCTTTTTTGTAGTTTGTGCCAAATTTTGACTAAAGATTTAACTAACAAAATGTTAATGCATGTTAAGAAAAATTATCTCATTAGATTCGTATTTGAACATAGTTTTCAAAAATATAATGTTTGGTGACATGCATGAACATTTTGTTAGTTTAATCATGGTCAAAATTTGGCACGAAATACAATGGGGACCAATAAACCCGAACGGAGATAGTACTACCCATTGTGGCTAGTCTAAGTTACTCCCCACCCACTATGACTAGCCTTACCGTGCTTTATACGAGTGGGGCAACGTGAAGAGCAAAGACGGGATCGGACTAATCATGAAGTGCCAACGTATAGAAGTATACGTGAAGTCTTTTCGTTTCATGGTAAATGAAGATAGTACAGTAGTAAATGAGCGTTTGAGTTCCAAGAAGCATAGTATTGCTGAGATTCCCAAAGATAGTAACATACATACCATGTAAGCAAAGAAGATGGTGTGTCAAGTAATTAACGAGGAGAAAGGCAAATAGAGTAACATAATATGTTACCATTACATAATGCTTCCAAATGCAAAATGAATCCACAAAACAATAAATAAAGATGTATATGTTATCACACTTAGGCTAGTCATAGTGGGAGTAACTTAGATATAACATAACACATCCCAAGAAACAATTGCTTATGTGGCATGGAGTTAATGAAGAAAGAGATGCTTGTGGTAACATAATATGTTACTGTAACATAACACACCCCGAGGCAAAATGAGTCTATATCTCAATTAATGAAGGCTTGCATGTGACCATCTATATGTTACTACCCACTATGAAGATAGTAACATAGACTAATAACATATGCATGTTACTAGTCTAAGTTACTCCCCACTATGACTAGCCTTATGTTAGACTACCCACAGTGGGAGTAACATAGGTCTAGATAAAATAAACAGTGAGAGTAGTAACATCACATATATCTAGATAAAATAGATGATGTGGCAAGCAATAAATGAAGAAAAAGAGGCATGCGGTAACATAGCTACTACTAGTACTAGTATGAGTAACATCACACATATCAAGACAAGATGAGTCTATAGCCTAATAAATAAATTATTGCATATTACCACATATATATTACCTCCCACTATAGATGTAGTAATATAGAGTAGTAACATGGGCATGTTACTACTCTATGTTACTACCCATTGCGGCTAGTCTAAGTTACTCCCCACCCACTATGACTAGCCTTAGGGCATCTCCAGCCGCGCCCCCAAGAAGGCCTCCCCAGACGTTTTTTTGGCGCCGGCGCCGAAGAAACGGCCCAGTCGCGCCCCCAGGAGCCCGATTTTCGTCGGCTTGGGCCGAAAACAGCGCCGGCGGACCCAGCCCGAACCCGGCGCACTGGGGGGCGCCCGGGGGCGCCGGGCGAACTGTTTTGGCGCGAAAAAGCCACGGGCCCGCCGCGTCAGCGACACGGCTCTCCTCTCGGCCCTTCTTCGTCCTCATCGCCTCGTTTCCCGTGGCGAATCAATGCCAAAGCTCCCGCGTGCTGCCGCGCCGGTCAGCCTGCACCATTGATGCCTCACGGGCGGCGCAATGAAGACCGAACGACGCGCGTCCCTCGCCCTCCCTCGCCCGCCACGCGTACACACGGTGGCACGCGCGCCTCAGCCTATATATGATGCGCCCCGGCGCACTCGGCGACTCACACTCTCCCGCCGTCGTCGTTCCTTCCTCTCCTCTCCTCTCTTTCGCCATCTCCAGTTCACACCCATGGCCGAGCGCTTCCCAGGCGACGACGCGGCGGCGAACGGCTTCGGCCGCCTGGTGGTGGCGGCGAGCCACCTGATGCCCTACGGCGGAACCAGGCGCTCCGCGCGCGTCGACCCCGCCTGGGTCCGGAGGCTTAGCGCGAAATTCGACTAGGCGAGGCGTAGTTGGTGGCAGTGTCTCGCCGTGGAGAGAGACCGTGGCCTGTGAGGAAGAGGGTGAGGGGATGAGGAGGAGGAAGCAGCAGGATATTTGGGTCTTTGCGCGTGGCCTGATGGTAGGTATCTGGAACTCGTATTTGCAGTTCGTACATGAAAGACAAACAAGTTCAGAGTTCAGACATGAGTAGATAGGTAAATGAGAGACAGCTAAATGAAATTGTACAGAAACAAGAAACGGGCAGATACCTATGCAGGAGCTGCATTTGTTCTTTTTCGTTTCTCCCAAATTCGGTGGATATGTTTACAAATTTTGGAACCTTACCCACAAATTTCTCTTGGGATGCTTACCTGATATATCTGCTGAAGTTCCTCTAACAGCTTGATCTCAATTAACATGGCAGGTGTGGTCAAAGAATGCAGACATCTTTAGCAAGATGCAACGAGTGCGTCGTGTACCATAATTGGCACCGCAAGGGTGACTGGAAAAGGCGTTTCGTCAAGATTGTCACCGGTGATTTTGTGGTACGACCTTGCCATTCTCTGTTCTAGAAAAAGAGTTTCGTCAACAGTACTTGTTGGTCAAAGGCATGTTTTAAAGGAAACTAAAGAATGCGAGGTAATATGGAACTTGTAGGTGGCACTTCACAAAATAACAAGTAGGGGTGAGTAAAGTCATCAGCACTTATCTGGTTATAAGAAGTCATTCTGAGCATGACTATGAACTAGTGATAAGTAGTGCCTTCGTTGTTGTTGATATATTTTCCGACTTACCGAAAAAGGCTTTCACCCCGCTTTATATATAAAGCAAAGATCATCAAAAAACCCGGTACAAACGCACGCCAACACAACACACACACCCAAGGCAGGATACAAAGATGCTGTACGCAGCAACACCACCCCTAACACTACAAGAGCAACCGGAGATCTCGGCCGAGACCACGCCACCGCCAAGAGGTGAAGCCGCATATGGCGAACCGTGTGCTCCAAGGTGGCGCCTTCAGGAAGGGAACGACACTCGAGCGCCGCCACCGCCCGACACGAGGGTCAGGGTTTCCCCTGGAGCAACACGACGGGCAATGAAGGCCGCGATGCCGCCTTCAAGAAGGGAGCGAGTCGCCGCCGCCGGTCCGTCCAAAGATAGAGCAGGTTTTCACCCCGGCCAACAATCAACACCACCGAACGCCACACCCCGGCAACCATGCCGCCCACACGGCCATGGTCACCAGGCAGCACCAAGCCACGGGCTCTGCCCATGAGCACCGCGCTCCCACCACCAGGGCCGCCGCCCTGGCATCCAAGACCTTGACACCACCTCACCCGAGACCCGCCGCTACTCCAACCAAAGAGACGAGTGGAAAGGTCCCGTCTTTCGCACCCCTGGGCGACCCCCAGCGCCGAGACCCAAGAGGCCGGCCGAAACTGGCCTCCATCGACCTGTCCTGCTGCACCGGGCGCGAGACGGGCTTAGTCCTGCTGCCGGGCGCGAGACGAGCTCGATCCTGCTGCCGGGCGCGAGACGAGCTCGGTCCTGCTGCCGGGCACGAGACGAGATCAGTCCCGCAGCACCGGGCGCGAGACAGGCGATGGACCGCAGCTGGGAGAGGGCCAGCCCTTTGACGAAGGTAGCGTCCGAACGCCGAGGAGAGGAATCGAAGGCCACAACAAGCCGCTTCTCGACGGGCCGACGCCGGAGATGTCCGGCCGCCGCCGTGAAACGACCCAAACCACCGCCGTGAGCCACCACCACGCCGTGGCAGCCCACCTCCATTCCGGGACCCCGAGGGGCAGCCCCGAGCCGCCCTGCAGCGGCTGAGGAGCGCCGCCGAGGTCGCAGCCCGCCCTCGCGCCGCCCGTCTGCGCCAGATCCCAAACCGGGAGCCGCCGCCGCCACGAGCACGCCAGCCACCGCGCAACCTGCGCTCCAGCCCCGCCGCCACCTCCCGCATCGAGACGAAGCAGACCGGAGTCGGGTCCGGCCGGACCTGACCAAGGACGCCCCGCCGCGACCAGCAGGAAGAGAGCCCACCTCCCGCGCCGCCTGGATCCCGCGACACCAGTGCGCTCCACCGCCCCCGTGCAGCCCTCCGCACCACCAGGAGACGCCCAGCACCGCCGCCGGTCGCCGCCACAGCGCCGCCGCGCCATCCCGCACCACGACGCGCCCCGGCCCAATTGGATCTGCCCGCGGCAGCCCCACCACGCGAGGGGGAGAAATCGCCCCGCCGCCGCCTAGGGCCGGGCTTTGCCCGCCGGCGCGAGCAGGCGGCGGCGAGGAGGGAGGGGGAGAAGGAGGACTGCTGGTGGGGGGGCGGCTAGGGTTCCTCCCCTGCCGCCCGCGGGAGCGACAGAGGGAGGAGAGGGAGGAGCCTGAGTACTCCCCTGGACCATTTTCTAACCCTATGTCTTACAGCGGTGTCAAATTTCCTAACCCTATGATATTCTCCATACTGACATAAATCACCTACAGACTACTACTACAGTATCCCAATCCCATGCCAACCATCTACAGACTATACTACTATAGCATGAGTATACTAGGTCACACTCAACTATTGTTTGCTTGGTGCCGACATGACTACATTTTGGTATCATCCAGTTGATGTGTGTTATTTTTCTCCATAAAAAACAAATGTTGGTTTTGTTCAAACAAATGGGCTTTTATAGTGCACCATTGAATCTTGATTCCCGTTACAGGAACCTTCTGTTTAAGTCAAAAAGAGGTCACATTTTCTTATTCTTGCAGGATGTACCAAGAAAGTTCTTAGAAAATAATATCAGAGGGCAGATACCTGACGAAGTCAATCTTGATTTACCTAACGGTAAAACATATATACCGTTCAGGTTGCGAAGGAAGAGAATGGCCTCATCTTTCAATCTGGATGGGCAGAATTTGCCAGAACTTATGAACTCGTACAGGGTGATATCTTATTGTTTGAATCCAGTGGAAGCTCCTGCTTTGAAGTTCGAATATTCAATCAAACTGGCTGTGAGAAAGAGTTATCCTGTGTTGCGATGAAAAACGCTTCTTGTCTCGATGAAAAGAGCATGCCGCATGATAATGATATGCAGTCGCCAAAAAATGAAAGGTTGGCTTCTAACTGCAGTGCTACCTCTTGTCACCTTTATTGCCTAACAAGTAAAATTACGTAGAAATATCGATATTTGATTCTTACCCATACTAAAGTAGGAAATTCGCTCATTTTCCGTATAGTGTTTAGGCCCCTCCCAATGCTCCACCTTGTACAGGTGCTAAGCCTTCCATGTAGGCAAAAAAATCTGATGTGGCAAGTTATTTAAGAGGAGAGAGATGAGTGTGGTGACCCTGGAAGAAACAATGCTAAGCGCGTGAACCTAGGCAAAACATTTAAAGGAAGGAAACCCACCAATACATGAAGAGCTTTAGTTGCTAAATCATTAAATGAAGCAAGCTTAGCAACCATAAGCTAAGCACCTATGCATTGGGGAGTATAGTTACTAAGCTATTTAATGTGCTTAGCACCTCATCTAAGCACCCCTGCATTGGCAGCAGCCTTATGTGATGCACACTTGCCCACCTACTGCAATAATCCAAATTTATTACTGTATTTATTATCATGTAAGTAGACTGTTTGCCTAACTGCAGCATGTGGTGTGGTAACATGAGTGAGTATTTGAGTTAGGCCCTGTTTGGAATCACTCCGCCCCGCTCCACTCCGCGGAGCTGTGGAGCTGGGCTTGAGCCGCTCTGCGAAAACGAGCTATAGCCTGCTCCACTTCGGGAGCGGAGTCGAGGGAGTGGAGTGAAACCAAACAGGCACTTAGTGTGCATCTAAACAATTTCATCTCTGCTAACATTGTAGGTGTGGTAACATGAGCGGCAAAAGTCACGCGATATGCAAGGTGTGTGCTGCATTTTATTATTGGCACCACATGGATAAAATGCGTTTCTTCATGGTTATGATGGGTGTCAGTGCCTCAAAAAATGAACTGGTAAGACATTGTTAATTACGCTGTTCTCGTGCACTAATATGTATCTTATTTAGGTCTTTGAGATTGTTATTTTGGGGGATGTTGATAGATTGAGCTAGCTACTTTGTAAACTTGATTCCGAAGTTGGGATCTTAGATTTTGTACACTGCTCTTGTTTTCCTTTACAGTGACTGCTTTAACTCGTAAGTAATTATGTGTTCTTTTTGTTATTCCTGCAGACCATACCAAAAGAGTTCGCAAACAATGTCAGAGGGAAAATATCTGACGAAATAAAGCTGGAAGTGCCTGATGGACAAACATATAGAGTTCAGGTTGACAAGGAACCGAATGAAGTAGTCCTTCGATCTGGATGGGATGCATTTGTTAGAGCCTATGAACTTAAAGAGGGTGACACATTGTTGTTTGCGTATACTGGGAACTCCCACTTCAAAGTTCAAATCTTCAATGTAAGTGGTTGTGATAAATTGTTATCGTGCATCAATAAGAATAATCCTATGCGATCACCTAGAGAAAGGTCAGTGGTAACTAAATTCGATTCTGTGTTTCTAGGATAAATAAGAATAACATTATGCACTTGTTGTGTCATATCTTCTATATACATTCTTGTAAATGTACCTAGGACTCCCTCCATTCGAAAATATTGTGTGTTTAGATTTTTTTTCAAAGTCAAACCTTGAAAGCTTTGACCAAGTTTAATAATTTTTTTATCAACATCTTGAATACGAAATCAATACCATTAGGGAACTACTGGTGCTCCACCTTGGACTATATCTTAATGTTGACACATAGGCAAAAATCTAATGTGGCACACTATTTAACGAAGAAAGAGAGCATTACAATATGTTAATCTAGATATAGCTCTTAGCACAAAAACCAAGACAAATCATATGTTTTCTCTCGCAAAACACATTAAATAAGAGCTCTTTCAAATACATCAATAAGATATTATACAGTGAAGGAGCTATATCCAACTACACACTCAATGTATATGATATAGCTTAAGCTATAATGCATTAGGAATGCCCTTAGATTCATTTTGAAATACATTTTCATATGGGATATATTTGGTATTGTATATATAGATGGTTTTCTCAATAAACCTGGCAAACTTTTCACTTTGGTGAAAACAATTCTCACTACATTATGGGACAAAGGGAGTACTTACGGCATCTCCAACAAGCTATATGCATTCTTGTTGGAAAAAAATGTACATGTCGTCAACCAACAAATTATCTTACGACTACTCCAATGAGTTGTATCTAAATTGTCCACTAGGAGGTGAGAGAATAAGTGTGGTTGCTCGCTAATTCACTTTGGAGCTTGTGCAAGGGTTGTTGGTTAATTTACATACAATTTTGCTCTCTCTCTCTCTCTCTCTACATTTACTAGATGATATCTTGCATGCTGCGGCGGGATTGGTTGCAATATGTTTGAAGAGTTTTAATTGTATGGAATTTGAATATGAGAATGTAAATTGTAAATTATACATATGATTTACATACAACAACAACAAGAAAGCCTTTAGTCCCAAACAAGTTGGGGTAGACTAGAGCTGAAACCCATAAGATCTCGCAACTAACTCATGGTTCTCGCACATGGATAGCTACCCTGTCCATGACTAGTTCTTTGGTGATACTCCAGTCCTTCAGATATCTCTTTATGGACTCCTCCCTTGTCAAGTTTAGTCTACCCTGACCTCTCTTGACATTATCAGCATGCTTTAGCTGTCCGCTAGGTACTGGAGCTTCTGGAGGCCTGCACTAAATATGCCCAAACCATCTGAGACGATGTTGGACAACCTTCTCTTCAATCGGTGCTACCCCACCTCTATCCCGTATATCATCATTCCGGACCCAATCTCCTTGTGTGGCGACACATCCATCTCAACATGCGCATCTCCGCTAGACATAATTGTTGGACATGTCGCCTTTTAGTCGACCAACACTCAGCACCATACAACATTCTGGGTTGAATTGCCATCTTATAGAACCTGCCTTTTAGCTTTTGTGGCACTCTTGTCACAGACAATGCTAGTCGCTAGAAGCTTGATTGATATCCCCATCCTTCTGCAACATTGACCCCAAATATCAAAAATTGTCTTTCTGAGGCACCACCTGCCCATCAAGGCTAACCTCCTCATCGTGCCTAGTAGTACTGAAACCGCACCTCACGTACTCGGTTTTAGTTCTACTAAGCCTAAAACCTTTCTATTCCAAGGTTTGTCTCCATAGCTCTAACTTTCTATTAACCCCAATCTGACTAACATCGACTAGTACCACATCCGCAAAGAGCATACGCCCTGGGATATCTCCTTGTTGTTAGGAATAAGCAACCTGTATTCCCATGGGGCCATAGGCCGATATATATATACATATACAGGTGTGGAACATATGCAGGAAACCCCTTATACAACGGGATAAATACAAAGGGGTACATGATTTATATTATAACTCTAACACCCCCCCTCAAACTCATGGTGGATGAACAACACTGAGTTTGGAGAGATAAAAGCCATGTTGTGCTCTAGTCTGGGCCTTCGTCAGGAAATCCGCCAACTGTAACTCGGAAGGCACATACTGAAGAGCAATAACCTGATCCTGCACACCAGCGCGCACATAGAAAGCATCAACACCAATATGCTTGGTGAGCTCATGCTTCACAGGATCGCGCGCAATGCTAATAGCACCTGTACTGTCAGATAAGAGCAGGGTCGGTGTAGTGACAGAAACACCAAAATCCTGAAGTAACCACCGTAACCAAGTCACCTCTGCCGTCAAAAGAGCCATTGCTCGCAACTCAGCCTCTGCACTCGAACGGGAAACTGCAATCTGTTTCTTCGTCTTCCAGGCAATGAGAGAACCGCCAAGAAAAACATAGTAAGCAGAAAGTGAACGGCGATCGGAAGGATCACTAGCCCACGTAGCATCCGAATAGGCCTGAAGCTGTAAAGAACTGGAGCGAGGAAAGAATAGACGGTGAGAGATCGTGCCCCGAAGATATCGGAGAACACGAAGGAGATGACTATAGTGAACCGATGTGGGAGCAGAGACAAACTGACTCAGAATATGAACCGGATAAGAGATGTCCGGACGAGTGACAGCTAGATAGACAAGACTGCCAACGAGATGACGATAACGCGTCGGGTCAGGGAGAGGATCACCATCAGTAGCACGGAGGTGAACATTGAGCTCCATAGGAGTCTCAACAATGCGCTCATTAGTAAGAGCAGCACGAGCAAGAAGATCCTGATTATACTTTTCCTGGGATATAAAAAAGCCATCAGAGGTAGAAGAGACTTCAATCCCAAGAAAGTAGCGAAGAGGTCCAAGAACAGACATAAGAAACTGTTCACTAAGACGGGCCTTTACAAAGGCAATATACTCGGGGTCATCCCCAGTGATGATCATGTCATCAACATAGAGAAGAAGAAGAGTCCGACCACGAGGAGAAAGGTGAATAAACAATGTTGGATCATGAGCACTTGCTGAAAAACCAGCAGCAGTGATCAAAGAGGCAAAACGCTCGAACCAGGCGCGGGGGGCTTGCTTAAGGCCATAGAGAGAGCGACGAAGACGACATACCATGCCATCAGGAACAGAATACCCAGGTGGTGGCTGCATGTACACCTCCTCACGCAGCTCACCATTAAGAAAGGCATTCTTAACATCAAGCTGAGATATAGACCAGTGGCGTGCAGAGGCAATGGCAAGAAGGGTACGAACAGTGGTCATATGGGCCACAGGAGCAAAAGTCTCGTCATAATCACGACCATGCTCCTGCTGAAAACCACGAGCCACAAGACGAGCTTTATGACGCTCAAGAGAACCATCGGAACGAGTCTTAACCTTGTAGACCCACTTACAAGTGATGGGACGGACTCCGGGAGGAAGAGAAACAAGATCCCAAGTACCAGTGCGTTCAAGAGCAGCAATCTCCTCTGCCATCGCAAACTGCCATTCAGGATGAACAACAGCCTGACGGTAAGAAGTCGGCTCAAGAACAGCAGCACCAACAGTGGGAAATCCAAAGCGATCAACAGGCGGAAGAGGACGAGAACGCAAGCCATAAGTAGGCTGAGAGGAAGATGACGACTCATCCACAGAGGCATCCACGGGTCGTGAACGACGAGTGTAATGCTGAGGAAAAGATGGCACAATAGAAGGAGGAATCGCCAAGGTAGAATCGGGGGGTGGCGACGAAGAAGTCACCGGAGAAATCCAAAGCGATCAACAGGCGGAAGAGGACGAGAACGCAAGCCATAAGTAGGCTGAGAGGAAGATGACGACTCATCCACAGAGGCATCCACGGGTCGTGAACGACGAGTGTAATGCTGAGGAAAAGATGGCACAATAGAAGGAGGAATCGCCAAGGTAGAATCGGGGGGTGGCGACGAAGAAGTCACCGGAGATGAAGGTGTAGAATCTGGTGACATGCTAGGTGAGGAGACCGGGGAAGATGGTGGCTGCAAATCGACTAGAGGTGGAGAAGCATAGGGAGTGGAACGAATAGGCACAGGCTCGACGGGGGTGAGAGGTGAGTCAGGAAAAGTGAGGAAAGAGATATCCTCCACTGAAAAAGTCGAGGAAGATGGGCGTGGATAGAAGGGACGAGACTCATCAAAAGTCACGTCTCGAGAGATACGCATCCGACGACCGATAGGATCCCAACAACGATAACCCTTATGCTCATCACTGTAGCCTAAGAAGACACATTCAACAGACTGAGCGGTCAGTTTGGTGCGTTCGCGAGGGGCAAGAAGAACATAGCAAACACAACCAAACAAGCGAAGCATCGAATAATCGGGAGAACGATCAAAAAGACGCTCGAAAGGAACACCACCCTGTAGAGCAGCGGAAGGCTGTATATTGATAAGATAGGTGGAGGTGGAGACGGCCTCAGCCCAAAAATGAGGCGGGAGAGAGGCAGCAATCATCAACGCACGAGCCGTCTCAAGAAGATGTCGATGCTTTCGCTCAGCCACGCCATTCTGAGCATGAGCACCAGGACAAGAGAATTGAGAGAGAGTTCCTTGCTCAGCAAGAACACCACGCAACATCTTAGAGATATACTCGCCAGCAGAGTCAGCACGAAAAACACGAATGGGTGAAGAGAATTGAGTATGAACCATGGCAGCAAAACGCTTATAAATAGACAACACTTCACTACGAGAAGTCATGAAATAAAGCCATGTGTAACGGGAGAAATCATCTATGAAAATAATATAGTATTTATGACCACCTTTCGAAGCGAAAGGAGCCGGACCCCATACATCAGAATGAACTAAATCGAAAGGACGTTTAGACACTGACTCACTATGTGAATATGGTAACTGAATCTGCTTGCCAAGACGACAACCCTGACACTCTAAAGAGACATCTCCTGAGACAGACCCCAAAAGACCTCGACGAACTAAAGACGACAACCGAGAACCACACAGATGACCAAGTCAATGATGCCACTGCTTGAAGGAACCAGTAACGGAGGCGACTGAAGCGGAGGAACTGGCGATGGTGGTGGCAGCGGAAGGAACATGAAGCCAGTCCAACTCCCAAAGACCCTGAGAATCACGGCGGCGAGGGCCAGCCCCAACCAGAGTGTGCGTGCGACGGTCCTGGACAGAACAAGAGTCAACGTCAAGGATGACGCGACAACCAGAATCAGTAAGTTGACCAGCAGAAAACAGATTCATGGTAAGTCGAGGAACATGAGCAACATCAGGAACATAATAAGGAGTGGAAAGATTGCCTCTACTAGCAACAGAAAGTGGAGTACCATCAGCAGTGAAGACATGAACAGGAGAATCTAGCGATCGAAGAGAGGACAAAGTGGAAGAATGAGAAGACATATGAAAAGAAGCTCCAGAATCCAGAACCCATGGGGATGTACCTGACTGTGTAGAGGGCGGTTGCTCAGTGGGGAAGCATCAGTCACAGAACCAGCAATACCCGTCGAGGAAGAACCTGAAGCCGCGAGCAGACGCTTAAGTCTCAGAATATCCTGCTCGGTCAAAGCAATGGCTGAAGCTGTCGAGGTAGATGACGAAGTCCCTGAAGATGATGATCGCGCCTTGCGCAGGTGTTTCCGCTTCGTGTAGCACTGGGACTCAATATGACCATCATTGTTGCAGTAGTCGCAATGTGGACGGGGGCGACCTGAGCCTCCAGAAGGAGTGGGCAAGAGCGGCGGAGCACTCGAGCGAGAAGGGGTCGGTGCAGCAGGTGGAGTGGAAGAAGCCCGAGTAGCGAGCACAGAGGGAACCTCCAGCAAACCAGCACCACGTAAGCGAGTCTCCTCAGCACGAATCTCAGAAAGCGCCTCCATGAGTGAAATACGGCCACGAGCAAACAACTGAGCATGCCGGGGCTCAAACTCCTTACGAAGCCGAGACAGGAACTCGTAGACGCGATGAAACTCCAAATTGGCCTGGACAGCCTGGCAACAGGGGCAAGTACGACAACCAGCACTGCGGAGAGAATCAAGTTGGCGCCAGATAGCAGAACTCTGTGCATAGAAATCATCAACAGTAGAGTCACCCTGCTGAAGAGCATGCTCCTGACGGACCACAGAGAGGTATAAGGCATCACCCTTGGGCTCATAGCGCTGACGAAGACTGGTCCACATCTCAAATACAGTAGGAAGGCCCAAAAACTCAGAAGCAAACTGAGGCAGAACACTAGCAGTGAGAACAGCTGCAGCACGGGCATCATCATCAAGCCACTGGGTGTACACAGACAAAGCACCATGATACGTCTGAAGAGCCTCCTCATAAGCCAAAACCTGCTCATCATAAGCACGATCAGCAGCCTCATCAACAAGCTTAGCCGCATCCTTTGCGGCCTGATTAGCATTCGCAGGAAAAACCGATGGAGTCGGCGGAGTAGGGGCCACTGGAGGAACCGGACGTGGCGGACAGCAGACCTCGCCAGAAAGAACACCCCATAGGCGGATGCCACGCATATGAATGCGCATGAAGCCAACGAACTCGGTGTAGTTAGAGCCATCAAAAATCACCGGGCAACGAGGAACAGCAACATAGCTTGATCCAGTAGACATTGTTTTTTTTTGGGCGCGCACGACGGTAACAGATCAGGAGTTGGGCCCCTGCGTCCGGCAACCAGCAAGTCGATCGGCTAGAGCAGAGTGCCTGAGAATTCGTCCTGCAGCAGGAGGCGAACAAGCGGTCTGGAGCAGGGCATCACGTGAAGCTGGCGATTTCCAATCGGGAGCAGGGGGAGCCGCCGATC
>NC_041389.1:96063079-96141737 GCF_002162155.2 Triticum dicoccoides | reverse complement strand
CGATCCGACTTCGAGTGCGATTCGGGAGCGGAGGAAATCGATCGAAGCCGGCGGGACCTGCGCGAGCGATCGATCGGGAGAGGCCCGACTGTGGGGCGACGGCGACCAGATCGGGAGAGGCCCAAGGCCCAACTGCGGGGCAGGGCAGAGCGATCAGATCGATCGGCAGACCAGCGGGCGAACGGAAGACGACGGGGCGAGGCGGGCAGATGAAACCCAGCGGCCAGAGTAGCGGATCAATGGCACGAGTTGCGGCGTGCAAAAAAAATTGACCTAGCTCTAATACCATGTTAGGAATAAGCAACCTGTATTCCCATGGGGCCATAGGCCGATATATATATATACATATACAGGTGTGGAACATATGCAGGAAACCCCTTATACAACGGGATAAATACAAAGGGGTACATGACTTATATTATAACTCTAACACTTGTGACCTCATTCATCAGCACAACGAAAAGATAAGGGCTCAAAGTTGCTGCTGTTGCAGTCCTATTTTAATCGAAAAGTCATCAAGTCGCCATCACTTGTTCGGACACTTGTCACAACATTATCGTACATGTCCTTGATGAGGGTAATGTACTTTGTTGGGACTTTGTGTTTCTTCAAGGCCCACCACATGACATTCAGCGGTATCTTATCGTAGGCCTTCTCCAAGTCCATGCACACCATATGCAGGTCCTTTTGCTCCTTATATCTCTCCATAAGTTGTACTAAGAAAATGGCTTCCATGGTCGACCTCCCAGACATGAAACCAAATTGATTTTTGATCACGCCTGTCATTCTTCTTAAGCCGTGTTCAATGAATCTCTCCCATAGCTTCATTGTATGGCTTATCAGCTTAATTCCATGGTAATTAGTACAACTTTGAACACCATCCTTGTTCTTGAAGATTGGTAATAATATACTCCATCTCCATTCTTCTGGCATCTTTGTTTGCTCCGAAAATGAGGTTGAAAAGCTTAGTTATATCGCTGTGCCTCTGAGGCCTCTCCACACCTCAATGGAAATACAATCAGGGCGCATCGCCTTGCCTCCTTCATCCTTTTTAAAGCCTCCTTGACCTCGGACTCCTAGATTTGCTGCACAAAACGCCTGTTGGTATCATCAAATGAGTCATCCAGTTCAATGGTAGAGCTCTCATTCTGCCCAGTGAATGCCTTGTCGAAGTACTCATGCCATCTATGCTTAATCTCCTCGTCCTTCACCAGGAGCTGGTCTGCTCCGTCCTTGATGCATTTGACTTGGTGACATCCCTCGTCTTCCTCTCTTGGATCTTGGCCATCTTATAGATGTCCCTTTCGCCTTCCTTCGTGCCTAACTGTTGGTAGAGATCCTCATACGCCGGACCCCTTGCTTCACTTACAGCTCGCTTTGCGGTCCTCTTTGCCACCTTGTACCTCTCTATGCTGTCTGAAAAATGTTTCTTCTCCTTAATAGCCTTCTGGACATCATTGTTCCACCACCAGATATCTTTAGCTTCGCTTCTACTTCGCTGGGACACTCCAAACTCCTTTGAAGCCACCTAAAGTATGCAAGTCACCATCTTCATCCACATATTGCCTGCATCACCTCCTTCCTCCCAAGGGCCCTCCGTAATGGCCCTCTCCTTGAATGCATGAGCTACCTCCCCCTTGAGCCTCCACCACTTCATTCTAGCGACTTTAGCGTGCTTATCCCGTCAGACACGAGTCCGTAAGCGGAAGTCAGCCACCACAAGCTTATGCTAAGGGGCAATACTTTCTCCAGGTATCACCTTACAATCTAGGCAAGCACGCCTGTCTTCTCTTCTCGAGAGGATGAAATCAATCTGGCTAGAGTGTTGACCACTACTAAAAGTCACTGTATGTGATTCTCTCTCTTTAATCAGGGTTTTAGCTACAATCGTGTCGTAGGCTAGAGCAAAGGTTAAGATATCTTCTCCTCCTTGATTCTTGATGCCATAGCCAAAGCCCCATGCACCCCTTCAAAACCTGTGTTAAATGTACCCACGTGGCCGTTGAGGTCTCCTCCTATGAAGAGCTTCTCGCCAATAGGTACACTCCTAACCATGTCCTCCAGACCACCTCAGAACTCCCTCTTGGTGTTCTCATTGTGGCCTACTTGCAGGGCATACACGCTGCTAACATTGAGAACCAAGTCGCCAACTACCAGCTTGACCAGGATAATTCGGTCCCCACGTCTCTTGACATCTACCACTCCATACTTGAGGCCCTGGTAGATCAAAGATGCCTGCTCCATTTATGTTTGCAGTCGTCCATGTGTACCATAGCTTGAAGCCGGTGTCCTCCACCTCCTTCGCCTTATGTACCCTCCATTTGGTTGTCTTCTCTATAGCTGTAAAATATTTATAGAATATAAGTATCATGTCCCGTGCATGTTTAGAATATAATTAGTGGGTTTGGTTAAGTGGCATGTGTGATGAGGTGAAAAGTGTACATGTTGAGAACAACAGAAGTAATGGAGTTATGCATGTTCAGAGTAATAGAATTAGTTGGATTGAAAAGGTGGCATGTGTGGTGAGGTAGGATGTGTGCATATTGAAAGAAATGAAAGTAGTGGGGATCAAGATATAGATATATAGGATTCCGTGTCACATGATCATACATACTAGGTGTCAAGTTTTACCAACACCTATCTTACAACTGTTAGAGATGCCCTTAGTAAGATATATCTGTGTGCGTGTGTGGTGCTTGGGTGTGTGTGTGTGTATGAGCATGTCCTCTCAGTGGATTTGATTTCTGTATTCTAACAATTTCATCTCAACTGAACACAGTATGAAGAAACTATGCAGTGTGCCTAGAATGTGTTGATCGCCATTATTGGCACATGAAAGATCATGATTGGTGTTTTGTCAAGGTTATGAGTCTGAGTAATTTCAAGGATGAAATGGTAAGACCTTGTCAATAACACTATTTTGTGCACCAAATATATATTCTACAGTTTTCTAAATTGTTGTTTAGTGAACAATTGAGAAACACTGCTAATCTTGATGCTGAAATTAGGAGCTTGAGAACCAATTTTGTTTACAATAAATATAGTTTACATGAAAATGAAACTGCATGAAGCCCAAACAACCAAAATTTTCTACTCCCTCCTATCCAAAAAAAGTGTCGTGGGTTTAGTTCAGCTTTAGTTCAAAAGCCACGACACTTTTTTTTGGATGGGAGGTAATAATAAATAGTATTGAAAACATGTGCTCTTAATTTTTCTCACAGTGGATTATAGGTAGGGATATGGGCTGGAAATCACTTAACCTTGTCTATGGCCATTGGCTGCTCAATGGTCCTTTTTCATTTGTTCCTTTATGCAGGCCATACCAGATGAGTTCACCACTAATTTCAGAGGTCACATTTCTGATAAAGTCAAACTAGAAGTAGCAGATGGCAACATTTATAATGTTCAGGTTGCCAAGGAACAGGATAAGTTTATTCTTCGGTCAGGATGGGTGGACTTCACCGGTGCTTATGAACTTCAACAGTATGACTCCCTGTTCTTTATATATAGTGGGGACTCCCACTTCAAAGTTCGAATCTTAAAACCAAGTGGTTGCGAGAAAGCGTCGTCATGTGTTACAATGAGCTGTGGTCCTAATGTCCAAGAAAGGGTCATTTGTCATGCTCTATCACTACCTAGCATAAAAAGATGTAGAAATGACAATTGGACGGACAATTCGAAAACTGCAAAGGTTACTCCAACGGACTCACCTTCACAGAAATCAAGTTCAGAAATGAACAGTTGAGTGTGCAATTTCCGTTGCTGCTTTTTAGGATTTCTTTTACTACTATTTTGTTCTCATTGTTGCTTTCATGATTGATGTTGCACAGCACAAGATGTCACATCTTCAAAATATATTCCGGAACCAAGAAGTTCAGGTGGCCTTCCAGGGTCCACTGAATCACGACACATCTTAGAAAAGGGCTGTATACTGACTAGCGCTCAGAAGGCAAGAGTCGACACATTTGTGAAGGAAAGTTGGACTGGAATCCAATTTTATGTCACAGTCATGAACGAGAAAAGTCTGTCTGATGGATGTCTGGTACAGTATCTTTTGCAGTCAATGATCTTTTTGAATGAACTAGAACTTTGTCGAAACTGTTAAAACCCTAGCTCTCTGCAATTACGGTCAGTTCATTTATTTGTAACAGGTCATCTGCAAGGATTTTGCAGCCAAACATCTTCCGCACCAAGACCAGACGATCAAACTCTGTTATCCTCAGAACAGCAAAACATGGGATGCCAGTTTGAAGGTTATCACTGATGGAGCATGCACCCGTTCATGCATCCTTGCTGCTGGTTGGCTGGACTTTGTACGCGACAACAACTTGCGGGAAGGCGATATCTGCGCATTCGAAGTGTCAAAGGACCATGATAGAGTGATAATAACAGTCCACCTCTTAAAGAATGTCGTCGTAGCAGGACATACCAAATCAACCAGCCAGCAGCAGAAGAAATGGACTCACACAGGCTATGTGGTTACAAAATACACCAAACTGACTTGCAAGCAGAAGAGAAAAATCGAAGAGAGGATCCAGGCTATTAGACCTGAAACAAGAATATTTGTGTCCATCATCTATAGCAGCCGTAAAGCTGCTGCCTTGTGACCATGAGGTCACGGGTTCAAGTCCTGGAAACAGCCTCTTGCAGAAATGTAGGGAAAGGCTGCGTACAATAGACCCAAAGTGGTCGGACCCTTCCCCAGACCCTGCGCAAGCGGGAGCTACATGCACTGGGGCTGCCCCCTTTTAAGAAGGGGAGCCTTGGCGCAGTGGTAAAGCTGCTGCCTTGTGACCATGAGGTCATGGGTTCAAGTCCTGGAAACAGCCTCTTACAGAAATGTAGGGAAAGGCTGCGTACTATAGACCCAAAGTGGTCGGACCCTTCCCTGGACCCTGCGCAAGCGGGAGCTACATGCACCAGGTTGCCCTTTTTTTCATCTATAGCAGCCGTGCCAAGCTGGTAAGTTCTGTCGATCCATGCTAATAAGGATCTGTTGTTTCTTGCTCTGTTGAAAACTTACCATTCTGCCTTATGAATGTGCATCGAGCAAACTCAGTCCATAGAAGTGCGATATGCTACCGCTCATCTTCCACGCGAGGAGCAGTGGGTGAGGCTTCAACTGCCTGGGAAGAACCACACTTGGAAAGTCAAGCTCTATATCGGCGACAAGGACAAGGGCAAATGTTATGCACTACAAACAGGCTGGAAGAAGTTTGTAGATGATAACAAACTGCAGGATGACGACATGTGCCTGTTTGAGCTACTCAAGAACAAGGAGCTCACCATGAACGTCCACATCATTCGCAGAGATTGAGAGAAGCGTAGCTGGCCAATGTCGCCTGCCATGGTGGTGGCGCCACTCTTGTGGTGATGCGTAGTTGGTGCATTTTGTATCAGAAATCCACAAACTTTTGGTTCCCCCATCTCCCAAATACTTGCAAGAAACCCTGTCGATGTCGATGAGATGGGTTTCAGTTTGGTTTCAGCTCCTGCAAGCATGTCTATGTTTTGTTTCAAAGCTACTGGTTAGATTTTTTTTTTTTGAAAAGAGGAAAAAACGCTCAATCTCTACACCGAGTGATGCATGCATATTGTTAATTATTGATATTGCCGAACCAATCCTTTTTTTAAGGCGAGAAGCCTGGCCTCTGCATCAAAAGTTGCGCACAACCAATTTATTAAGAAAAATAAGTCCAATTCACCGAGTACAAAAAGGTTTACAGCAAAACACAACCATGTAGGTCTGAAACAACTAAATTGCTCCACATAATCTGTTACTGGCAATGCCATCCAAACTGGATGAAATAACTTAGTGCAACAATTTTCAGACGGTTGCACCCAAGGATCATAAGCCCTCGTGTCTCCACACGCTGCATCCATGACCACATATAATCGATATCGTAGCTTTGAAGATAACCTGCAAAAATGAAATAGATCATCTGTTAAAAAGGTACATTCAGGCAATTCCAAATTGCCCAAAGAGTGAAATAAATTCACAATGCGATTTGGCCCTTCAGACTATGGTGAATACCCTCCAACCAATTACGAAACAAATTTGGTACTCCCTCCGTCTTGGTGCATAGGGCGTGCGCGTAGTTCTAGGTTGTCAATTTGACTAGCTAAATGTGTATTATATGCTTTTGATGATATATAACACAGTTTTAGGTAGTCAAATCAAGGATATAGAACTACGCGCACACCCTATGCACTGAGACGAAGAGTATATATTTGCTGGTGGTGGTAAATTGAGAGTAACATAAACTATGCATGAAATCAATGTAGCGAACAAACATGACAAGAGTAAATGATGATTGTTTCCTCTTCCTCACATAAATGTCAGTATGCAGCTACTGACACTGGCGGTGAAGCAGCCGGGAAGACGTATCCACAGCGACAAGACAGAAGCGTAGTGGCGGGAGGTTTGAATAGAAGTTGGGCTGTGTTAGTCGTGTGGGCTGAGTGAGTGTGTGGGCCGAGGCCTGCGAATGTAACGAGCGGATATATAAGCTCGAGTGAGTGGCTTGTACGGGTATCAATGATTGAATTTGGATCTCATTCCCCTGAGCTTATCCCCCCCTCTCTCTCTCCTTCCTGGTTGTGTCTGCATTTCTCTCAACCCCGGCTCCTTCCCTTCACCAAATCACCGGCGACGAGCCCCAAATCCGGCGGTCCTTCGCGGCCAACGACAAGGGCGTTACAATCTGGTATCAGAGCGACCGATCCGTGGCCCGCTTCCGCTTGCTCGAGAGCGTACCCAGCAAATTCCGAGGCGATGGTCTCCGATCACCTTAGGGTTCGATCGGTGTAATCCCTGACCTGAGGTGGGTTGCTTTAGAGAGGAACGACACGACGGCGTTCAAACCTAGCACCCAGACCAAGTACCTCGAGCACGGCATGGAGGCGTTCCAGGAACGCATGCTGAAGGAATTTGCGGAGATCCACGCAGAGCAGAACAAATTGACGAAGGTGACCGAGATCTGCGACCGATTGGAGGCGCTGGATGCAAAGCTGGAAGAGCAGTCTCAGCGTTTGGATCAGGTGCAAGTGAAGGTAAATTTATCCTGTGATACTTTGGGAAAGGTGCAACAAGAGCAAGTTATGTCGATGAAGCAGAGCAATCCAGGCGCTGTGAGGGGAGGGGCTGTTCCTCAAGTTTCCCCGCCTCCAGATGGGGTATTAGGAGCGGCTCCAACATCTCAGGGATCGACGACAAGGACTCGGCACCGGGCTCCCCAGGTACCGAACCACAACCCGTATCCCAGCGGAAACAGGGAGAACATGTGCAGTGTGAGGAAGCGATTGGAAAGAGAAATTGGATGCCTAAAATGGATTTTCCAAAATTTGATGGTACGGGAGCAAGGATCTGGATCGATAAGTGTGAGGCATTCTTCCAACTGTACAATATGCCTGACAGTTTTCGGGTGGCATCCGCATCTCTGAATTTGGTTGACAACGCAGCACATTGGTTTCAGTCAGTGAGACAGAAGGGAGTGTGGCCGAATTGGGAGCAGTTTTGTGAGGCATTGTTGGTAGAATTTGATGTGAATGTGCATAGACAACTGCTGCAGTCCCTACTCAGGTTGAAACAGTGGGGAACTATTGAGGAGTACAAGATCAAATTTCATCAGTTGGTGTATAGTATCAGGCTGTATGAACCACAACTCAGTGACACTCTGTTGGTCACAAGATCATCTCTGATGCAGTGTTGGATGTACTGTTGTATGATCAGCAGGAGGAGTGTGCTACTATCTCTGTGTAGGCCCTGTCAGGTGCAACTCACCCAAAAACTATACAGTTCAGAGCACTTATTGGAAATCAAGTAGTGTTACTGCTGCTGGATTATGGAAGTACATATACTTTTGTAGATCAGACTCTGTTAGAAAGGATCAAGCTACCATCAGAAAAATTGTCTGAACCTTTATCTGTCAAAGTGGCAAATGGTGATAAGCTACAGTGTACTGAATATATTCCTAACACTATTGGAATCAGCTTATTTGCCATCTGCCAGTTCTTTGCCG
Source organism: Triticum dicoccoides (assembly GCF_002162155.2). Lineage (NCBI taxonomy): Eukaryota > Viridiplantae > Streptophyta > Magnoliopsida > Poales > Poaceae > Triticum > Triticum dicoccoides. The sequence continues at coordinate 96,133,716 of NC_041389.1, read as the reverse complement.
TCAGCTGGCGGACGGCAAAGAGGCACTTTGCCGTCTGCTTGCAAAAAACAGACGGCAAAGAACTGACAGACGGCAAATATGCCAGTTGCCATCAGCCAATTATTTGCCGTCTGCCAGCAGATGGCAAAGAATCTTTACCATGTGCTGGCGGACGGCAAAGAGGTGGGGCTATCTCTTTTTTTGCGGGTACAAAGAAAATCGTTGACCCCCACCTCCTCTCTCTGTCTCCCCTCTCTCCGCACGCCCCCACCTCCTCTCTCTCTCTCCTCTCTCTCTCCCGCTCGTCTCTTCCTCTCCCTCGCGCGAGCACCTACGGCGGCCGATTTCGGCGAGCTTCGACGGGATTCGACGCCGCCCAGCACACCCACGTGACCCCCTCGCCCCACTCCTCCATCCCCTCTGACCAGATCTGACTCGTGCGTCCTCCAGCGACCACGCGTGACCCTCCCCTGCGGCTAGGGTTTCGGCCACCACATCACCGGCGTGGCTCCGGTGTTGCTCCGGTGACTCAGGTGAGTCTCTTCACTCCTCCTCATCACATCCATCCCTCTCTTTCTCACCGCGTCGCGTCGTGTCTCCTCTCCCTCACAGATCCATCACGCCGGGAAGCCATGGACGGGAAGGACGCCATGGACGGGAAGGACGCCGTGGAGGACGCAGCTCCACCACTGCCCCAACGCCATCCAGGTCCGCCCCTCCTCCTCTCCTCCCCTCTTGGATTTCTTCTTTTCCTGCCTTGCACCCGCCCACTCAAGTTCTAAACCAAACAAGAAAAATTATCAATCTTGTTTTTGCTACATATGCAATAATGGTTGAGGAGGACTCAGTTGTTCACTTCTATAATTGTGCCATAAATCAGTTTACTCTGCTTGAGGGCTGCCGTGGTTAGCTCGATTTGATAGGGTCCTTACTACATATGCTGCAGGGATTTAACTTGACTTGTTAATAATGAGTGTCAATCAATCAAACACAAGGAAACTATAAATGCTTACTATTTCGTATAGTGATCGTTGTGTTGTGTATAGGTAAAACTTGTGTTGTCCTTATCTACTTCGGAGGCATCATCATGTGTTGTCAATTTAGTTTCTGCCATGGTTTTGGTTTGGTCCTGCTTATGCCAAATCGATCATTCATTGCTTCTGAACACTCTACCTTTAATCTTTGCTTCTGTAAAACCGGCCTTTCTTCTTTTGAATGGAGTGTTTGCTTGCTATGCGGGAAAAGTAGCTCATTCATCGCTGATTTGGCATGTGCAACCAAAGTGGACGAACCGCATTTAGGTTCGGTCACAGTGAGGATCCTCTGGCGGTGCTGGATGTGCCGTGGTGCGGTGGTGCCCCCGGGTGGCGCCTCCGTGCTGCGGTGCCCCTGGTTGGCGCCTTCGTGCCCGTGCTCTCACTGGCGCCGCCGTTGTGGTGCTCTTTGGCAAGCTCCGGCTTGTTGTGGTGGTGTTGGTTGTGATGCTGGTCACACCATAGTGATGGTGTGGCTGCATCCTGCTTCGGCTACAACTCCTTTTGGTGAGCTTCTCCTTGCTCCCCTCCTGATCTCTCTAATGCATAGCTCTTGATCTTGTTGGATGTGAGGCTCTATTAGCTGTGGTTAGCGCTGTAGATGAGCATCAACTTGTATTGGAGCTCTCTGTGATGGATTCTTGCTGTGTCAGGGTTTTGGTCAGTGACCATCTATGTGTATTTGTGAAGTATATATACTCCTATACTGTTCTGTTCTGTGTAGTTGATCCTAGAGTTGTTACTTTGGTCAGTTACTTTACTCATGAACGGATACTCACTTGTTCTTAGTTATTTTACTTCTAATACTGATATGAACAGATACCACTTGGTTTGGCTATTCCTATTTGTCTCTTTCTAATAGCCTATGAACAGATACTATACTTGGTTTTGGCTGTTAGTTTTCTACTGATAAGACAGATACTACATCTGATTTGGGCAGTGATGCTGGTCTGAGCCCCCCTCTCTTAGGCTTAATTTACATGTGACTATCCCTGTGCTGTGATGAACTAGTCCTGGCACTTCCAGGCTGTCTGAGCACATAATCCCTCAAGTATACCTTGAGGTCTTCTGTAGCTCTCCTAAATAGTTATCTCTTCTAAGCTGCTGGTGGTTGGATGTGTTGGGACTTGGTCTGGTTGGCTGGTTGTGATGTATATCTCCTCCTAGAGCTTTGTTTTTGGCGTTGCACAGTGACATGTACCTATTGTCACTAGACAAAACTGATTGTGGTGATGAAGTCTAATCTTTGGCTTTAATCACTAGTTTTTAGTTGGCTTAATTCCTGGAGCTAATACTGATAGTGGTATTTGTGTTGACATTTAACTTACTGCTAATTGTGGTGGCTTCTTGATTGGGTCCTTGGCTGGTTCTCTTCTTTGGCTCTTTGGTATTGGTTTACTCTATTTGGCTTTCTAATTAAGATCACTTTGAAAATCAGGATCTTAACTAAGATTATCTTGATCTCAAGTACTGGCTCCTACAGCATTACATTTCACCAAGTGAAATGCTACATTTCTACTCCTAACCCATTCTCTCTTTCTTAGTGTTTTTGTTATGCAGGTTGGAAGAAAAGAAGAAGATCCAGAGAAGATCTTAGTAATAAGATAGTTTTTAGGAAAATAGATATTTAGTTTTAGATCATTCCTTGTAATATTTGTTGGATATGTGTTCATGGATATGTGTTGGATATATATGTGTTCATGACTATATATTGGTAACATGTGTTGGATATGTGTTCATGGATATGTGTTGGATATATATGTGTTCATGAGTATTGGTAACATGTGTTCATGAGTATTGGTCATACATATAGTCTGTGTTTGATTGTGTTTGATTTTCTGTGAAAATGAATTGATATAAGAAGAAACAGAATTAATGCTTATTTGGTCTCTTTGCCATCTGCCAACAGATGGCAAAGAGCCTGCAGCCTTTGCCGTCTGCCAGCAGATGGCAAAGAGCCGTGCCCTTTGCCGTCTGCCAGCAGATGGTAAAGAGTCGTGCCCTTTGCCGTCCGCCACTAACGGCAAAGGCCTCTTTACCGTCCACTGCAAAAAACAGACGGCAAAGAAGGCCTTTGCCGACCCTGTCTTTGCCGTCGCTGTTTGCCGTCCGCGGCGGACGGCAAAGGCCTTTGCCGTCCGCCATCCTAGCCTTTGCCGTCCGCCATGGCTGATGGCAAAGTACCAGATTCCTGTAGTGTAATGTAACTTGGTGGCTACAGGGATAGAACTTTACTAGTTCTATGAAGGTTTTGCAACTGGGCAGCTATGACATAATTTTGGGCATTGATTGGCTGGAAAAGTGGGGAGTGATGAAGTGTCATTGGGCAGAAAAATGGATTCAGTTTGATTATAATGGGCAAGCTGTGAAATTGCAAGGAGTGTTGCCCAGTCAGAAACCAGAACTGAGAGAGATGCCTGTTGAACAGTTACTTAAATGGGACAAGGGTAATGATATTATGGCAGTGGCTTTAATTCATCCTGTAGAGGAGAAGGAAGACAAACAAGATTTTCCTGAACCTATAAAAGAACTGCTTCAACAGTATACTGATATTTTCAGTGATCCAAAGTCATTACCTCCTCGCAGACAAATTGATCATGCAATCAATTTGGTTCCTGGGGCTGTACTAGTGAATAGTAGACCTTATAGATATTCTCCCTTACAAAAGGATGAAATTGAAAGACAAGTGGATGAGATGTTAAAGGCAGGTCTTATCACACCCAGTTTGAGCCCTTTTGCCTCTCCAGTGTTACTAGTGAAAAAGAAGGATGGAACATGGAGATTTTGTGTAGATTATAGAAAGCTCAATGCTCTGACAATAAAAAACATATTTCCCTTGCCAGTCATAGATGAACTACTTGATGAATTAGCTGGAGAAAAATGGGTTTCTAAACTGGATTTGAGAGTTGGGTATCATCAAATCCGAATGACACCTGAAGATGAATATAAAACAACCTTCAAAACACATCATGGCCAATTCCAGTTTAGAGTGGTGCCCTTTGGATTAGCAACTGCTCCTGGCACTTTTCATTGTAACATGAACTTTTTGTTTCCTGGTAGAAAAAAGGTTCTCTCATTTATGGATGACATTCTGGTTTTCAGCAAGACCTTAGAAGATCATCTCAAAGATCTAAGAGAAGTGTTAACTGTTCTAAGAGAAAACCGGTTTTATGTAAAGGAGAGCAAATGTTCTTTTGGGCAGCAAACTTTGGAATATTTGGGACATGTAATCTCTGACAAGGGGGTGGCAACTGATCCATCTAAAATTGCTGCAATGTTGGATTGGCCTGTACCTAGTAATGTCACTGAGCTCACAGGATTTCTGGGACTAACTGGATATTATAGAAAGTTTGTCCAGAACTATGGGATTATTGCAAAATCCTTGACACTGTTGTTGAAGAAACAACCCTTTCTTTGGTCAGAAGAGGCACAAGCTGCTTTTGAGCAACTAAAGCAAGCTATGGCCTCTACTCCAGTGCTAGCTCTCCCTAATTTTGACAAACAATTTTGTGTGGAAACTGATGCATGTGATTCAGGAGTTGGAGCTGTGCTTGCTCAAGAGGGGCACCCTGTGGCTTATTACAGCAAAGCTCTATGTCAGAAAAATCAGAAGATGTCCATTTATGAAAAAGAGTTTTTGGCTATTATGATGGCTATTGATAAGTGGAGATCTTGCTTGTCTAGAGGCCCTTTTGTGATCAAAACAGATCACCAGAGCTTGTGTCATTTAGGGGATCAAGTGTTAACTTCTGAACTGTAGAGAAAAGCAATGACAAAGCTAGTAGGGCTACAGATCACAATTCAGTACAAAAAAGGAGTGGAAAACACTATGGCAGATGCCCTGTCTAGAGTAGCTCACTTGTTTCCAGTGCAGGCTATATCTACTTCACAACCAGTTTGGATTCAAGAAGTCTTAAATTCTTATTCTGTAGATCCTGTAGCTCAAGACATGCTACAGAAGCTGGCCCTAGATTCAAAGGCTTGTCCTGGGTTTACTTTACATGAGGGAATTCTGAAAAACAATGACAAAATCTGGATTGGAGCTAATGTGGGGTTACAGACCAGACTGATACAGGAATTTCACTCTACTCCTGTGGGAGGTCACTCTGGAATTCTTCCTACATATTTCAGGGTCAAGCAGTGCTACATCTTGAGCTTGCATTGGTTTTTCCTTGAAGAGGAAAGGGTGATGCAGCAATAGTAGCGTAAGTATTTCCCTCAGTTTTTGAGAACCAAGGTATCAATCCAGTAGGAGGCTCCTCAAAAGTCCCACGCACCTATACAAACAAACAAAGAACTCGCAAACGCAATAAAGGGGTTGTCAATCCCTTCACAGCCACTTGCAAAAGTGAGATCTAATAGAGATAGTATGATAAGATAAATATTTTTTTGGTATTTTATAATATAGATGCAAAAAGTAAAGATGCAAATAAAAGTAGATTGGAAGCAAATATGATAAGAGATAGACCCGGGGGCCATAGGGTTCACTAGAGGCTTCTCTCAAGATAGCATAAGTACTATGGTGGGTGAACAAATTACTGTCGAGCAATTGATAGAAAAGCGAATAATTATGAGATTATCTAGGCATGATCATGTATATAGGCTTCACGTCCGTGACAAGTAGACCGACTCCTGCCTGCATCTACTACCATTACTCCACACATCGACCGACTCCTGCCTGCATCTAGAGTATTAAGTTCATAAGAACAGAGTAACGCCTTAAACAAGATGACATGATGTAGAGGGATAAACTCATGCAATATGATATAAACCCCATCTTTTTATCCTCAATGGAAACAATACAATACGCGCATTGCAACCCTTTCTGTCACTGGGTAAGGACACCGCAAGATTGAACCCAAAGCTAAGCACTTCTCCCATGGCAAGAAAGATCAATCTAGTAGGCCAAACCAAACTGATAATTCAAAGAGACTTGCAAAGATAACTCAACCATACATAAAAGAATTCAGAGGAGATTCAAATATTTCTCATAGATAAACTTGATCATAAACCCACAATTCATCGGATCTCGACAAACACACCGCAAAAAGAGTTTACATTGAATAGATCTCCACAAGAGAGGGGGAGAACATTGTATTGAGATCCAAAAAGATAGAACAAGCCATCTAGCTAATAACTATGGACCCGAAGGTCTGTGGTAAAGTATTCACAACTCATCGAAGGGGCTATGGTGTTGATGTAGAAGCCCTCCATGGTCGATTCCCCCTCCGGCGGAGCGTCGGCGAAGGCTCCAAGATGGGATCTCGCGGATACAGAAGGTTATGGCGGTGGAAATTGTGTTTCGTTGGCTCCCTGGATGTTTTCGGGGTACGTAGGCTTATATAGGAGGAAGAAGTACGTCGGTGGCCGCCCGAGGGGCCCACGAGACAGGGGGCGTGCCCTATAGGGTGGGGGTGCCCTACCCTCTCGTGGCTGCCTCGGCTGCTTCTTGACTTGCCCTCCAAGTCCTCTGGGTCATGTTCGTTCCAAAAAGCACGCTCCCGAAGGTTTAATTCTGTTTGGACTCCGTTTGATATTCCTTTTCTTCGAAATACTGAAATAGGCAAAAAAACAGCAATACGGGCTGGGCCTCCGGTTAGTAGGTTAGTCCCAAAAATGATATAAATGTGTAAAATAAAGCGCATAACCATCCAAAAGGGGTAATATAATAGCATGAAACAATCAAAAATTATAGATACGTTGGAGATGTATCAAGCATCCCCAAGCTTAATTCCTACTCGTCCTCGAGTAGGTAAATGATAAAAACAGAATTTTTGATGTGGAATGCTACCTAGCATAATTCTCAATGTAATTTTCTTTATTGTGGCATGAATGTTCAGATCCAAATGATACAAAATAAAAGTTCATATTAACATGAAAATGGTGATACTTCAAGCATACTAATCAATGTAATCATGTCTTCTCAAAATAACATTGCCAAAGAAAGTTATCCCTACAAAATCATATAGTCTGACTGTTGCTCTATCTTCATCACACAAAGTATTTAATCATGCACAACTGTAACACCCCGGTGTAATGATGCTACAGTAACCCCTGGGGTTAAGTTAATCTTTTTGCTAAACATGTGCCTGATCATTATTGTCTCATGTTCTTTCACATTCCAGTTGAATTCAAATTCTAATTTTGTCTGAAATTCAAAATGCTCAGACATGAAAACAAAAATGTTCATCATGTGCAGAATAATCCACAACTAATTTTGGTGGTGAACCAACAATTTTGCAAAAGGGTTTGAGTGGCCTAAGCTACTTCAAACAGTGGCCTAAGAAATAAATTAAATGCCTTTTTAATTTATGAAAATGGCAAACTATTTCTAAAGCCTCACAATCTATTTGGGCAGTGCCTAATAATTCTTTGAGATTATTTTGGCCAATGGCATAATTTTTTTGCAAAGTCTTTATTGGCTAAAAGAAAAAGAAAAGAAAAGGCTAAAGCTGTTTAAAAAAAAAAGGGGGAAAAGAAGAGGGGGAGGGAGAGCCCCTGGCCTCCCCTTGGGCTTCGGCCCATCCCAGCAGGCCGACCCACCTCACCAGCCTGGCCGGCCCAGCTCCCCGAAGCGCGCCCCCCCTTCCTGTTCCCCTGGTGCGCGCCGCTACAGGGGCGCGACGCCGCCCGACCACCTCGCCGGCAACGCCGCGGGTGGGTAAGGGCCCCTCCCCTCGACGCCTCGACCTCCTCCCCACCTACCTCCACCCACTCCCCTGCTCGCCCCCTCCGCCTCTCCCACTCCCCTCCGGATTCCCCCTCGAGCTTTCCCCTCTCTCGGACCCGAGCGTGCTCGCCGCCGCGCCTCGACTGTCCTCGCGGCCACCGAGCCCCATTCGCCTCGCCATCGAGCCCATCGTCTCCGCCGCCGTCGTCTACCCAGTCCCCGTCCGTGAGCGCGAGCCGGGAGCCACTACGGGGAGCGGATCGAGCAGCCCCCTTTCTCCTCTGTCGCCGGTGACCGCCGTCATCTCCGGCCACCTCTGCGCTCCTAAGCTGTCGCAGGCTTTTCGTAGCCGCCCGGTGAGCTCCTCCCTCCCTCCTTTCTTCTCCTCGCACCGCTTCGCCCTCCCTAGCTCACTCGCCGCAGCTGCAGTAGCTCACCGCCGCCTAGACCCGCAGTCGTCGTGGCCACGCTCACCGTCGAGCTCAACCGAGCACTGCACCGTGCCCAGCACGCTCCGAGCAGCCTGACACACATGCCAGTTGCCCCTGTCGTGCCCTACTTCGACGAGCTCGAGCTCGCCCGGGCTCCGGCGTCCGCCGCGGTCGACGCCACCGTCGACACCGTCCATCCCAGCCTCGGCTGAGACCTCGAATGGGTGCGCCCGACCCCCTGCTTTTGAACGCGCTGCCCCACGCTGCTTTTGAGCGCCCGTAGCCCCGTCCCCGATGATGCCCGAAGCCAACCGCCGCCCACGCTCACCGCTGGCGCCGATTCCGGCCAAGTCCGGTGATGCTACGGCCACCACTGGACGCGGCGCGGAGAGCTCGTTCGTATGAGCCTAGCCCCGCTCCTCCCCGAGCCCTGTACGCGTTTTCCGGCGAGGTCCGGCGCCCCTCCGCCGCGGAAACGCTCACCGGAGCTCCCCAACGCCGGCGCCGACGTGGCACACCTGGGCCCCGCCTCTGGGTCACTGCCCGTGGGCCCCCTGGCCCCAGTTGACCACGTTGACCGTGGTCAACTGTGCTGACTGGGCACACAGTGTCTCTGACACGCGGGCCCCATCGCGTATTTTGTTAAAAAAAAAACGTTTTTTTTAAAATAAAAATGATTAATTAAAACGTTAGTTAAATTAGTTAGTTAGTTAGTACTAACCAGTCACTGACTGCTGGGGCCCACGCCCCCTAACTAACCCTGTTAGCTTAGTTAAGCCTCTGTTAGACAGAGAGGCTGACAGGTGGGTCCCACCTGTCAGTTTGACTGGTCAGCAGAGCTGACGCAATGCTGACGTCACTACTGACGCAATAAACCTTTTCTGCTTTTAAAATAATTCAGAAATTGGTTTAAACTTTGAAAATCCGTAACTTTTAAACCGTAACTCCGATGAAAATGTTTTCTATATGAAAGTTGCTCAGAAAAATCCAACAAATCCGAATACGCGGTCCGTTCATCTGTCACATGCCCCTAGCATGCTGAACATGGAACTTTCCCCCTCCGGTCATCTGTCTGACACAGGTCCGGAACCGGGAACACCTTCCCGGTTGTTTTCCCCCTTCACCTATAACGTCTAGGACCGCGTTAGAGCACGCTTAGCGCTACGTATCGTCATGTCTTGCTTAGTGTTACCTCTGTTTGCTATGTATTTACTGTTTCTTCCCCCTCTTCTCTCCGGTAGGCCCCGAGGCCGCTGATGCCCCGGTGATCGACTACGTCGTTGACAACGACCCCTCCTTGCCAGAGCAACCAGGCAAGCCCCCCCTTTGATCATCCCGATATCGCCCATTCCTTTCTCTCATGCTTGCATTAGATTTTGCTACTGTTATTGTATGCTCCTATTCTGATGCATAGCCTGCTTTTGTACCCGTTATTGTACCTTACCTGCTTATCCTAAACTGCTTAGTATAGGTTGGTTAGTGATCCATCAGTGACCCCCACCTTGTCCTTGTTGCCCCTGCTTCATCATTGAAGACCCGATCAACGGGATCGAAGACCAGGCCCCGACACCGCACATTCACTTTCCCCTTAGTTGCTCGACACTACTGGGATACTATCGAGTGCCGAGGGTGAGACCTCTACAACACTTCTGATGTTAACCCTGTAGTGTAGCTATTCGGTCGTGGTCATCGAGGGTGATTTCCTCTTTAACCACTTCCGATACGACTCTGTCGTGCAACCCCTCAAGTGTGAACCTCGAGGGTGATTCCTCTACGTTCACCTTGATGATTACATTGAGTGGAACCCACCGAGGGTGATTCCTTGGGTTTTCCTCTTGATGTTTGGACACACGGATACTTGGACTTTACAACTGTTACTTGGAAAGTGATGTGGAGACGGGTTGACCTGGAAGGTGCCCGTGAGATAATTACGAGGCGTGGCCGGGCATTCTTAGCCCTTGCCGCAAGTCCTCGAGACGGGGCAACGGGGTCACTTCTATCGTGAGTCTCTGCTTGTTACCGCGCGTTCCTAATCCACTACGATTTGGATATTTGATCCGAGGGGCCTCTGGCCTGATAGCACTAACCATCACGTGGGCATAGTATGGGCGTTCTGCGTCGTATACATCAGCCAAAGCTTAATAGACGTCAGCGACGGAGCGGCGCGCGCCGGGTTGGACTGGTAAGCTCCTGCCTTTTTGGGGAGGTAGCTAGGTCTGCTCACCGGCCGCGTACGCAACGTGCAGGAGTTTCCGGGGAGATGGCCCATGACCCCTGGGGGCATAGGTTTAGTCCGGCGTGCTGACCTCTTTGTTAAGTCTAGGTCGGGTTGCGGCGTATTGTTTGGCCGAGGCCGGGCATGACCCTGGAAAGTGTGTCCGGCCGGAGTTAAGCGAGCGTGGTGGGTAAGTTGGTGCACCCCTGCAGGGAAGAAAACATCTATCGATAGCCTGTCCTACGGTAACGGACACTTGGAGTTGTATCCCGATCGATACAACTAGAACTGGATACTTGTGATGAGAACTGGATGGTGATGAGGTTTTGATTGTGATGATAACTGGATAGTATGGCTCTGGGATTGCTTTCTCGCAGGGAGTCGAGAAAGGATCTCTGGCCGAGGTTGATAACACTACTACCACTTTACTTTATGCTACTCTACACCCTCCTGTTTGCTGCAAGATGGTGGTTCCCAGAAGATGCTAGTCTTCGATAGGACTAGACCTTCTCTCTATTCTGGCTTTTCTGCAGCCCAGTCCACATATACAGCCTTCCTTTGATAATGTTGCATATGTAGTGTAGATCCTTGCTTGCGAGTACTTTGGATGAGTACTCACGGTTGCTTTGCTCCCCCTTTTCCCCCTTCTTCTTCTTTCTGGTTGTTGCAACCAGATGGTGAAGTCCAGGAGCCAGATGCCACCTTTGACGACTGCTGCTACCCCGAGGGTGCCTACTACCACGTGACAGACGCCGACGACCAGGAGTAGTTAGGAGGCTCCCAGGCAGGAGGCCTTGCCTTTTCGATCGATGTTGCTTTTGTGCTAGCCTTCTTAAGGCAAACTTGTTTAACTCATGTCTGTACTCAGATATTGTTGCTTCCGCTGACTCTTTTGTTTTCGAGCTTATGTATTCGAGCCCTCGAGGCCCCTGGCTTGTAATATAAAGCTTGTATTATTTTAATTTGTGTCTAGAGTTGTGTTGTGATATCTTCCCGTGAGTCCTTGATCTTGATCGTACACATTTGCGTGTATGATTAGTGTACGATTGAATCGAGGGCGCCACACCCTTATGACAAGCCAAGCAATTGTTTCATACTTTAATAATCTCAAACTCTTTCAACTTTCACGCAATACATGAGCGTGAGCCATGGACATAACACTATATGTGGAATAGAATGGTGGTTGTGGAGAAGACAAAAAGAGAAGATAGTCTCACATCAACTAGCCGTATCAATGGGCTATGGAGATGCCCATTAATAGATATCAATGTGAGTGAGTAGCGATTGCCATGCAACGGATGCACTAGAGCTATAAATATATGAAAGGTCAACAAAAGAAACTAAGTGGGTGTGCATCCAACTTGCTTGCTCATGAAGACCTAGGGCATTTTGAGGAAGCCCATCATTGGAATATACAAGTCAAGTTCTATAATGAAAAATTCCCACTAGTATATGAAAGTGACAACATATGAGAATCTCTATCATGAAGATCATGATGCTACTTTGAATCACACGTGTGGAAAAAGAGAAAGTAGCATTGTCCCTTCTCTCTTTTTCTCTCATTTTTTTCATTTTTCTTTTTTTCTTTGTCCTTTCTTTTTTTTCTTTTTGGCCTTTTTTTTCTATTTTTTTTTCTTTTTGTAAAGTCCGAAGTCTCATCCCGACTTGTGGGGGAATCATAGCCTTCATCATCCTTTCCTCACTGGGACAATGCTCTAATAATGAAGATCATCACACTTTTATGGATTTATAACTCAAGAATTATAACTCAAAGCTAGAACAAGATATGACTCTATATGAATGCCTCCGGCAGTGTACCGGGATATGCAATGAATCAATAGCGACATGTATGAAAATTATGAAGGTGGCCTTGCCACAAATATGATGTCAACTACATGATCATGCAAAAAGCAATATGACAAAAGTAATGCGTGTCATATGAACGAAATGGTGGAAAGTTGTATGGCAATATATCTCGGAATGGCTATGGAAATGCCATAATAGGTAGGTATGGTGGCTGTTTTGAGGAAGGTATATAGTGGGTGTATGGTACCGGCGAAAGTTGCGTGGCACAAGAGAGGCTAGCAATGGTGGAAGAGTGAGGTGCGTATAATCCATGGACTAAACTAGTCAAAAGAACTCATGTACTTATTGCAAAAATCTAGAAGTCATCAAAAACAAAAGCCGCGCATGCTCCTAGCGGGATAGATTGGTAGGAAAAGACCATCGCTCGTCCCCGACCGCCACTCATAAGGAAGACAATCAATAAATAAAATTGTGCTCCAACTTCATCACAAAGCGGTTCATCATACGTGCATGCTACGGGAATCACAACCCTCAACACAAGTATTTTTTATAATCACCTCAACTAGCACGACTTTAATATCACTACCTCCATATCTCAACAATTATCAAGCATCAAATTGATCATAGCATTCAATTCCTTTCTATGATAGTTTTTATTATACCCAACTTGGATGCTCATCATTCTAGGACCAACTTTATAACCATAGCAAATACCATGCTGTTCTAAAAGACTCTCAAAAATATATAAGTGAAGCATGAGAGACTAGCAATTTCTCTAAAATTAAGTCACCACCGTGCTCTAAAAAATATAAGTGAAGCACTAGAGCAAAAACTATCAAGCTCAAAAGATATAAGTGAAGCACATAGAGTATTCTAGCAAATCCTAATCAAGTAGGCTTCTCCCAAAAGATGTGTACAGCAAGGATGATTGTGGTAAACTAAAAAGCAAAGATTAATATAATACACAACGCTCCAAGCAAAACACATATCATATGGCGAATAAAAATATAGCTCCAAGTAAAGTTACCAATGAACGAAGACGAAAGAGGGGATGCCTTCCCGTGGCATCCCCAAGCTTAGGATTTTGTCTATCCTTGAATATCTTGGGGTGCTATGGGCATCCCCAAGCTTAGGCTCTTGCCACTCCTTATTCCATAGTCCATAAAATCTTTACCCAAAACTTGAAAACTTCACAACATAAAACTCAACAGGAAATCTTATAAGCTCCGTTAGTGAAAGAAAACAAAACCACCACATAAGGTACTGTAATGAACTCATTATTTATTTATTTTGGTGTTAAACCTACTGTATTCCAACTTCTCTATGGTTTATAAACTATTTACTAGCCATAGATGCATCAAAATAAGCAAACAACACACGAAAAACAGAATATGTCAAAAACAGAACAGCCTGTAGCAATCTGTAACTAACGCAAACTTATGGAACTCTAAAAATCTTACCAAAATAGGAAGTCTTGGACAATTTGTATATTGATCAGCAGCAAAAATAATCAACGCAAAAGCACGTTTATGTGATTTAACAAAACTAAATTAGTGCGTGCAAAGTTTCTGTTTTTCAGCAGAATCAAATCAACTATCATCATAGGTTATCCTATAGGTTCTACTTGGCACAAACACTAATTAAAAGATAAAAACACAATCTAAACAGAAGGTAGATGCAAGATTTATTACTAAACAGGAACAAAAACAAAAAACACAAAGAAAATTGGGTTGCCTCCCAACTAGCACTATCGTTTAACGCCCCTAGCTAGGCATAAAAGCGAAGATAGATCTAAGTAGTGCTATCTTTGGCACTAAATTCATAAGTAGCTCGCATGATAGATTTATAAGGTAATTTGACTTTCTTTCTTGGAAAGTTCTCCATGCCTTTCTTTAATAGAAATTGGAATCTAATATTCCCTTCCTTCATATCAATAATCGCACCAATTGTTCTAAGGAAAGGTCTACCAAGAATAATAGGGGAAGAAAGATTACAATCTATATCAAGAACGATAAAATCTACGGGCACCAAATTTCTATTTGCAACAATGAGAACATCATTGATCCTTCCCATTGGCTTTTTAATGGTGGAATCCGCAAGGTGCAAATTTAAAGAGCAATCATCAAGATCATGGAAACCTAGAATATCACATAAAGTTTTCGGAATCATGGAAACACTAGCACCCAAATCACACAAAGCAAAACACTCATGATCTTTAATTCTAATCTTTATAGTAGGTTCCCACTCATCATTAAGTTTTCTAGGTATAGAAACTTCCAAGTTAAGTTTTTCATCATAAGATTGCATCAAGGCATCAACGATATGTTTGGTAAAAACTTTATTTTGACTATAAGCATGAGGAGAGTTAACAACGGATTGCAACAAGGAAATACAACCTTCTAAAGAACAATTATCATAATCAAATTCCTTGAAATCCGAGATAGTGGGTGCTATACTATTTAAAGTTGTGACCTCTCCAATCCCACTTTTACCAAATTTAGCATCAAGATCTAAAAACTCTGAATTCTTGGGACGCCTTCTAACTAAAGTTGACTCATCTTCAATCCCATAATTATCAAGATTCATATTGCAAAACAAAGATCTAATAGGAAACGCATCAATAACTTTAAGATCTTCATCATTATTTTCATCTAACTTTTCTGGTTTGGCGGCAATCTTATTGACTAAGGTGGCTGCTTATCAGAAATTTTGGCCATAGCATTTTCAAACCGGGCAATTTGAGAGTTCACACCATAAAATTCTTTATTCATACCATCAAGCTCTTTGTTCATAAACCCCAAGAAACCTTTTTGTTCCTTAAGCTCTTTTCTGAAGAAATTATTATGCTCAAATTGCAAATTCATAAAGCTTCTAATATTTGATTCAATCTCTTCCATCCTTGTAAGAAGGTGGTCGGTACTCTTAGGCAAAGCCATAAGGACAAACAAGCACACAAGCAAACAGAAAAAGGCAAGCGAAAAGAGAGAGGAGGAGATTGGGAAAGAGAGGGCGAACAAAACGGCAAGGGTGAAGTGGGGGAGAGGAAAACGAGAGGCAAATGACAAATAATGTAAATGCAAGGGAGATGAGTTTGTGATGGGTACTTGGTATGTCTTGACTTGAGAGAAGACCTCCCCGGCAACAGCGCCAGAAATCCTTCTTGCTACGTCTTGAGCTTGTGTTGGTTTTCCTTGAAGAGGAAAGGGTGATGCAGCAATAGTAGCATAAGTATTTCCCTCAGTTTTTGAGAACCAAGGTATCAATCCAGTAGGAGGCTCCTCAAAAGTCCCACACACCTACACAAACAAACAAAGAACTTGCAACCAACACAATGAAGGGGTTGTCAATCCCTTCACGGCCACTTGCGAAAGTGAGATCTAATAGAGATAGTATGATAAGATAAATATATTTTTGGTATTTTATAATATAGATGCAAAAAGTAAAGATGCAAATAAAAGTAGATTGGAAGCAAATATGATAAGAGATAGACCCGGGGGCCATAGGTTCACTAGAGGCTTCTCTCAAGATAGCATAAGTATTACGGTGGGTGAACAAATTACTGTCGAGCAATTGATAGAAAAGCGAATAATTATGAGATTATCTAGGAATGATCATGTATATAGGCATCACGTCCGTGACAAGTAGACCGACTCCTACCTGCATCTACTAGTATTACTCCACACATCGACCGACTCCTGCCTGCATCTAGAGTATTAAGTTCATAAGAACAGAGTAACACCTTAAGCAAGATGACATGATGTAGAGGGATAAACTCATGCAATATGATATAAACCCCATCTTTTTATCCTCGATGGCAACAATACAATACGTGCCTTACAACCCTTTCTGTCACTGGGTAAGGACACCGCAAGATTGAACCCAAAGCTAAGCACTTCTCCCATGGCAAGAAAGATCAATCTAGTAGGCCAAACCAAACTGATAATTCGAAGAGACTTGCAAAGATAACTCAATCATACATAAAATAATTCAGAGGAGATTCAAATATTTCTCATAGACAAACTTGATCATAAACCCACAATTCATTGGATCTCGACAAACACACCTCAAAAAGAGTTTACATCGAATAGATCTCCACAAGAGAGGGGGAGAACATTGTATTGAGATCCAAAAAGAGAGAAGAAGCCATCTAGCTAATAACTATGGACCCGAAGGTCTGTGGTAAACTACTCACAACTCATCGGAGGGGCTATGGTGTTGATGTAGAAGCCCTCCGTGGTCGATTCCCCCTCCGGCGGAGCGTCGACGAAGGCTCCAAGATGGGATCTCGCGGATACAGAAGGTTACGGCGGTGGAAATTGTGTTTCGTTGGCTCCCTGGATATTTTCGGGGTACGTAGGCTTATATAGGAGGAAGAAGTACGTCGGTGGCCGCCCGAGGGGCCCACGAGACAGGGGGGCGTGCCCTATAGGGGGGGGGCGCCCTACCCTCTCAGTCCATCAGCATGGATTTCATTGAAGGACTGCCCAAATCTAAGGGGTATAGCTCCATTCTAGTGGTGGTTGACAGGTTTACTAAGGTCAATCACTTTTTACCTCTCAAACACCCCTTCACTGTTGCAGGAGTGGCAAAAGCTTTTCTTCAGAATGTGGTGCGGCTGCATGGATTACCTCTGTCTATAGTATCTGACAGGGACAAGGTTTTTACCAGTTCTTTTTGGAAGGAGCTGTTTAGAGTGTGGGGCACTGAATTATAGATGAGCACAACATATCATCCACAAACCGATGGTCAGACCGAGCGGGTGAATCAGTGTCTTGAGATGTACTCAAGGTGTGCAATACATGACTGTCCCACTAAGTGGAAACAGTGGTTACCTCAAGCAGAATTCTGGTACAACTCCACGTTTCATTCCTCTTTAGGTTGCTCTCCTTACAAAGCTCTATATGGCCATGAGCCAAACATTGGTCAGCTCTCAACCACAGCAAAATCTCTCAATCCTGATGTTTCTTGTTGGATACTAGCTCAAACAGAACACACTGCTATTCTGAAAGAGCATTTGCATAGAGCTCAGGTCAAGTACAAGCACTATGCGGATAAGAACAGATCACCAAGAGAGTTCATGGTGGGTGAACAAGTCTATTTGAAGTTGCAACCATATGCACAATCGTCCGTGGTCAATCGACCATATCCTAAATTGGCTCTGAAGCTTTTCGGCCCCTTTAAGATATTGGAAAAAGTGGGATTTACTGCATACAAGTTGGAGCTACCAAAAGGCAGTCAAGTTCATCCAATTTTCCATGTTTCTCAGTTGAAGTATCATGTACCAGATCACACACCAGTGTTTACTGTCTTACCCAAACCCTTGGATCTGTCAGTGCCAGGGGTGACACCTAAAGAAATTCTAGATCGTCGGCTGGTAAAAAAGGGAAACGCGGCACATTTGCAAGTATTGATCAAGTGGTCGACCGTTTCGGTAGAGGCGGCAACATGGGAGGATTACGAGGTGCTCAAGGTCAAGTTTCCAGATGCACCAGCATGGGGACACGCTGGTTCTCAAGGGGAGGGCAATGTCAGTATGCAGCTACTGACACTGGTGGTGAAGCAGCCGGGAAGGCGTATCCGCAGCGACAAGACAAAAGCGTAGTGGCGGGAGGTTTGAATAGATGTTGGGCTATGTTAGTCATGTGGGCTGAGTGAGTGTGTGGGCCGAGGCCTGCGAATGTAACGAGCGGATATATAAGCTCGAGTGAGTGGCTTGTACGGGTATCGATGAATTGAATTTGAATCTCATTCCCTTGAGGTTATCCTCTCTCTCTCTCTCTCTCTCTCTCCTTCCTGATTGCGTCTGCATCTCTCTCAACCCCGGCTCCTTCCCTTCACCAAATCACCGGCGACGAGCCCCAAATCCGGCGGTCCTTCGCGGCCAACGGCAAGGGCGTTACAATAAACAACATTATATGCTACCCTGCCAATTAGGTTTTGCAAGATTATCTTTAGTAAGAACTACCCCTTATCAAGAATCACATGGAAACTTTGTTTTAGAAGGGAATTTTGTTTTCCAGATATGCTATATGTGAAAAATAGGTCATTATTCATAAGATCTGCGTACATAGGCTGTACGGTGAACAGGCCATTGGTAGTCAACCTCCACTGGAACTGGAAGTTGGGTTAGATTGATCAACGTCAACCTACTAACTAAATGGATTTTGCCAGAAAAAACAAAATGGACGTCCAGATGAGATGGCGGTGGGCGCATAACAACCCAAGTCTTGTCGGACCTCCTCCGACGGTGCTACGAGCCAGGAGGGACTCGACAAGGTGAATGATGCGTCACGGTTTTGAACCGGATTAATCCGACGACACATGACCCAATCTATGGACTCGTTGACGCGGCGCAGCCTTAACAACGTCTTCCTCAACCCTAACCCTGCTAAGAACACACCCGATGCATAGATCCGAGGTTCCCCCTCCCTCCTATAGTTGTTGGAGCGACCGGCGAAGGGAGAAGAAACCAACGACGGCCGACGAAACGCAAAGAGACCCAGTCGCCTCCTTTTCGCCTTGCTAACCCTAACAACTCTCTTGAGAGGCTCGGTGTGGATTTGGAGTTAGCAGGCAACATGTTTTATTGTAAAAAAGAAAGGGAGAGAGAGAGAAGACAACACGTTTCACAAAAACCAGCCTGCCTGATCGACGTGGTGTAACTGGACCCAAGCCGACCAACGCGGGGACTGGAACCGACCCAGCGCCCCGCCAGCTCAGCGCCAGCCTATCCAAATCCGTGTTCGGGTCGGGTCGAAAACCCTAAACCTAGAATGATCGAGACGATCTTCTCGCAACTAGGGCTGCAAGAAAAGCTCAAGGCTTGTGAGACGCTTGAGATCGACTCGTTTTTTGACTCGACTCAAGATCGACTCCAAAAGAAACGAGTTGAGTTTGAACACTTTATGTAGATCGATAGAGAAACAAGTCGATCTTGAGCCAATGTTGGCTCACTCAATTTTAGCTCAATAGCTTGACAGAATATCATTATGTTAAATGATCATGCCATATATTCAATAAAAATAAGATAATTTATTACCATATATGCTGTCCATAATTTTTCTCCATTTTATTTACCAACGAACATGGGAATTTAATTAAGTGCAGAGAAGATTTAGGCCTAATTATGGCACGTGGTCGACTATGTGTTAATATCCTATATTTTTGGCAAAGGTTCCCAGCATATTGAACTTAATTTTTTTGTTTTTTGTCCATAGATTTATAATTTTTGCCATCTCATTTAGCTCGAGATCGACTCGACATCGTTACAAGCTGAGCACGAGTCATGTTCTACAGCTCGATCATGAGCTTCACTCAGTTTGAGCTCGCTCGAATTTTCATATGAGTTGAGCTGAGCCAACTCCAACTTGCTCGAGCTCGACTCGTTTGTAGCTCTACTCGCAACCCAGCAACCGAAGCCTTTCCTGCCAAGCCCCCTCCCCTGCTCTGCTCTCCGCTCCCGCCAAATCCAATATGCCGCGACACCGCCGCTGCACTCGGCTGCGCCGCATCGTCGGCATCGTCTCAGTCGGAGCTCTCCTGCTGTTAGCCGGAGGCCACAACGCCTACTCGGGCCGCCCGGTCTTCTCGTTGCCCCTCGGCCTCGGCGCCCCCTTCCCGCTCGTGGCCGATAGTCCGGTGCCCCCGCCCTTCCCATTCACTGCCGACTTTTCACAGTCGCCGTCATCATCGCCGCAATCCCAATACTCGCCCTTCCGCCTCAGCGATGACAGCCTCGCGCGGCGCCTTCTGCCCCTCCACCTCCGCGCCGGCCACTCGCCGCCTCCGTAGGACACGGATGCGGTCCTCCTTCCCGACCAGGAGGTCCTGGTCCTCGACGACACTGAGCCTACCGGCGACGCCACTTGCGCCTTCCAGGGTGGGGCGTCCTCCCCGGCGAGACCGCTCGGGAGGCTGCCGGCGTCCGGGCTTCACGCATATGACTGCCGCCTTCCCGACCCAGCGCAGAGCTTCCAGCAGCTCCAAGCGCCGCGCTTACTCCACTCCACCTCCTCGGCCGCTGCAGCTGCTCCAGATTCCCCTTCTCCTTCTCGAGGCCGCGTAACCGCCGCAGCTACTCCAGATTCCCCTTCTCCTTCTCCGGGCCGCACAACCACCGCAGCTGCTCCAGATTCCCCTTCTCCTTCTCCGGGTCGCGCATTGCTTAACTGGAGCAGCGACCCGATAGTGTTTGACTCGGCTCTTCTGGACGGAGGCGATGTGCTCATCTTTGCAAAGGGAGTCAGGCGCCGCCAAGGTCTTCAGTGCCAGTATCGCTACAGCGACGGCACCGACACCATGCTGGCATCTACACGAGCAATCACCTTAGCAAATTACTCGCTGCCCCTCACCGCCAACTGTAAAACATATAGTTTGGAAACTACTCGACACCCTAAACAGGGTATGGCTATCTCATTATATAGGGGTACCAAAGGGTACAATACAATTACAGACATATACAAGAGTCTATGTATATATATAGTCTAACATCCTCCCTCAATCTTAACTATGGCCTGAAGTACAACGCAAGTTAAGATTGCGCCTACAGCCTACAAACTTTGGTTGTGGAAGAGGCTTCGTGAAGATGTCAGCAAATTGATCTTTTGATGAGATGAACTTGATACTTTGGAGCTTCTGTGCAACACGTTCTCGGACAAAGTGATAGTCTACCTCAATGTGTTTCGTCCGAGCATGAAACACCGGATTAGATGAAAGATAGATAGCACCGATGTTGTCACACCAAAGCATTGGAGAATGAGCAGGAGAGACTCTCAATTCTCTCAATAAGGACTAAACTCATATGATCTTAGCAGTCGCATCAGCAACTGCTTTATACTCAGCTTCAGTACTACTGCGAGACACCGTAGCCTGCTTGCGAGCATTCCAGGCAATCAAGTTAGGACCAAGAAACACTGCATATCCCCCCGTGGATCGCCGGTCCTTAGGACTCCCATCCCAATCTGCGTCTGAAAAGGCTAAGATCTCATAAAACGGTGCAGGCTGGAGAAGCAAACCATAAGAGGCAGTGAGGCAAATATAGCGCAAAATACGCTTCACAGCTGACCAATGAGATGTCCTGGGTGCATGGAGATACTGACAGACACGGTTGACTGCATAAGAGACATCTGGTCTGGTGATAGTAAGTTACTGCAGACCACCAATGAGACTACGATACTCAGTAGCATCATTAGGTGAAAGAAGGTCTCTATCTAGGGCAGACAACCGATCAGTAGCAGACATCGGGGTGATCGCATGTTTACACTTCAGCATGCCAGCACAACGCAACAAGTCCAGAGAATACTTCTTCTAAGTAAGAGTCAACCCAGCAGAAGACCGTGAAACCTCCAGACCAAGGAAGAAGTGCAGAGCACCTAAATCCTTGACAGCAAAATCCCCACTCAAAGCAGCCACAAGACGATCCGCAGCAGCATCAGAGGAACTGATGAGGATGATATCATCAACATAAACCAGGAGATACATCATAACCTCAAGACGTTGAAGAAGGAACAGGGACGTGTCAGCAGTGGAGGGAAGAAAACCAAGAGCCCGAAGAACAGAGCCGAGGCGTGCATGCCACACACGGGGAGCCTGTTTAAGTCCATATAGCGCCTTAACATGATGACCGAGATGATGAGGACATGCAGGATCCACAAAACCCGGCGGCTGACGCATATAAACCTCTTCCTCCAAGACTCCATGCAGGAAAGCATTCCGCACATCAAGCTGACGAAGAAACTATCCCCAGGTAATAGCCAAAGATAGCAGCAAGCGAATGGTAGTGAGCTTGATAACCGGACTGAAAGTGTCTTCATAATCAAGACCATACCTATGTTTGAAACCCTTGGCAATGAGTCGTGCCTTGTAGCGCTCAATAGAACCATCAACATGTCTCTTGACTTTAAAAACCCACTTGGAATCAATAATGTTAACACCAGACTGTGGGGGAACAAGGTGCCAAGTGTCATTCTGAAGAAGAGCCTCAAACTCCTGTTCCATCGCGACACACCAATGAGGAATACTCAGTGCACCCTGAAAATGGCGAGGCTCGGCAGTGGGATCCTCAGCAATATGAGCCATGCAAGCAGCGAGCCACGCGATAGTCCTGTCAGTGCGTTGCTTTGGCTGGAAAACACCGTTCTGACTACATGTGCGAGGACGAAGAACAACAGCAGCCGGCTGTGCTGGCGAGGCCGAGCTCAGCAGAAGCGACGACATCAGAGGCGAGGCGGCCTGCGAGCCAGCGCCAGAGTCTCCTGGCACCGGGGAGACATGCGGCTTTGGGACAGGTGAGGCCAGCCCATCCAGCGCAGGCGAGCCAGCTGCTGGGCCAGACGAGGTGGCGGACGGCCCAGCCACCAGGCCGGGCGAGAACGACGCCTGCGGGGTGGATACCACCGAGTCGGGCGAGGGCATCGCCCGCGGGGAGGCTACCACGAAGCAGGGTGAGGGCGGCACCCGTGGGGCGGTGCACCTGTTATGCATGCCCCATGCAAAGGATCCACGTCCCGCTCCAGAGCCACGTCCAATACCTGCAACATCCACAAATTCGATCAGGCAAAGATATGGTAGAGTGGACAGGTGGCATAGGAGTTTCAGAGTTGGTCGGAAGTGCATGAAAAGGGAACACCTTCTCATCAAAAACGACATCACGAGAGATGTAGATGCGATTGGTGGGAATGTGCAGGTATTTGTACCCTTTGTGAAGGGAACTATGCCCAAGAAAAATGCACTTTTTAGACCAAAACTCTAACTTACGTTTGTTGTATGGATGCAAATGGGGCCAACATGCACACCCAAACACTTTGAGAAAAGTGTAATCTGGGATTTCATTGAGCAAGAGTTCAAGAGGAGTTTTCATATTCAGAAGTCGTGAGGGTAGCCTGTTTATCAAGAAACAAGCGGTGGAGAAAGCATCACTCCAAAACTGAAATGGAACGGAGGCATGAGCTAGCAAAGTAAGGCCAGTTTTTACAAGATGACGATGCTTACGTTCAACGGTTCCATTCTGCTGATGTGTATTAGGACAAGACACACGGTGCGAAATCACAAGCTTGTTAAAAAACGTGTTGAGGTTGTGATATTAACCCCCCAGTCTGATTGAACATGAATAATTTTCTGCTTAAGGAGACACTCAACATGTGCTTGAAACTGAATAAAGACATCGAACACATCAGATTTTCGCTTAATAAGATAAAGCCAAGTAAACCGGCTATAAGCATCAATGAAACTGACATAATAATTATGGCCACTAACGGACTGGGCATGACCCCATACATCAGAAAACACAAGCTCAAGAGGATGTTTCACAACACGACTAGACTCTGAAAATGGAAGTTGGTGACTCTTGCCCTGCTGACAGGCATCACAAATTGTTTCAGCAGTTTTATTGGACATAACTGGTAGTTCATGACGATGTAGCACATGACGAACTATAGGAGCAGTAGGGTGACCAAGGCGTGCATGCCAATGTGTAGGTGACACACGAACACCGCTCAACGCCTGAGGAGAAGACTGCATAGGAGATGTGGGCGGTGCGTCAAGTGCATATAAACCATGACGAAGACAGCCACTAAGCAGAACGGCCCTCGTGTCCCAATCCTTGATAAAGAAATGAAAAGGGTGAAACTCAGCAAGGACATTATTATCACGAGTAAGTTGAGGAACAGACAACAAACTACGTGTAGCAGTGGGAACTCGAAGAACATTAGAAAGATGCAGTTTTCAAAAGTTATGCGCAAGAAGTGAGGCCTGACCAACATGGGAGATGTTCATACCTGCTCCATTGGCGGTGTGCACCTGATCATGACCGCAATACGGTTCCTGAGTGGAGAGCTTGACCATATCGTTGGTGAGGCGGTTTGTGGCGCCCGTGTCCATGTACCATGTAGGGTCAATGGAGTAGGATGGACTGCGCCCATGGTCATGACTTGTCACCGCAGCAGCCTGTTTTCATTCCTTTTGCCATTAGTGCCCAGACCAAGGAAATCTTGCTTGTAGCGTCGATGACACCGGGAGGCGATGTGGCGCTCAATGCCACACAACTGACAGGCCTGCTGAGCACCACAGCAGGGACAACAAGCCACCGGCCTGGCACCGCCAGTGATGGACGGCGGGGCGGCGCAGGCCTGCGGGGATGAGGCCACCGGCTTCCCACCAGGCGGTGACGGCTTCTGTGGCTTACCGCGGGACGCAACATTGGCAGAGATGAAGCTCGGAGAGGCACGACGCACTTTGGTGCGCTGCTCACGACCAAGAAGACGCGCATATAGCTCTCGTGGCGGAAGTGGCGCCTCACGACCATGAATATTCTCGATGAGATTGTCATAATCATCATCAAGATCATTGAGCACGTGGGTGCTGAATTCCTCATCTCCAAGCGGCTGACCGATCGAGGCCAAGGTGTCGGCAAGACCAGACATCTTGGTGAAGTACTCAGTGATGGAGAGACCGCCGAGTTTAGTCTCCCCCAATTCGGTGCGTATAGCATGAGCACGCGCTGTAGACTGGGAGGAGAAGCTGCTGTGAAGCGCCGACCAAGCATCCCGAGACGTCGCGGCGAAGATGACCAGCGACGACACACTCGGAGTGAGCGATGACTGGATAGCGGAGAGAATCGCCTGATCCTGAGCCACCCACACATGGTACACCGGATGATACGGCAGCGGACACGGGATGGAGCCATCAACGTACCCCTCCAGATAGCTGCTTCGGAGGAGAGGTAGCACCTGAGCCTGCCATGACAAGTAATTATCCGGCGTAAGCTTCACCTGAAGAAGGTGTGAGAAGTAGAACGGCAATGGCACAACCATGTGATCCGCATGACGCTGCGGCGGTGGCGCGTAGCAGCCCATCATAGGATCCGTCTCCGGGTTGGAGGCGAGCGCCAGTGGTGCACCAGCATATGGCGACGAGGGATAGGTGCCAGCAGCAGCGGAGCCAACACCCAAGCTAGGCGGGGCTCCAAGGGGCACAGAGACCAACGAGGACGGCGGCACCCCATAGGGCTGGGGGTGCGATGGCCCAGCATAGGCCGGCACCGGCGACGTGCCATAGGGCGCCGGCCAGGCAGACGAAGACGGCAGCGGGGCTCCAAAAGTTGGAGCAGGGGCACTGTACCAGGGAGCGCCAGAGAGCGACGCGGGAGGCGCACCATACATGGGTGCATGACCGCGAAACCCCGGCGGCCCAGAAGCCATGGTCGAGGAAGGCCCGCCCGATGCGATCGGCGGAGGCAGGTCACCCGTCCCGCTCGATCCAATCGGGGAGTTTGCGGGCGGCTGCCGCCAGGCCGTAGCCAGCGGACGGGACACCAGGAAGGGCGAGAAGGAGCGACGGCGGAGGCCGGCGCTTGGGCCGACGCGGCGGCGGCGTTGGAAGAGGCCGAGGCGGCGGCGGCAAGGGCAGCGGAAGAAACTGAAACCCTAAACTGATACCATGTAAAACATATAGTTTGGAAAACTACTCGACACCCTAAACAGGGTGTGGCTATCTCATTATATAGAGGTACCAAAAGGTACAAGACAATTACAGACGTATACAAGAGTCTACGTATATATACAGCCTAACACCGACACATATCAAGTCAGGAGGAAGCACCAAGGTTCTTGTCACACTAGGGGTCGCCGGAGAGGATCCCATGCCCTTCCTTGCAACCTTTCGTTGACAGCAAGCTGAATCTTTTTTGGTGACTCCTCAAAAGAGTTCAATTTGCGCCTGCACAATGGGACGCAACATCTCCAAGTTTCTCAAGGAGTGGGCACTCTACCATAGTGCGATCGGAGTGGATTAGTTCTTTATCTATGACAATGGCAGCGAGGACAACTTGGCAGGCCTAGTGGCGCAGCTCATATCCGCCGGGCTCAACATCACAACCGCGCCATGGCCTTGGACCAAGGTCCAAGAAGCTGGTCTATCTCATTGCGCGGCCACACAGCAAGGTTCGTGCCAATGGATGGCTGTCATAGATGTCGATGAGTTCATCTTCTCAACAAGCTGGGCAGGATTAGAGAAGCCATCAAAATCTTTGCTAGAGCCCATCATTTCTGTTGATGATAGCGTTGGCCAAATATACCTTGCGTGTTATGATTTTGCCCCCTCGGGCCAAACAGCACATCCACCAGAGGGGGTCTGCCAGGGCTACACTTGCCGGTTGAAGAACCCGCAGCGGCACAAATGCTTGGTCCATCTCGACACCGTGGAACCATCCCTCATGAATGTGGTCCATCATTTTAAGCTCAAGCCTGCTTTCAAAAGCATCTGGACCGCGTTCGCACGTGTTAACCACTACAAATACCAAGCTTGGTCGGAGTTCAAAGTCAAGTTCAAGAGGCGCGTGTCTGCTACTCTGCTTATGTGGCTGATTGGAAAGATCCGATCAACCTCGACTCAAAGGACCGGGCTCCTGGCTTAGGAGTTGATGACATCGAACCAGAAGGCTGGGCCGAAAGATACTGCAAGGTTAAAGACAATATCCTTCAGCTGTTAACTGCAAGATGGTTCGGTGTCGTATTTGGGAACCCTCATTAGCTCCAGTCAGATCAGGTAGCACACACTGGTAAGATCTACCACCCTTCCCCCTCTTTTACATAGTAATTTCTGTTTATTTACACTAACAAAACATAAATCAAAACCACTAAGTTTTCCAGAATTAAAAATTATCTCTTAAATTGGATGGTATAGACCTTTTAAATAGGTTTTAGGTTGATGGGGAAACCACAATATGTGTGTGTTGCTCAATGATGAACATACTCCCTCTAGTCTAGTTCTGAAGAAACCCCCAAAATGCAACTTTTACTGCTTATTTTCGTTAACTATAAAACTCTTCAAAATTATACTCCCTCCGTCCCATAATATAAGAGCATTTTTGACACTACACCAATGTCAAAACGCTCTTATATTATGGGACGGAGGGAGTACTTCTTTACAATACTTTATGAGAGATAACCTTTATTTTTATTATACATTATTACTGTAAAGCTCTTCAAGACAATATTGTTTTGAAAATACTTTATGGGATAAACCTACACACTCTTTTCACATATCCAATCCAAAAATATTATGAAATATAGTGAGTCAAAGTTTGGAAAAAGTTAATTAAACCCATGCCTAAACTAACAACTTCTCCATAACTAGAAGAGGGAGTATAATAATAACCTGAGAGCATTTTCCCTATCGATAGTAAGCAGTTTGTTTTCGCTATTCAAGCTCTTGCTATCCTTCTTTTTCCATCTTGAACGTTTAAGAACAGATTTATGTTCATGTTGCCTTGATACTCAGCATGTGACACAGTGCTTTAATATTGGTTCTTTTGCTAAAATTGGATGACTTCTTTTCCTTGAATGATTTTGGCTTGACAGTTGGGCTTAGATCAGTTGAATTTGTAATGCTTAGCTGGAGCACGACATGAAGCCTCTTTATTTTATTTTATTTTTGGGTCTATGTGGGCTGGATTACTAATCAGTGAAAGCTTCACACAAATGATTTCGAATCTTGTTTGTTGATTGAGGTCCATTTCTTGAGTATCTATTGGCTGATCCTTATGGTTGTTTGGCTTCTATTCTGAAACTATTTGATTGAGATGCTGGTCTACACTTTGTTGGCTTTTCTTTAGAAAATGAATCTTGCTTTATGATGCAGTTAAGCTTTGGCTTATATGGATTTGTTCCAGTTTTGACTTGTTTTAATTAGCTGGAAACATCTTTGGAAAAAGTCTTTCTGGATATGGAACTCATACATCGAAATGCATCTCCAATGGAGAATGCGACATTGTCAGACTGACCTTGCAAGTTGAACGTGTGAATGAGTGTATTGAAAATTACCTTTGCTGCCTGGTTTCTGCTGATCCGAAGAAACGGGTTCAGCATTTACCCATGGCTGAATACTGGTACAACAGTTCTTTTCATTCGTCTCTCCAAGAGACTCCTTTCGAGGCCTTATATGGATATCCACAGCTACAAATCTGTGAGTTCTCAATGGTAGGCACTTCTTATAGTGAGGCACAGACAACAACTGCTGTCAACACTGAAGAACATCTCTTAATTGCCCAGCAGCGCATGAAGAAATATGCAGATCGCAAGAGAGTCGGAAGGACTCTCGCAGTAGTTGACATGGTTTACTTGAAGCTCCAGCCATATGCTTTTGGCCTTCGCTCTCACATCAAGCTGCAAAGGAAGTTCTACGGACCATTTCGAGTACTGTATCATGTGGGCAATGTGCCATATCACCTGCAGCTGCAAACGTGGGTATCCGCCCAGTGTTCCACATTGGCCAGCTGAATTTTCCTCTGGATGACGCAACTAGGGAAGAGTGGATTTCATGAAGCATACATTCCCAGCCTTTTTCAAGAAGACAGTCAAAGCATGGCGGCGTCAACCTTCAGCTTCTTGAAGACAAGATCGCGCTCACAAGGGGGCATTGTGACTGAACTTGCAAGGTGTTTTAGTCTTCAGTTAACTGTACCGGTTCAGATAATGAACGGCCGGGGATCGTCGACAGAGAAGAAGGCTGGGGATCGTCGACAGAGAAGAAGATCGGACGGCTTGCATTCCCTCATTGTCTACCCCTAGCTTATTTACTTTTCACTGTTGCTTTTCTTACCTCTTTATTCTCTCAACCACAGCTGTAATAGAACAATGTATGCGTTACACGGGATAAGCCCCGATCAATCAATAAAGCACTCCACGGCCTCCCATGGGAGGTGAGACGCTTCTGATATTTCACAAGGATGACTTCTTTTCAATGAATTATTTTGGCTTAATAGTTGGGCACTACATGAAGCCTCTTTATTTTATTTTGTTTATTTATTTTTGGTTTTGGGTGAGCTGGGCTAATAATTCATGGAAGCTTCACCCAAGTGATTTCAGATCCTATTTGTTAACTGAGGTCCATGCTTAAATGTCTATTGCCTGATCCTGAGTTGTTTGGCTTCTGTTCTGAACTACTCCCTCCGTTCCTAAATATTTGTCTTTGTAGATATTTCAACAAGTGACTACATACGGAGCAAAATGAGTGGATCTACACTCTAAAATATGTCTATATACATCCGTATGTGGTAGTCATTTGAAAGACAAATATTTAGGACGGAGGGAGTAGTTCATTTCTCATGAAGTCATGATTTTGGTGAGATGTTGGTCTGCACTTCTCTTTAGAAAATGAATCTTGGTTTTCTATGACTTTACTTGGAACTTATCATTAATGATGCAGTTAAGTTTTGGCTTATATGGTTATCTTCCAGTTTTTACTTGTTTTAATTAGCTGGAAACATCATCGAAAAATGGCTGAACATCTTGTTTTAATTAGCCTCAAGACCAAACAGGCACAAGCACGACAACACTGTAAATTGCTTTTACAGACAAACTAATTGCAAGATCTTCAGACAAGTTCAGACAACGGGAAGACAACTTCAGATAATTTCAGACATCTTCAGAGCTCGTCATAGCTTAGCCCTGGCCGTGGAGACAAAAATGGCAGCAGATCCACCGGTTCAGGCGGAGGCAGAACGCTGGTCGGCATCCGACCTGCCAAGCACTCCCACCTCGCCTTGCTCGCTGGTGTTCTCGACTCCACCCTTGCCGAGTTGATGATCTTGAATGCCGATGCACTTGGGGGCAGCATCCTGGCTCTCTCCTCCGCTGTGCTCTTGAAGTAGATTCTCCGGCCCAAATTGTGCAGCTCCCAGTTGGTGTGCTGGTTGGCAACTTCAATGCACCCTTCCCGTCGGACACGGGAGATAGTTGCATGTGCCTCCATCTCTGCCTTAACTATCTTCCACTCCTTCACGCTCCGCGACCAAGACCGGACATCATCGAGAATCCGCTCTGCCCTCTCCTGCCACTGCATTTCCCTCATCGCCTCTAGGACCTCGGCGGAGACAGATCCCACCGCCTGCAGCAGCTCGGGGAAGGCCTCGTACATGTACGGGAGCGGCATGGCGGACGGGATGTGCTGGAGAGGAGTGGGAGCGGTCGGTGCTGGAGAGGATCGGGCGGTGCGCCGACGAGGCATTGGGTGGTCCAGGGGCATACGGTGCTGGAGAGGGGTAGGGGCATATGATGGTCCTTTTGACAGGCAGTGAAGCGCGGGAAAGAGGCGAGGGCGGGAAGTGAGAAGCGTGGGAAGGAGGAGGCACAAGAAGTGAGGGCCTCTTTGGATTGAAGGATTTTCATAGGAATATTGGAGGATTCCAATCCATTGGATTTTTTCCTAAAGAAGCCCTTTGGATCAAAGGAACCACACCTCTAAAATTCCTATGGATGCATTCCTACACCTCAATCCTATAGGAATTTCAACATCCACTATAACCTCTTTTTTACACTGATTCGCGTAGGATCGAGGCACTTTTCCTGTGTTCCATCCAAATGACCATTCTTGTAGTTTTCCTCTATTTTGTAATCCTCTGTTTTGCACCTACAATCCCGTCAAATTCCTGTGTTTTTTGAATTCCTTTGTTTTCTAATCCTGTGATCCAAAGAAGCCCTGAGAAGCGCGGGAAGGAGGAGGCACGGGAAGTGAGAAGCGTGCAGAAGGATTGAGAGGTGGGAGACGACGCGGTGTACAGAACAAAAGACACGTGATCAATTTATGGTCAAAATTCTCTCATTAGCCTACTGGTCGAAGGAATTTCTCCAACTACTGCAGGTTCTGGGATTGAACCCCAGCACCACCCTTGTTTTGTTTTAAAAAAAATATGTCAACACAAATGTTTTTAGTTCAGAAAAACATCACAACACAACTCATTTGGAGCTTAGAATGACCATAGAATTGAACAAGAATACATCACAACACAAATGTCAACTTATTTAACTTTCTGACCATATAATTGAACAAGTGCAGTCATTGGTTCAGAAATACAGTAATTTCAGTTTTCATAACTTTGTGTTGAACCTAAATATGACAGAGATTGTGAATAACAAAAAAGGTGCACTTCATGCAGATCATTACATGTGCAAAAGGTCTTGTAACAAAACTTGCAGCAGCAAGTTAAGACATGAACTTCTACAGTTATGCATGAAGTTCATTGATGAACTAAACACTTGTTCTCTAACTGTCACCCCCAGGTGCATTCTGAAAAACTGGGATTTCTTCAGTCAAATTTAGATCAGGGATTGGCTCCCTTGCTCCATCATCACCAAACATGAGCCTGTAAGCTGCATAGGAGCTAGCTTCCCTCCTTGCTCCTCTCCCAGCTCCTTCTGCTCCTCTCCCACCTCTCACTGATCCTCCTCTGCCAGCAGTGCTTGATGTTCTTCTTTCCTTACTTCCTCTTCCTCCATTTGCACTTGTCCCTGGCTCATCTGAATTGCTTCTGTTGCTGCTCTAGACTTGCCTCTTCCTCTCCCCCTCCCCCTGGTTATTGTTATAGTTGTGGTTCTTCTTGGAGGGATAGAATCCCTAGCTTGCACTACAAAAGCTGAATCTTCTGGAAGTGGCCCAGGTGGATTCCAACTGGTAACATAACCTCCACGATCGCAGGTAATGATGACCCTTTTTGCATGCAGCAGGGACTCGTCAAGTCGGGTAGTTGCCGAGATAGCGTGGGGAAGTGGAGACGCCCACGTCCAATCAGTCGCCACACGTCGACCAAGGCCGCAAGCTGTTGGGGCCCGTGACGCTCCGCACTTTCCCTTTGGCTTTGCCACTAAGCCAAGTCTGAGCGCGCCTTGGGCCCGGGGGCTACTGTCGGCGTTCTGGGAACGGGGGTCCCCAGACTTGCCTGCCTGAGGCCCGCGGCGTAGCTCCAACAGTGGCCTAGTATGGCCCTTCTTCATCAATCAACACTCAAGACTCTCGCGAGGGGCCAAGCCTCGTGGGGCGGACGACACAAGGCCTCCTCAGGGGCGGCCTCACCAGGCAGGCTCGCGAGGGGGCGGAGAGATCAAGGGAAAGCGTACCTCGCGAGGTTCCCATGACGCAAGCCATGACGACCAAGGCCAGGAGGGCGCCAGCCCACACAGTGTCCTCGTTTCCCCTTTGGTTCTAAGGGGGCAAGCGCAGGCGCGGAGTACCGAGGCATCAGGCAAAGGTTTCCATATCGGTGCAACAAGACCAAGACCAGCAGGACGACAGGACGGAGGTCATCGTGGAGCCCAAGACGGTGTCATCACCAGCACCTTTGACAGGCGAAGACCACCTTTAGTCAGGATAGGTTGTACTAGCTGTCCTCTTTCAAAATGGCCGTTGTTGGATCCCTTCCCGCTCAATATTTGGGAAGAGGGCCAGGCCTCTATAAATTGGGCTAGCTACCATAGTAGAAGGGACGAATCCAGATCATCCTCATCCACACAAGTTCGCCAAGCACAAGAACACCTCTCCTCAGGAGTCTGTTCTTCCCTTGTACTGTTCATCATCAGCCCAAGAGGCAATCCACCACCACACCCAGGAGTAGAGTATTACACCACAACGGTGGCCCCGAACCTGTATAAATCTTGTGTCTCTTGTGCTTTGAGTTCATCGATCTAGCTTAGGGATCGCGGCGAGGCTGAGAGCGAGATTCGGTAGGGGGAAATCTTCGTGCGCACCCGAGTGTTCGAACCTCAAGGGTTTTGCCAGAACCCGATATCCGATATTTGGCGTGCCAGGTAGGGGTGCGCCAAAGTCTTCCTTCCGCTGATCCGCGTCCCATCGCTTCATCGCATCCATGTCTGACGCCCGCCGAGCCCGCGCCGAGCGCCGGGCTGCTCTCGCCGCTCGCGTCGCCTAGACAGCTCCTGTCGGCGGGTCTCCCCGTCGTTCTCCGTTGCCTGCCGCCAACGCCGCCACCGGCCCGGCGGGGAACGAGCAGCAACCGTCCTCGTTGCACCCCTCGGTGGGGCGGGAGGGACACACCGCCACTCCATCGCTGACCCCAGATGGCTCGTCATCCCACGCTCATCGCGCCCCCACGGACGCGTAGGCCGCGCTTCTTCTGGCACGTGAGCTCCTGCATTACCGCCCCATCGACGCCCTCTACGAAGAGTGGCTTGCTCGCATCACCGATCTCGTCAGCGCCGCAGGGGGCTCTCCCGCGCCGTCCCTTTCGCTGCCTTGCCCTCCGCTAGGTACGGGCGATGCGGCTCATGGAGCGCCTCCACCACCTCCGCCCCAAGACGGCGCCCTGGCTCCAAGGCGCGCGGCCCCTGGACATGACCCTCCGCATCCAGCGCCCGCGCGACAAGAAAGAAGCTGTCAAGAAATCCCTCGGCCTCAAGAAGGCGCCGACGTGCTTCCTACACCAGCGCGACAAGACCGTGTCCCTGCACTGGCACGACAAGACCGCGTACTGCCTCTGGCAGCGGTGCGCGGGTAACATCAAGAGCAAGCTCCGCATCAGCAAAGGGCCCCGGTGACCACAGCAGGTTGTCGTGCCTTCACCCCCGAGTTGCGTACCGTCGCCTGGCCGGGCAAGTTCAAGCCGGACCTGCCTCCTCGCTACGACGACACCCCCGACCCTGCGGAGTTCTTGCAGCTCTACGAGCTGAGCATCAAGGCGGCCAACAGCGATGAGAAGGTCATGGCGAACTGGTTTCCCATGGCGCTCAAGGACGGCGCCCGCTCATGGCTCCTGAACCTGTCTCCCGGCTCGATCTCCTCCTGGGACGAGATGCGCACCCGCTTCATCACCAACTTTCAGGGCACTCGTGACCGCCCCCCGGCCGCGGGTGACCTGCACCGCATCAAGCAACCGCCTGTAGAGACCCTGCAGAAATACATCCAGTGCTTCAACAGCGTCCGCCTCAAGATCCCCAAGGTGACGAACGAGGCCATCATCTCGGCGTTCTCTGATGGCGTCCATGACGTCAAGATGAAGAAGGAGCTCTTCATCCATGAGGAGTTGTGCACATCCCTGGAGCTGTTCAACCTGGCAACCAAGTGTGCAAGAGCTGAGAAAGGATGCCTCTCCCTTCTCGAGCTTCCAGCTGCTGACCCAAAAGAAAAGAAGACCAAAGCCAAGGACGTGAAGCGCAAGGGAGTAGCTGTGCTTGCGGCAGAACCAGACACGAAGCACGGCAGGGACCAGCCGGAGTCGTCCAAGGGCAGCCGACCATTCTACGCCTACCACAACCTCCACACCCACAACACTAGCGACTGCCAGGAGCTCAGGGCTATTCGAGAAGGACGCTTCGGTCGACGCCTCGAGCGCAACGATCGGGGCTATGGCCGAGGAGGAGTACATGGCGGAGGACGATGGGACGACCGTGGCCCTCGCCAGGAGCGGTGTGACCGACCTCGTGAGGATCGCTTGCAGGACCAGCCTCGCGAGGGCGCCTAGAGGGATCAGCCTCGCGAGGACCGCCCGTAGGGTAACGCAGGCCTTCCTCCGCTGCCGCCGCCAAGAAGGAATGACGACCATCACCAGGACGAGGGGGCTGGGGGCTTCCAGGAGCCACGTGCTATCGCTTGCATCTTGGGCGGAGCTCAGGCCCCAGCCTCTCAGCGCATTTCAAGCAGTTCGCTCACGAGGTGAACGCAGTCCTCCCCAAGCTCGAGGCCACACACCCGCTCAGGTGGTCCAAGTGCGCCATCACCTTCAGCTCGGCAGATCAACTCAAGTGCGCGGCTACTGCTGGTGTCCTCCCAATGCTCTGTTCACCAGTCATTAGCAACGTACAAGTCACTAGGACCCTCATCGATGGCGGCGCAGGGCTTAACGTCCTGTCTGCTGAGATGTTCGACAACCACCAAGTGCCATACGATCAGCTCCAGCCTACCAAGCCTTTCTCAGGAGTTACTGACGGTTCCACCACCCCGATAGGGCAGGTCCGCCTCCCTGTCACCTTCGGACAGCGCGACAACTATCACACCGAGCTCATCGACTTCGACATCGCCCACATCCATCTGCCATACAATGCCATCCTCGGGTATCCAGCCCTGGCCAAGTTCATGGCAGTGACCCACCACGGCTACAACGTCCTCCAGATGCCAGGAAGCGGCGGAATCATCACGGTCCCCTGCGAAGAGAGAGATGCGGTGTGATCCCTCGAGTGTGCCTCCCAGGCTGCATCAATTGAGGACCCGGACGACAAGGGCGAGAACCCTCCTGAGGCCGTCCTCAAGAAGAAGAAGAAGCAACCGCTTCGCACTAGGCCTCATGAGGTCGGCATCTCGGGCGGTGCCGCATCAGGATCGGCGCCCGTGCAAGGTGCGCCTCCTTCCGTCGCATAGGAAGGCGCGCCCAGCGCCCTCCTTAGGCAGGGCTCGGGGGTTCTCTTTTGGAGGGCCCCAGACCTTGCCAACATCACGAGGCAGGCGCTCGGGCACCACTTGGAGGCGTGCTTCGTGGCACATTTCCCTCAGGAAGGCACGGGGCATGGGAAGCCCAACGTTCAGGAGTTCATCGCCAAGACCACTCGGGAGCTTCAGGAAGCAAGGGCTATGTGCGGCGACCGCCGCCTACCCGACGAGGCTCCCCATCCAGGCGGGGATGGTGGGCTGCGGGTCTGTGTTGACGTCCCAGGGCTCAACCAAGCCGCATCTCAGGAGCGCTTTTGGCCTTCGTGTGTGGGACACTGCGAAGGTCTGCCGCACAGCTACGTTCGCATGCCTTTCAGCCTGCCGAATGTGGCTGCCACCTACCAGCATCACCTGCGGAGCATTTTGGCGACTCAAGAGGCCAGGCATCACGCGATCCTAGCAGAGATGGAGATGGTCCCCAAGGAACCACCTGGACCCCCAGAGCCTCCCGAAGCGCAGGGCCCCGGCGGCTCGTGAGGGTCGGCCTCTTCATCGCGCATCTCCAAGCTGCTCCAACACCCCCCATCTACAACGGTACCAGGTGACCTCTTCCAAGTTCATTTCAGCTGGGAGCGCTGACAGTGTCCTGGACTAGGGGTACTCACCATGTCGTCTCCCGATCAGTTGGATTGGGCCGAGGACCCCCATGGCCGTATACTCATGGGCCAGTCCGGACAGTTGCCGCATACAAGGAAGATTCCACAAGACTTGGCGATCAAGACAAGGACTCCTCCCCCACCGGCGTATTCGGCTAGGACTCTTGTTATCCTAGGCCTCTGGTGCATTATATAAACCGAGGCCAGGCTAGTCGATAGATATACAACAACAACCATTACAATCATACCATAGGCTAGCTTCTAGGGTTTAGCCTCCTTGATCTTGTGGTAGATCCACTCTTGTAAACATCCACAATATCAATATCAATCAAGCAGGACGTAGGGTTTTACCTCCATCAAGAGGGCCCGAACCTAGGTAAAACATCGTGTCCCTTGTCTCCTGTTACCATTGATCCTAAGACGCACTGCTTGTGACCCCCTACCCGAGATCCGCCGATTTTGACACCGACATTGGTGCTTTCATTGAGAGTTCCACTGTGTGATCGGCGAAAGGATCAATGGCTCGACTGCAGGTCAACTGCGACGTCGGCTTCTTCGTCACCAGCTCGACTGGTGACCTTCGCTTGACCGAGGACTGCGGCCTGCCTCCGATCGTCATGTTCGGATGAAGGCCTTCATCAACACCAACTCCGATCTCTATCAAGATCATGGAGGAGTCATCCATGGAGCTCGGGGGCTCAACGTCAACATTGCCCTCAGGCGACCGAGCTGTTTTTCTGGACAGCAAACTTGTATCTGCCGCCACCGCCTCCTCGAGTGTCGCTTAAATGATTACTTCGGTGGAATTATGCGGAATTAAGTCTACAACAACCCTACAAAAATTTCGTCGAGTTCCGATGGAGAAATCTCCGGCAATCTCCGATATACCGGAGCCCTGTTGAATCTGGACGAGAATCCGGACGAGTTTGGGGCGTGGTATCCAGCATCTAGCTCGGATGTCCTTTGGAGGATCCAACCGTTGATTTACTGCGGAATTCCCATATCTACCACCTGCCAAAAATTTAGCTCGATCCGACCGTCCAAACTCCGGGAAACTTCCGATTAGTGCATCACTTTTAGGATCTGTTTTCTGCGCGAGAACGAATCCGACCCGAATTCATCTTCTTTATGAACGGGATCTCGGACATCCTTTTTGAAGGAAGT
This sequence comes from Triticum dicoccoides, assembly GCF_002162155.2. Classification (NCBI taxonomy): domain Eukaryota; kingdom Viridiplantae; phylum Streptophyta; class Magnoliopsida; order Poales; family Poaceae; genus Triticum; species Triticum dicoccoides. Next base: position 96,096,613 of record NC_041389.1, on the reverse strand, counting down.
TTTCATATGGGGTGTTGTGTTTTATTCTCAAACACATCCTAGTAGTATTAAAAGTATTTTTGCAATACGAACTTCACCGTCGCGCCGGTGTCAAACTAGCCCGACAACATCACTCCACGGCGGCCGACCTGTGTCAGACACGTCGTCGCTTTGTTGAGCCGAGCTCAATTTCTTCGGAACATCATCTCGGCTAGCCGAACAATAGTTCGGCATTGCGAAGGATAAATCGTCACCAACATCGCCGCCCCACGAATTACAAGGAGCGGGCACACCTGCATCGCCACGCGGTCACTTCATCAAGCCGGACACTTCGGCGTCATGACCTGCATCGGCAGGGCCGCACTATTGCTTCTTCAAGCTGGTGTCCATCACGCCGACCTACTTCGACATCTCGGCTGGACCGGGGGCTTCGCCATCTCTTCATCAACCTATTCCGGACACTTCGACGTCACTAGCCGACCAGACAATGGGTGCGCGGACCGAGTCCCAATTTTGGGAATCACCTTCCTTCGGATTGCTACAACAAATAAACCAGGTGCTATTAATCCTAGTATTTCTTTTTGCTTGTTTGGGTTAATTTTTCCCAGGGAATTATTACTCTGGTTTGTCCATCATATGTACACAGGTCTATCAAATGGTGGCCGCATTATCGACGGTCGCATGATGGTTCGGTCAGTTCCCGTACATAGTCCGGCGAACGCCGCATCCGGAACTCGTACCGACCTGTGAATCCAGGCTTTACCATGCCTTTATTGCATTACACCGACGACCTGCATCGACATCGACTCCGGCGCCAGGCCATATTTCTTTTACTACTCACCTTGCATAAATTATTTATTATGCAACATTTTTTTAAATTCCTATTATTACTATTATCCCCGGTCTGCACTATTTTTTGTGCATAGGAAAATGATCCAGCCGAACTATATCCTTTGACGTCACCTCGGCTGGACGGGGGGCTTCGTCAACACTTCATTACCCCATGCCAGGGACTTCGGCATCACTCTGCCATCCTGCATTGCCTGTGCTATGTCACCAGTTCACAGTGCCGAGCTTTTTGCTCCGCCACCTCGGGACCGGCTTGGGGGATGGAACCTTGTCCCGCATCAAGCTCGGACCGCATCGTCAATACCGAACACATTAACCAGCTAAGTTGCCTTCATGCTCAAAGTTTTAAAATTTCTAACTTGTGTTCGGTTCGACCAAGCATTATACTTTCTCGGGAAAAAGTTGCTTATCTTCCTTGTCGAAACTTTGTTCGCACACACTTGACACGCTAGCCGCGCTCATTATACCTGGGGGCTTCTTTAACAGAAGCTTATTAATTTGGGCTTTATGCCCAACACATGTGTCACACTTTCGCATGTACCTTTTATTCACCATTATATGCATCGATATGACTTAAGTTTTGGCCAAGCTGGGTTGCCTGGATCCTGTGCTTACCCCTACGTTCCCGATTGTTCGGCTAGGTGGTAAAGGGAGCACCTCTGTGATTGTTACTGCCGGGTCAGTCGGATGTGTACCTCAGACTGGGTGAAGCCGAAAGCTAGTGTTCTTAAGGGAATACTCGGTCGGTGAACTAAAAGATGATTTCTTACCCATTTATTTACCTGCCCCCAGATGTTTTTCTGCTCTTTTCGCAGTCTGGACATGCACTTTAGGGTATGCCTCCCAGGGAAAGGAACCCCTAACGGAACTATTCTCCCTGGAAGATGTTTCTTACTAACCATGTAATATAACATAACTAGTTGGGCACTTGTCTGATAAAGCACTAATGACCCCTACACCTGGTCTCCATGCATGCCCCGGTTTTTATAACCGCGAGGGTATTCGGACACACTCCGGACTATTGGGTCCAGAGGTTGAAGCGAAAAGGTCCGCTACGACAAACGATCTACAATCCGGCTAGAAGGCATTCTACATGTCACCTTACATTATATAGTCAACTTTTACCCAAGTCACTTGGGGGCTCTTATGTTTATTTGAGCCGTTTCATACTAAGTGTTTCTCTTCCTAGCCGTTGCAAAGTTTTTATTATTATTTATCACTCCTTTTTTCGACACAAGTGTGCGGTCACTAGCAGGGGAGCCTAATTTCTCTCTCAAAACCGCTAGAGTTTAGTTTGCTAAACTGGCCTAGTAAGAAGTACTCCGCCTTCGGGATGGGAGGTTGAAGCCATAGGCTGACCCGCTTGAAGTTTTGAGATAGGATGTGTCATGTTAAAGCACGGTAGAAGCTCCCTTTTTCTTCTAAAGTCCAATTTTCGGATTGGCACCGAACACTTGATCTAGTTCGGACATTAATCTTTTGAATAAGTTTTTTGGTTTTTCGAGCCCATGGCACTTTTAAACTATTTGTGTGTTTTCAGCACAAGTCTCGCAGTGCAACGCCGGACACCTTTTGAGATTCGGCAAAAACATTCTCGGATATTGCTATATATGCATCAGTTTCGAATTGTGTCTTTGGTCAATAGTTGGGTTGCCCGGCTCCCGCTCTTGCCTCCTACGTTCCGCTTTGTTCGGCTAGGTGTGCAAAGGGAGAACCACTGCGATTGTGCTTCCAGCTCGCATGGTCAAGCACCTCAGTGGAGAAAGCCGAAAACTGACTGTCACAATAGGTGTAAACTGGTCAGCAACCCGATGACTATATTAAATGACGGGCCATTCATTGGCCGAAGTGTTTCTGGCTTGACCTCGACTGTCGCCGAACACTATCGGGGGCTATTATCTCGCCTCCCAAAGTAAATCCTCGATATTTTGCTCTTCCATTGGAGCAGAGGTTTCATGATCATGCTTAGCATGACAACCCAAAGAAAGGAACCGATAGCGGGCCTATTTTCTCTGGAAGACATTTCTTCTGTTAAAAAGTAATATAACATGTCTCTCCGCGTACCTTTGTTTATAAAATCGTATGGCCAGATTGCCTTGTTTGTTGTAAATCTTTGCCCTCATAAAGGCTTTATAAAGTAGGACAAACACTCCTCGGCTATTGGCCGAGGAGGTGGAAGCCGATGGTCGGTCAACAAAGTTTTGTACAATGCAGATCTGAGCATTAATGACATAAAGTACTTGGATACATAGAGTCATTACACATAATTTGTGATTTTACTATGGATATCGATCCTTAATTCAGCCTCCCGTGCCCGCATTAAGGCTCGGGGGCTACTAGGCTTCGGGCTTATTATTTATAAATATTAAAGGGGAACATCGATCCCCTGATCTGGTGTTGCCACCCGACCAGTGTCTCGGGGGCTACTGCGTCGCCTGTTCTATGCAGAAAATTTTAAGTGCAATACAGTTTTCGAGGAGATTTTGATCCTCAGGTTGGTCGGCCGCACCCAACCTGAGTCTCGAGGATGGAGCATGCCGCTTTTTGTGTCCCGAAGTATTCTGCCGAGCTAGGACTTGATCCTCAGACCGATTTTGCAAATCAACCCGAGTCTCAGCGGCTACGGGGATCATCGGTCTTATGTCATCCTTCATGTGCATCTCGGGTTTTAGACTGATACCCACCTTGAGGGCTACTGGCTATATATCTCGTCATAGAATAAATTGCATCAATAAAAAACATTGACCAAAAATCAGCCCATGACCGAGGTGCTTAACCACCTCAGAAGCAGTCCGGCGTAAAGCTCGGGCGCTAGTAGCTGGCTCCACAGAGGGCACTTCCGGCATTAAGCTCGGCTAAACTCCTTCAAACTTCTTTGAACCAAGGTGATTTACGACACCTCGGATACAGTCTGGTGTTGGAGCTCGGATACATAGTCCGGCGTTGGAGCTCGGATACCGTCCGGCGTTGGAGCTCGGATACATAGTCCAGCGTTAGAGCTGGGAAGCAGTCCGGCGTTGGTGCTCGGCTGCAAAAGATACCTCGAATGCAGTCCGGCGTTGGAGCTCGGACGCAAGAGGACGTTGCCGCCCGGGAACAACCTCAAACCCGAGGCATGGCATAAAAATAACAAGGCATTGATAAAGGCCGTAAACTTAAAGGGGCTCCTCGGATACCCAACATGTAAACTCGTCGAATACATTTCGGCGATCCTCAAGATAGAAGATGAGAAGATTTGTTGAACCAGTTTTCAAGACCGGCAACCGAAGATGAAGAACAGTTCGGAAGAATCGAGGAGCGTCCCTAACTTGAAGACCGGTTCAGGGGGCTACTGACGGTGTCCAGGACTAGGGGGTACTCACCATGTCGTCTCCCGATCAGTTGGATTGGGCCGAGGACCCCCATGGCCGTATACTCATGGGCCAGTCCGGACAGTTGCCGCATACAAGGAAGATTCCACAAGACTTGGCGATCAAGACAAGGACTCCTCCCCCACCGGCGTATTCAGCTAGGACTCTTGTTATCCTAGGCCTCTGGTGCATTATATAAACCGAGGCCAGGCTAGTCGATAGATATACAACAACAACCATTACAATCATACCATAGGATAGCTTCTAGGGTTTAGCCTCCTTGATCTCGTGGTAGATCCACTCTTGTAAACATCCACAATATCAATATCAATCAAGCAGGACGTAGGGTTTTACCTCCATCAAGAGGGCCCGAACCTGGGTAAAACATCGTGTCCCTTGTCTCCTGTTACCATTGATCCTAAGACGCACTGCTTGGGACCCCCTACCCGAGATCCGCCGGTTTTGACACCGACAAGCGCCCTCAGGGCTGCATCATTCCCAGGCCGCGTGGGTCCATCCCTGCGGCATGTATCCCTTTTTCTTATATTTTTAGCTTACCTTCTTGCTGGGGGCGCCCCTTGGGCTGCATCATCCCCAAGCCACTCGGGCCTGACCCAGTGGCATGTATCCATTCTGCGTTTACCTAAGCTGATTTGCCTTTCATGCCTAACCTACCTGTGATTATCGCCGGCTCGATTGACGTCTACCATGGGAGACGCTCGCGCTGGCATGGTGCTTGCGCACGGGTCCGTCCCTGCAATGCCGACAAATCTGAGCGGTCGAGCACTGGCCCATGGCAGCCCCGCGCGCGTCACCTCACCAGACCCTCAGTGCCCTCACCTCTCTCTCGGAGCAACCAATGGCCAGCCGGCAATCATAATGGCAACCCGTGCCTTTCTCATGCTGATTTGCAGGAACCTCCTGAGGACTGCAACAGGCGGCACCATGAGCTCCCTTTCTTTCCCATGCAATCCACTCGCGCGTTAAAAGGGGGGCTCCTAAGCTTCACGACTCAGGAGCTCTTACTGGCTCTCTAGCCCTCACCCCCTGGCCCTTGACCACACCATCGTGACCTGGCATACCAGCGGCGGCTGAGCTCGCTCGAGGGCCGGGACCTGAGGACGTAGAGTGATAAACCACAAGTATAGCGAATCACAACAACTTTTGAGGGTAGAGTATTCAACCCAAATTTATTGATTCGACACAAGGGGAGCCAAAGAATATTATTGAGTATTAGCAGTTGAGTTGTCAATTCAACCACACATGGATAACTTAGTATCTGCAGCAAAGTGTTTAGTAGCAAAAGTGGTATGATAATAATAGTAGCGGTAGCAAACGTAAAGATAAATGTTTTTGGGTTTTTGTAGTAGTTGTAACAGTAGCAACGGAAAAGTAAATAAGCGAAGAACAATATTTGAAAAGCTCGTAGGCAATGGATCAATGATGGATAATTATGCTGGATGCGATTCCTCATGCAATAGTTATAACATAGGATGATATAGAACTAGCTCCAATTCATCAATTTAATGTAGGCATGTATTCCGTAAATAGTCATACGTGCTTTTGGAAAAGAACTTGCATGACATCTTTTGTCCTACCCTCCCGTGTTCAGCAGGGTCCTTATGGATACTAAGGGATATTAAGGCCTCCTTTTAATAGAGAACCGGAACAAAGCATTAGCACATAGTGAATACATGAACTCCTCAAACTACGGTCATCATCGAGAAGTATCCCGATTATTGTCACTTCGGGGTTGTCGGATCATAACACATAATAGGTGACTATAGACTTGCAAGATAGGATCAAGAACACACATATATTCATGAAAACATAATAGGTTCAGATATGAAATCATGGCACTCGGGCCCTAGTGACAAGCATTAAGCATAGCAAAGTCATAGCAACATCAATCTCAGAACATAGTGGATACTAGGGATCAAACCCTAACAAAACTAACTTGATTACATGGTAAATCTCATCCAACCCATCACCGTCCAACAAGCCTACGATGGAATTACTCACGCACGGCGGTGAGCATCATGAAATTGGTGATGGAGGATGGTTGATGATGACGACAATGACGAATCCCCCTCTCTGGAGCCCTGAACGGACTCCAGATCAGCCCTCCCGAAAGAGATTAGGGCTTGGCGGCGGCTCCGTGTCGTGAAACGCAATGAAACTTTCTCTCTGATTTTTTTTCTCCTCGAGACGGTATATATGGAGTTGGAGTTGAGGTCGGGAGGTGTCCAGGGGGCCCACAAGATAGGAGGGCGTGCCCCCTGTCTCGTGGACAGCCCGTGGGCCCCCTGGCCTTCATTCTTTCGACAAAAATTCTTATTAATTCTGAAAAGTGCCTCCGTGGATTTCCAGGACATTCCGAGAACTTTTCTTTTCTACACATAAAACAACATCATGGCAGTTCTACTGAAAACAACGTCAGTCCGGGTTAGTTTCATTCAAATCATGCAAGTTAGAGTCCAAAACAAGGGCAAAAGTGTTTGGAAAAGTAGATACGTTGGAGACGTATCAACTCCCCCAAGCTTAAACCTTTGCTTGTCCTCAAGCAATTCAGTTGATAAACTGAAAGTGATAAAGAAAAACTTTTACAAACTCTGTTTGCTCTTGTTGTTGTAACATGAAAAGCCAGCATTCAAGTTTCAGCAAATATTATGAACTAACCATACTAACAATAACACATAGGTCTCACAATTACTCATATCAATAACATAATCACCTAGCGAGCTATAATAATAAAACTCGGATGACAACACTTTCTCAGAATAATCATAACATGGCATAACAAAATGGTATCTCGCTAGCCCTTTCCGAGACCGCAAAACATAAATGCAGAGCACCTTTAAAGATCAAGGACTGACTAAACATTGTAATTCATGGTAAAAGAGATCCAGTCAAGTCATACCCAATATAAACCAATAATAATGAATGCAAATGACAGTGTGCTCTCCAGCGGGTGCTTTTAATAAGCAGGGCGATGACTCAACGTAAAAGTAAATAGATAGGCCCTTCGCAGAGGGAAGCAGGGATTTGTAGAGGTGCCAGAGCTCGATTTTAAAATAGAGATTGAATAACATTTTGAGCGGCATACTTTTGCTGTCAACGCAACAACTATGAGATGGTTGTATCTTCCATACTACATGCATTATAGGCAGTTCCAAACAGAATGGTAAAGGTTTATACTCCCCCAACCACCAACAAGCACCAATCCATGGCTTGCTCGAAACAACGAGTGCCTCCAACATACAACAACCCTGGGGGAGTTTTGTTTAATTATTTTGATTTTCTTTGATCTTTTTGGATCATGGGACTAGGCATCCCGGTTACCGGCCCTTTCTCGTGAATGAGGAGCGGAGTCCACCCCTCTTGAGAATAACCCACCTAGCATGGAAGATATAGGCAACCCTAGTTGGAACATGAGCTGCTCGAGCATACAAAACAGAATTTCATTTGAAGGTTTGGAGTTTGGCACATACAAATTTACTTGGAACGGCAGGTAAATACCACATATAGGAAGGTATAGTGGACTCATATGGAACAACTTTGGGGTTTAAGGAGTTTGGATGCACAAGCAGTATTCCCGCTTAGTACAGGTGAAGGCTAGCAAAAGACTGGGGAGCGACCAACTGAGAGAGGGACAATAGTCGTAAACATGCATTAAAATTAATTTACACCGAGTACAAGCATGAGTAGGATATAATCTACCATGAACATAAATATCATGAAGGCTATGTTGATTTGATTCAACTACATGCGTGAATATGTGCCAAGTCGAGTCACTTAATACATTCAAAGAAGGATACCATCCCATCATATCACATCATAATCATTCTAATAGCATGTTGGCACACAAGGTAAACCATTATAACTCATAGCTAATCAAGCATGGCACAAGCAACTATAATGTCTAAATGTCATTACAAATATGTTTACTTCATAACAGCTGACTCAGGAACGATGAATCATCATATTTACAAAAACAAGAGAGGTCGAGTTCATACCGGGTTTTCTCATCCCAATAAGTCCATCGTATATCGTCATTATTGCCTCTCACTTGCATGACAGAACGATGTGTGTAATAATAAGAGTGCACATGCATTGGACTAAGCTGGAATCTGCCAAGCATTCAACTCAAGAGAGAAGACACGAAATATGGGCTCTAAGTTAAATAATCAATCATGCATATAAGAGCCACTAAGCATTTTCAATATAGTCTTCTCGACCCCCAAAAGAAAGAAAAGAAAAGAAAACTATTTACACAGGAAAGCTCCCAACAAGTAAAAGAATAATAAGAAATATTTTTGGGTTTTCATTTTAATTTCTACCAGAAGCAAGGAAATTAAACTAACTAAGTTTTTTTTGGTTTTTCTTAAGGTTTAACAAACACACAAGAAGAAAGCTAGAAAAATAAATTTAAACTAACATGGATAATACAATGAAAGAGTATGAGCACCGACGACTAGTGTGTGAACATGAATGTAAAGTCGGTGAGAAATACGTACTCCCCCAAGCTTAGGCGTTTGGCCTCAGTTGGTCTAGTACCAATGACCGCCTGGCTGATATCCATAAGAGTGGCCGGGGTAGTACTGAGATGCAGAGGCGACCGCCTCCTGAGCGGCAGCGTGTTGGCGAGCTACCTCCATTCCCCTCTCATATTCAGTTGCTTCTTCCCTGGTGACAACATATCTTCCTTTTGCCTGATAATCAAAAAGGTAGGGAGCAGGAAGAGTAACAGGGACGACGTTGTGTCTGTCATAGGTTAGTCGATAATGGATGAATTGTTCATTCCTCTCAAGAAAATTATGATCGAACATAGCTTCTTTATCCAAATAAATAGCAGGTACAAGCATGTCCCCCTCTCGTGGAGCTATATTAAGAAAATTAGCCACACGGGTTGCATAAATCCCTCCAACGAAATCTCCCTTTTTATTATTATTATGCAACCTACGTGCAACTATGGCCCCCAAGTTATAACCTCTATAACCTGACACATCACTCTTGAGGACACAAAGATCAGGAGCACACATGTGACAAACTTCGTCCTTACCGTTAATGCATCTACCAATAAAGAGAGCAAAGTAATGTATAGCAGGAAAATGGATGCTCCCTATGGTAGCTTGTGTTACGTCCCTAGATTCTCCCACAGTAATACTAGCAAGAAAATCTCTAACTTCGGATTTGGGAGGATTATTAATATTACCCCACTGTGGGAGTTTGCAAGCAGTTGTGAAATCCTCTAAATTCATGGTATAAGATGTATCATAAATATCAAACACAACACTAGGAGAATTACGCGAAGAAATATATTCGGACCTCCGCACAAAAGAATCAGTCAATTGATAATATTGGGGACACTTATCTTGTAAGAAGTCCTCAAGTTTAGCATTACGCACATACGCATCAAATTCCCCCTTGAAGCCTGCTTCAACCATAAAATCATCGGATGGCCACTTGCAAGCCCGTACATTTGCGTCCCTCGGCAAATTAACATCTTGTTCACGTATAGCAATCCTTGGCCCTTTCTTTGCCGAGGAACCACCTTGGTACATTCTTCTAAGCATATTTCTTTTTCTGAAAATTTCTGAAATTTTAGTAACTTCAAAATAAAAGTGAATAAAACTAAACAAGATTGATAGCAACTACTCCTACAAGTGCCTAGAGCCTATATCATGCATTGGAATTGCTTGGGACCTAAAAAATTTAACATGCAAGCTCAAGAACATGGTCACCTATGCAGAAATTTTTTGCAATGAATAAAGCACTAGAACAAAAACTATTTGGACCAATGGAGGAGTCACATACCAAGCAACAATCTCCCAAAGCAGTTTTGCGAATGGAGCTTTGAGCTAAGAGATCGAAAATCGCAGCAAAACAAGCTAGAACTCGGGCTTGAGCTGGATGGGGATTTTTTTGGGTAGAAGATGAAGTGTGTGTGTGTGCTGGCTTAAGTGGAGGGGACCCACCAGGGGCCCACGAGACAGGGGGCGCGCCCTACAGGGGGCGCGCGCCCTCCTCTCTCGTGGCCTGGTGCTTGCCCCTTTTGCAGTGTTTTCAGTGCCTAAAATCCTCAAATATTCCAAAAAAAATCATACTAAATTTGCAGGGCATTTGGAGCACTTTTATTTTCGGACTATTTTTTAATGCACAAATAATTCAGAAAACAGACGGATAATACTATTTTTGCTTTATTTAATCTAAATAACAGAAAGTAAAAAGAGGGTATAGAAGGTTGTGCCTTCTAGTTTCATCCATCTCGTGATCATCAAAATGAACCCACTAACAAGGTTGATCAAGTCTTGTTAACACACTCATTCCGAATAACACGGAACCGGAGAAATTTCGAATAACACTAAATTACCTCAACGGGGATATGAAAATCCCCAACAATAAGAATATCATACTTTTTCTTGACAGTAGGGAGAGGAAATTCAAAACCTCCAAAAATGATAGTTGGAACTTTTTCAATAGAATTGATGCTATGAACTTGAGATTGTTTCCTCGGAAAGTGTACCGTATGCTCATTACCATTAACACGAAAAGTGACATTGCCTTTGTTGCAACCAATAACAGCCCCTGTAGTATTAAGAAAAGTTCTACCAAGGATAATAGACATACATCATCCTCAGGAATATCAAGAATAACAAAGTCTGTTAAGATAGTGACATTTGCAACCACAACAGGCACATCCTCACAAATACCGACATGTATAGCAGTTGATTTATCAGCCATTTGCAAAGATATTTCAGTAGGTGTCAACTTATTCAATTCAAGTCTATGATATAAAGAGAGAGGCATAACACTAACACCGGCTCCAAGATCACATAAAGCAGTTCTAACATAATTTCTTTTAATAGAGCATGGTACAGTTGGCACACCCGGATCTCCAAGTTTCTTTGGTATTCCACCCTTAAAAGTGTAATTAGCAAGCATGGTGGAAATTTCAGCCTCCGGTATCTTTCTTTTATTTGTGATGATATCCTTCATATACTTAGCATAAGGATTTACTTTCAGCATATCAGTTAAGCGCATACGTAAGAAAATAGGTCTAATCATTTCAGCAAAGCGCTCAAAGTCCTCATCATCCTTTGACTTGGATGGTTTAGGAGGAAAGGGCATGGGTTTCTGAACCCATGGTTCTCTTTCTTTACCGTGCTTCCTAGCAACAAAATCTCTCTTATCATAACGTTGATTCTTTGATTGTGGGTTATCAAGATCAATAGCAGGTTCAATCTCTATATCATTGTCTTTGCTAGGTTGAGCATCAACATGAACATTATCATTAACATTATCACTAGGTTCATGTTCATCACCCGATTGTGTTTCAGCATCAGAGATAGAAATATCATTGGGACTCTCAGGTGTGTCTACAGTAGGTTCACTAGAAGCATGCAAAGTTCTATCGTTTTTCTTCTTCTTCTTTTTTGAAGCACTAGGTGCCTCTAAATTGTTTCTCTGAGAATCTTGCTCGATTCTCTTAGGGTGGCCTTCAGGATACAAAGGTTCCCGAGTCATTCTACCAGTCCTAGTAGCCACTCTAATAGCAAAGTCATTTTTATTATTCAATTCCTCAAGCAAATCATTTTGAGCTTTAAGTACTTGCTCAGCTTGAGTAGCAACCATAGAAGCATATTTGCTAACGCGGTGAAGTTCATCTTTAACTCTAGCCAGATTATCACCTACGCGTCCTATCTCGAAAGCATTATTCTTTAACTCTCTACCAACATAAGCATTAAAACTTTCTTGTCTAGCCATAAAGTCATCAAATTCATCTAAGCATGGGCTATGAAATTTAGTAGAGGGTACTTCAACTTTATCATATCTATAGAGAGAATTTACCTTTACTACATGTGTCGGGTTATCAAGACAATGTGGTTCTTCAGGCGGTAAATTAAGACCATGTATTTCTTCAATAGGAGGTAAATTCTTAACATCTTCAGCTTTAATACCTTTTTCTTTCATTGATTTCTTTGCCTCTTGCATATCTTCAGGACTGAGAAATAAAACACCTCTCTTCTTCGGAGTGGGTTTAGGAATACGCTCAGGAGTTGGCTCAATTGGTTCAGGAATTACTTCAGGAACTGGCTCGGGAAGAGTACAATTATTTTCATTAGTCAACATATTATTCAATAGTATTTTAGCTTCGTCGACTGTTCTTTCCCTGAAAACACAACTAGCACAACTATCCAAGGTGTCCTTGGAAGCATCGGTTAGTCCATTATAAAAGATATCAAGTATTTCATTTTTCTTAAGAGGATGATCAGGCAAAGCATTAAGTAACCGAAGAAGCCTCCCCCAAGCTTGTGGGAGACTCTCTTCTTTGATTTGCACAAAATTATATATTTCCCACAAGGCAGCTTGTTTCTTATGAGCAGGGAAATATTTAGCAGAGAAGTAATAAATCATATCCTGGGGACTACGCACACAACCAGGAGCAAGAGAACTATACCAAGTCTTAGCATCACCCTTTAATGAGAACGGAAATATCTTAAGGATATATAAATAGCGAGACTTTTCATCATGAGTAAATAGGGTGGCTATATCATTCAACTTGGTAAGATGTGCCACAACAGTTTCAGATTCAAGGCCATAAAAAGGATCAGATTCAACTAAAGTAATAATATCAGGATCAACAGAGAATTCATAATCCTTATCAGTAACACAGATAGGTGAAGTAGCAAAAGCAGGATCGGGTTTCATTATGGCATTAAGAGACTGCTGCTTCCATTTAGCTAATAATTTCTTAAGATCATTTCTATCATTGCAAGCAAGAATTTCCATAGCAGCTGTTTCATGCATAACATAACCCTTAGGAACAATAGGTAAAACATAATCATTGGGGGGGGGGGGCCTTCATCATCACTATCATCAATAATAGGTTCTTCAATATTTTCATTCCCCCTAAATCTAGCAAGTTGTTCATCAAGAAATTCACCTAATGGCAAAGTAGTATCACGCACAGAAGTAGTTTCATCATGCATAGCAGAAGTGGCATCATCAATAACATGCGACATATCAGAATTCATAGCAGTAGCAGGTTTAGGTGTCGCAAGCTTACTTATAATGGAAGGAGAATCTAGTGCAGAGCTAGATGGCAGTTCCTTACCTCCCCTCGTAGTTGAGGGCAAAATCTTGGTTTTAGCATCTTTCAAGTTCTTCATAGTGATCAACAGATATAAATTCCAAGTGACTCAGAGAATAAAGCTATGCTCCCCGGTAACGGCACCAGAAATTAGTCTTGATAACCCACAAGTATAGGGAATCGCAACAGCTTTCGAGGGTAGAGTATTCAACCCAAATTTATTGATTTGACACAAGGGGAGCCAAAGAATATTCTTGAGTATTAGCAGTTGAGTTGTCAATTCAACCACACCTGGATAACTTAGTATCTGCAGCAAAGTGTTTAGTAGCAAAAGTGGTATGATAATAATAGTAGCGGTAGCAAACGTAAAGATAAATGTTTTTGGGTTTTTGTAGTAGTTGTAACAATAGCAACAAAAAAGTAAATAAGCGAAGAACAATATGTGAAAAGCTCGTAGGTAATGGATCAATGATGGATAATTATGCCGGATGCGATTCCTCATGCAATAGTTATAACATAGGATGATATAGAACTAGCTCCAATTCATCAATGTAATGTAGGCATGTATTCCATAAATAGTCATACGTGCTTATGGAAAAGAACTTGCATGACATCTTTTGTCCTACCCTCTCGTGTTCAGTAGGGTCCTTATGGATACTAAGGGATATTAAGGCCTCCTTTTAATAGAGAACTGGAACAAAGCATTAGCACATAGTGAATACATGAACTCCTCAAACTACGGTCATCATCGAGAAGTATCGCGATTATTGTCACTTCGGGGTTGTCGGATCATAACACATAATAGGTGACTATAGACTTGCAAGATAGGATCAAGAACACACATATATTCATGAAAACATAATAGGTTCAGATATGAAATCATGGCACTCTGGGCCGTAGTGACAAGCATTAAGCATAGCAAAGTCATAGCAACATCAATCTCAGAACATAGTGGATACTAGGGATCAAACCCTAACAAAACTAACTTGATTACATGGTAAATCTCATCCAACCCATCACCGTCCAGCAAGCCTACGATGGAATTACTCACGCAAGGCGGTGAGCATCATGAAATTGGTGATGGAGGATGGTTGATGATGACGGCGACAACGAATCCCCCTCTCCGGAGCCTCGAACGGACTCCATATCAGCCCTCCCGAGAGAGATTAGGGTTTGGCGGCGGCTCCTTGTCATGAAACACGATGAAACTTTCTCTCTGATTTTTTCTCTCCCCAAGACGGTATATATGGAGTTGGAGTTGAGGTCGGGAGGTGTCCAGGGGGCCCACGAGATAGGAGGGCGCGCCCTAGGGGGGGCGCCCCCCTGTCTCGTGGACAATCCGTGGGCCCTTGGCCTTCATTCTTTCGCCAAAAATTCTTATTAATTCTGAAAAGTGCCTCCGTGGATTTCCAGGACATTCCGAGAACTTTTCTTTTCTACACATAAAACAACATCATGGCAGTTCTGCTGAAAACAGCATCAGTCCGGGTTAGTTTCATTCAAATCATGCAAGTTAGAGTCCAAAACAAGGCAAAAGTGTTTGGAAAAGTAGATATGTTGGAGACGTATCATAGAGCACGAAGGAAAGTGTGGGGAAGAAAGCGGAGGCTCGCACGGGCCTAACCTAGCTGCGCCACGGCCGTCGACGCACAAGTTGGGCTCAACGAAAGGGAACGACTCTAGACTACGGAGATAAGTATTACGCCTGGAGCAACTAATCATTGCAACGCAAAATTCTCATGCGTTGTGGCTCTGTGATGGCAACATTGCCTTCCTTTCTCACCTCTCGGCGGCTGCTTGCACGCTAAAAGGGACCTCCTGAGCATCGCGCCTCAGGGGATCTTACTGGACCTCGGGCCATTCACCTCCTAGCCTTGACCACGACATCGCAACCTGGCATACCGGCAATGGTTGCAGCCTGCTTGGGGACCGGGACCTGTCAGCATAGAGCACCAAGTCATTGCGAGGTTAAAAAGGGGGAACCAAGCCGGGACAGGTCAAGCACTCGCACGATTTCATAATAAGGATAGCATCAACAAAAGACATCGCAGACCCTTTACAAGCCCCCACGGGGTGTTTTCTTGATTCCTTGCAGGGAACAAAAGACGAGAACTCTGAGGATCCCTAACTAAACGCGCCTCCGTGGCCGACGCCATTATCAACAATGGGCCACCGAAGACCGGCGCCAACCCCATCTAGATCAACGGCGGCGACGTCTCGATGCTGCTGCCTTGCATCGGGCCCGGCGAGAGCTTGGGGGTACGTAGCTGCCGTCGCTCGTCTCCGGAGTCTCAAAGAGTTCGGGAGAGTCACTGGACTCCCGAGCATCGCTGCTGCTGCCTGAGGAGCCGCTGGAGGAGCGGATGGCAGGCCCATCCCCTGCCGCATCGATGTCTTGACTACCTCCTTCGGGGCAGCACTCCAGGCGGCGGCCTTCCGCGTCGAATACCTTGAAGGACAACAAGGAGGTGCCATCGTATTTAAAATGGATCACGAGGGCGCCCCCTATTCGGTAGACTCGGGCGACCTCGCCCCAGCCTCGGGTCATGAAGATCTTGCCCGGGGAAACGACCTCAACCTCCGCTCCGGTTTCCGGGGCACCACAGTCGGCATGCTGCAGCCAAAGCGCGAGGGCCCCCCTCGGCGGTACCTCGGTGGAGAAGAATGAAGGGCAGCGGATCCAGGTGCTCGGAGGCATCACCGCATGAAGCACAAGTTCATGAGAGGAGTCCGCGACGTGGATTCCAGGGGTGACGGCGCGCGCCACCACGGCGAGCCGACTGTGGCTGTGGCGTGGGCGGCGCCGCTCGCCGCCCCTTTCTCCAGAGCCCTCGGCTGGGGCATATTAGAGTAGTGGGTACCCAGGAGGTGGTCGCTCGTACCAAGGCCTCATCATCTCCAGCCTCACGGCCTCGCCATGGCGGTGGACAGGCCTCTTCTTCGGCGGGAGCGGATAGGGCCCGTCCCTGGGAGTCTTTCCCTTCTCTCCGGCCAAAATTTTATGGATCTGAGCCATTGGCGCCAAGGCTGGAGGTGGAGTAGGGGAGAAGAAGCAGGCGGAGCAAGAAGAGATGGGCGACGGGGGCTCTCGCCCCTCCCCATTTATAGCCCAAGGGAGGCCAACCGTCGACCTCCACAATCGCAGGTAATGATGACCCTTTTTGCATGCAGCAGGGACTCGTCAAGTCGGGCAGTTGCCGAGACAGCGTGGGGAAGCGGAGACACCCACGTCCAATCAGTCGCCATGTGTCGACCAAGGCTGCAGGCTGTTGGGGCCCGCGGCGCTCCGCACTTTCCCTTTGGCTTCACCGCTAAGCCAAGTCCGAGCGCGCCTTGGGCCCGTGGGCTACTGTCGGTGTTCTGGGAACGGGGGTCCCCAGACTTGTGTGCCTGCGGCCTGTGGCGTGGCTCCACCAGTGGCCTAGTACGGCCCGTCTTCATCAACCAACACTCAAGACCCTCGCGAGGGCCAAGCCTCGTGGGGCGGATGACACAAGGCATCCTCAGGGGCGGCCTCACCAGGCAGGCTTGCGAGGGGGCGGAGAGATCAAGGCAAAGGGTACCTCGCGAGGTTCCCATGACCCAAGCCATGACGACCAAGGCCAGGCGTGCGCCAGGCGGGCGCCAGCCCGTGCAGTGTCCTCGTTTCCCATTGGTGCTAAGGGGGCAAGCACATGCGCGGAGTACCGAGGCATCAGGCAAAGGTTTCCATATCGGTGCAACAAGACCAAGACCAGCAGGACGGAGGTCATCGTGGAGCCCAAGGCGGTGTCATCACCAGCACCTTTGACAGGCGAAGACCACCTTTAGTCAGGATTGCTTGTACTAGTTGTCCCCTTTAAAAATGGCCGTTGTTGGATCCCTTCCCGCTCAATATTTGGGAAGAGGACCAGTGCCTCTATAAATAGGGGTAGCCACCACAGTAGAAGGGACGAATCCAGATCATCCTCATCCACACAAGTTCGCTAAGCACAAGAACACCTCTCCTCAGGAGGGGGAATGCCGACAGCTGGAATTCTGGCTGGAAAAGGAGCAAACATTGGAAACCTATTCTGCACTACTCCAAAAATCTTGAAACTCCACGAAACATGTTTTTGGAATTAATAAGAATTATTGGGCGAAATAAATACACTAGGGGGCCCACACCCTGCACAGGAGGGTGGGGGGCGCGCCCACCCCTACTGGGCGCGCCCACCCCTACTGGGCGCGCCCCATGTCTCCTGGCCCCCTTGGTGGCCCCCTGGTGTCCATCTTCTGCTATATGAAGGCTTTTATCCTGGAAAAAAATCATGGGTAAGCTTACGGGACGAAACTCCACCGCCACGAGGCGGAACCTTGGCGGAATCAATCTAGGGCTTCAGCGGAGCTGTTCTACCGGGGACACTTCCCTCCGGGAGAGGGAAATCATCACCATCGTCATCACCAACGATCCTCTCATGGGAGGGGGTCAATCTCCATCAACATCTTCACCAGCACCATCTCCTCTCAAAACCCTAGTTCATCTCTTGTATCCAATCTCGTATCAAAACCACAAATTGGTACCTGTGGGTTGCTAGTAGTGTTGATTACTCCTTGTAGTTGATGCTAATTGGTTTACTTGGGGAAGATCATATGTTTAGATCCTTAATGCATATTATTACTCCTCTAATTATGAACACGAATATGCTTTGTGAGTAGTTACGTTTGTTCCCGAGGACATGGGTGAAGTCTTGCTATTAGTAGTCATGCGAAT
Source organism: Triticum dicoccoides (assembly GCF_002162155.2). Lineage (NCBI taxonomy): Eukaryota > Viridiplantae > Streptophyta > Magnoliopsida > Poales > Poaceae > Triticum > Triticum dicoccoides. The sequence continues at coordinate 96,078,609 of NC_041389.1, read as the reverse complement.
TTAGTATTCGTTCGATATTTTGATGAGATGTATGTTGTCTTTTCCTCTAGTGGTGTTATGTGAACGTCGACTACATGAAAATTCACCATTATTTGGGCCTAGAGGAAGGCATTGGGAAGTAATAAGTAGATGATGGGTTGCTAGAGTGACAGAAGCTTAAACCCTAGTTTATGCATTGCTTCGTTAGGGGCTGATTTGGATCCATATGTTTAATGTTGTGGTTAGGTCTACCTTAATACTTCTTTTGTAGTTGCGGATGCTTGCAATAGGGGTTAATCATAAGTGGGATGCTTGTCTGAGTAAGGGCAGTACCCAAGCACCGGTCCACCCACATATTAAATTATCAAAGTACCGAACGCGAATCATATGAGCGTGATGAAAACTAGCTTGACGATAATTCCCATGTGTCCTCGGGAGCTCCTTTCTCATTATTAGAAATTTTCCAGGCTTATCCTTTGATGCATAAAGGATTGGGCCAGCTTGCTGCACTTTATTTACTTTATTTACTTGTTACTCGTTACTATTTATCTTATCACAAAACTATCTATTACCTATAATTTCAGTGCTTGCAGAGAAAACCTTACTGAAAACCACTTATCATTTCCTTCTGCTCCTCGTTGGGTTTGACACTCTTACTTATCAAAAGGACTACGATAGATCCCCTACACTTGTGGGTCATCAAGACTCTTTTCTGGAGCCGTTGCCGAGGAGTGTAGCGCTTTTGGTGAGTGGAACTTGGTAAGGAAACATTTATATAGTGTGCTGAACTTGGTAAGGAAACATTTATATAGTGTGCTGAAGTGTACGTGTTGTAGACCTCTGACATGTTATTCAGCAAGATGTCACACTTGGGGAAATCTCTAAAGTATGCTTTCACCCACTGGTTGGGGGGCTTGCCATCCAACCAGTTATAAGCCTCCAAGTTCTGTTCCCTTAGCTTCTCTCTGTTCAAGGTCCACTTATCTATATTTGTTGACCTAGCAATGGCCCACAACATATTCTTCAAAGTTCAAACTTCTGGTGAAAGTTTTCATAAAGATGTCTAACACAAAATTTGTGTTCTGCATATGGCCATATCTTCTCAACAACATTGATCAAACCTTGCAAATTTAGTGAATAACACATGTCACACAACAACTACATACAGTGAAGCAGTTGCTAAAGTAACATTGTTCACACAAATGGGAGAAACCTTTGCTTATCACTCATTATAGTGAAAGGTGACGTGTTGATGATTTTTAAATCATTCTTCAAAGTGGTGAGAAACCATTCCCAAGAGTAAGTTGACTCCACCTCCACCATCCCCATTGCAATTGGAAATAAAAAATCATTTGGATCAATCCCAACATCTGTAAGCACCACACCTTTGTATTTACTCTTGAGGTGACACTCATCAACAAAAATTATTGGCCTGCATCTATCCCCTCAAGAAACCTCTCTTGCAGGCATCATATGACCAATACAATGAAGATAGGTGATCTTTGGGAAGAATGTCATCCTTTTCCTTGAGCTTGGTTGTGCAAACAATGAATTTGCTCCCCGGATTGCTTCTCCTAAGTTCTTGTCCATAGTCCCACAACATACTGTACTGTACTTTCTCATCCCCATGTATGATCTTCAATGTTGCACTCCTAGTCCTTCCAAGCTTCATCCTCACCAGATTGATCTTGAACTTTTGCTGAATTTTCTTCGAAATGTACCCAAATACATGCTCTTGTTATCTCTGAACTCATCAAGGAACATCTCAGTCAGGTACTTAACTATCAAGCACTTGGAATCCCATGTTTTCTGACAGGTGTGCTCACCATTGTACTCTCTGATAACAATGCTTCTAGTTCTGTTGTCTTTAGATGCTTTCAACCTCCAAGGGCAGTCTGGTTGACACACACCAATAAACCTCCTCATTTCTAGGTTTGAAGATTTTCACTCTATTCTTGACTGTGTATGCAGCGACTGCTTCCCTTAGCTCTTTCATTTCTCCAAATACTGGCCCAACCCTGAAGATTGGGTTGCTCATATCCATTTCTGCATTGAATGTTCTGAATGTATAATTCAACTTCTGAAGCTCATCTTTTGATAGGTTTAGGTCATCACCATCCGATGGATCTTCCTCCTCAAATATCTCTTCCTCCTGTTCATTGTTGTCATTCAATGTTTTGTCCACATTCTGAGCAAATAAATCTTCATCTCCATCTTCACAATCATAGTCACTCTCATAAAACTCTGACTCAGTTTCATCTCCTTCATATGCATTCTCTGCACCATCTCCTTCATCTACATTCACTACATCATATCCTTCCTCTACATTCTCCGCATCCTCTCATTACTCTGCATTCTCGGCATCCTCTCCTTCCTCTGCATTATCACCATCCTCTCCTTCCTTTGCATTCTCTACCCCCTCATTTCCATCTGCATTTGGACATGGTGGGCATCCTTTTAGTATCAGATCATCATATAATGTCTGGATCTTATTTTCCTCATCCACTAATAACCCCAGTGTCTTGGATTCTCTATTGGCCCTCATCATAACAACTATGGCATCTGCATTGTCCACACATACCAGGCCATCCCCATAGTCCTTCCCTGGCAAAATCCTGTTCACCTTGATTTGAGGGTCTGTGGGGTCATAGTCCATCCTTGCCAAGCAATACTTGATCATCCCGAGTGACCATCCATGGAAGTAGTCAAAGGCTTCATGTGTGCACCCAATGTAAGAAAAATGCATTTGTCCATTTAAGCATTCCCCTAAGAAAATTTCCATTGTGCTCAAACTCCACTGAGAAAAGTTGGCTATCTTTTCCATTTGTCACTGCAATAATTGAGACATTTCTTTTTCAGTGCACAACACAAACAGGTATTACTGCAACATCAAATGTAAACAACTACAAAATTATTCCTAACCATATTTTTGAAGCTTCTACTCATCAACTACACAATCCAGTTAAAGACATGAACTACATTTGTTCTTAAACTGATAGAATGCATGATAATCCCCAAGTGCAGGGAATCATCGTAGCAATTTCCAAAGGTGGAAGTGATAAGTATGGAGTGTCGAACCCACAAGGAGCTAAAGGTAAGATTGATATTCTCTCAAGTCCTATCTGCCACTGATATGACTCTACGTACACTAAATGTTTGCTTCCAACTAGATACGAGAAATAAAACTACGTTGTGGGTATGAAGAGGATAACTTTGCATGATATCGGAGAGCTAAAATATAAAAGTAGGTGCTGTTATCATAAATTTAGAATATATTACTAAATATTATAAATAGCGAGTGTGGAATAATGATGGATCGGTGTGCGGAATTGTCCTAGGCAATTGTTAACAAGACCGGTAGTCGTCATTGCAATTTCATATGAGGGAGAGGCATAATATAACATAGTTTCTCTTCTTGGATCATAGCACTTATGATTGGAACTCTAGCAAGCATCCGCAACTACTAAAGATCATTAAGGTAAAACCCAACCATAGCATTAGAACATCAAGTCCCCGTTATCCCATATGCCACAACCCCCTTACTCGGGTTTATGCTTCTGTCACTCAAGCAACCCACTATAAGCGAATCATGAATGTATTGCAACACCCTACAGCGGGAATCCCTCACACTTGCGCGACACGGAGGGCATACACTACAAGAAATATGTCAACTAGTGACCTTCTGTCAGTGACCCTGGAAGAATTGGTCATAGATCTATGACCATTTCAGACCAATTGGTCAAAAGCTGTTCGGGGGGCTCCAAACCCTAAACCATTGCGACCATTTTGGTTAGAAAGGTCGTAATTTCCTTACACGAAATGGTCACAAAGCAAACAGTGCTAGTCCGCTGCCTTATTTCTAGTTGTTAATGACCAATATAGATGGTCATAGCCTTGTAGATTGTGGTGGGTTGTGATGACTAGCCGCCATCTCATCAGTTTTGCCTATGTGTCATGTCCATGTGGCAGTTTTTACCCTAGGTTGTGAAGCAACCTATATTTGTGTTATTCCAAAAATTCCCAAAAAATTCTCATAAATGTTTTAGATCATATCTTCATCAAATATGTCAAAAACATTCCTTGCCTAGTTCAAAAATAATTCAAAAATATTCATTTTCCTATTCTGTTCGGAGCAGCACTTTGTGAAGGAAGTACCACTTTGGCATCTCCAAATGGTATCCATTTTCTACAGTGCTTTCCTATGCCCAAATAATCATCCTCCACCAAATGTCAGCTCAATCCATTCATTATTTTGAGCCCAGCTTCAACATTCGTATTTATGTCCAGTGTGGTACTTTGTAAAGCAAGTACCACCTAGGCTCCTCCTTTTGAGGTGAAAATTTGTGAAGACGGTCTTCTTAGTAACTGATCATCCTCAGCCAAAACTCACGCCCATTAGCCATGTGCATTTCTCGTACCGCAAATCAAACACTTGGCTGCTTATTCATGTTTGAGCATCGATCGGTCTCCTCGTGAGAATCTTATGTTGTGATTTTCTTCCTAGCACCTACCTGGGGAGTGCCCAACCCACTAGACATGCCTAGGCCGCCTAGAACACATGGCAACGCCACGGTCACGCGGTGACCACGCGGCGGGCATGCGAGCTTACGCGCTCTAGAGTTGGGGCCCTCGGCCACCGTCCAAACCTCGATGTCTCGCCATCAAACCATGTATTTCTGATTAAATAGATACTTATTTACCTAGAAATGATTTTTGGAAAAAATAAAGAGCAAACTATGAGGCAACTGCAGTTCAAATTTGACCCGCTTCTAGCTGAATCGACGGGAATTTGTCTTTTTCACTAGAGGTGGATCAAAAAATTTGACACCCAACCATTTTGTCAATTGTGCAATATATATGGCCTAGTATTTTATAAAATTGATTAGTTCCAATTTTGCAACAATTATTTGGTAGTTCCTTCACAAAAAAACCTCCTTTTGGACACTTGGAAATGAAAAATGAATTTTCCGTGCAAAGAAAATGAAAACTTCCTTAGGCAACATTGTTTGGAATTCCAAGATGCACCCTCGTGCACAATATGAGATCATTTGAACAAACTATGCCATGAATGTGGCCATAAGATTGATCATTTGGCTTGAAAGCCATGAATGTTCACGCATGATAGCTCATTTCTAAGAACACTTTTTTAAAATAATTTCCGTATTACAAGTTTATTATTTTTCCTGGAAACTTGGTCACATATAATGACACAATGCGAAGGTTTTCCAATTTTTTGATTTTTTTTGATTTTTTATGCCCGTTTCAAAATGCGATCAAAACGGCGGGCTTGGCCGTTCCTAGCTAGTGGTTGAATCTTGGAATTTTTTTGGTGTTTCTCTGATTAAATAGGTACTTATGTACCTAGAAATGATTGTTGGAAAAAAATAAATAGCAAACTATGAGGTACCTGCAGTTGAAATTTGACCCGCTTCCAACTGAATCGGCGGAAATTTGTTTTTTTGACCAAAGGTGGATCGAATCTTTTGACACCCAACTATTTGGTCAATTGTGCATTAAATATATCCTAATATTTTTAAAAAATAATTTGGTCCAAATTTGTAACCAATATATGGTAGGTCCTTCACAAAAGAACTCATTTTGAACACTCGAAAAATATAAAATGAATTTTTAGTTAACTACGACCAATTTTGTAGTTAACTACGACCAATTTAGATGGTCATGACATCGTACACGTGTACTGCATTTTGATTGGTTCATGGGCGTTTCACGCGGATCGTGGATGGAACACCGTCGGATTCTTGTGGATCCAAAGGCAGTCCTCGCCCCAAGCCCATCTAAGCCGAAACCCTAGTCCTCGTGGACATTTTCCATCCACCCCCCGCCTCCTTTCTTTTTCCCCTCGCCCTCCGGCCCTCGGACGCCTCCCCTCCCCTCCCCGCTCCCTCCCATGGTGAACCCCGTCGCCTCCCCTCTCCTCCTTCCCTCCTGCGCGCGTCGGCCACCTCCCTTCGGCGGAGCTCGACCCCTGCTGCCGCCACCTCCATCGCCATCTCCCTCTCTCTCCTTCTCCCCGATCTCTGACCCAGCCACCACCCATGGCGCCATTTCTCCCCGATCCAGATCCGCCCCTGCTTTGATCCCAGCTCGCTCCCCACATCGCGCCCCTGCTTCCCACCGCCATACAGATCCGCCCTGCTACCATGGCCGACCCAGGAGTCTCGCAGCCGGCACTGCTCGACGCGGCATCCCTCTTCCCCGTGCCCGACGGCGTGACCTTCTCCTACGGGACGGCAGGGTTCCGAGCCGACAGGAGCACCATACCCCCGCGGTGTGCCACCACCTCGTCTCCGGTCCGGATCTCCACATCACCGCCGCCACTCGTCTCCCTTCCCTACAGATCGCCACCGGGCCCTGCCCCTCCCCTCATAGATCAAGCCGCCGCCACCACCCCACTTCCACCTCTCCTACCCACGCGGCCGCCATCGTCCATCCCGACACGCGCCGCTGCCACCCCTTCCACCGACGCGCACTGCATCTCTCCTCTCGACGCGGGCCGCCATCCATCCTTTCCCTGTTGCAGAGGGAGCTGAGAGGCGGAGGACGGGATGAACCACACCGACACGTTCCTCTGCTCGTCTGCATGGAGCCGCCGACACGTCCCTCTTCTCGTTTGCACGGCGCCACCAACACCTCCAGCCAGCTCCACCATGAGCCAGCAGACCCCATCGACAGGCAAGTCATTTACCCACCTCAGATTTGTCCTCTGTCTTCTTTCATTGTAGAATGATAACTAGGAGTAGTTGATAAATGGATGTATGCTCTGATCCAACCAAAAAGTTCACTGTGATGTGATCTTTCTTTCTTGAATGAAAGTATGTATGTATGTATTGTGATCTGGTTATATCTCACTAGTTGGCTTCAAGTTTTTATTTGTGGGCGATGACACCGAATGGCCATGTAGTAACAAGGATCAAGCAACAAGCATCACTTTGCTAGCGTTCTTATTTCGATACAAGGGCTACGTTAGGTTTGAATCCCAATTTTTTTGTGGTAGCACAACAACTATTGTGTCGCTCCTTATGTTAGCCGTGTTATGCTTCTGAGCTGGCCGTATAGATACCGATGGTGCATAGCTAGCTGGCTATAGCTTCATCCTGCTGGACTTTTTTGGACATTGTGCCGTTGGTTCTCATTTCACCTCATTTTATTGGTATATACCTGCAGAATTGTTTCCATACCAAGGTCCATGTTATTGTTTGAATTTTAGTTTTGTTCTGGTAATACAAAAAGTGCTCTGTTGGTTCTCATTTTACCTCATTTTATTGGTATATATACCTGCAGGCGGAGCAGCGGGCGGGGGAGCGAAATCAGGCGATGGCCAGCAAGTCCAGGCAGGTTTCGACCGTGGTCGCCCTCGTACGTCAGTCGGCGGCGTCGGAGCGGTGTCGGAGCCAAGTGTTGGGCATGTCGCTGAGACTGACCAAGACACCGCGACTGCAAGTGCTGGGCATGTCGCCGGGAAGACCAACAAGCAGTACTAGCTCTGTAAGTTTGGCTTGATGCAATTCTTGCCAATTACTATGGATTTTAGTTACCGGTGGTCAAGTTAATGCAAGTCCTAGTGGTGATGTAGAGGGAGATCTAAGTATGGCTGTGTATCCTTAAAATTTCAAGTATGAACAATCTGTGGTGGTTAAATGACAGACATGAGACTATGTATGATCTGTTGCATAAATAAGGTGTTTTCTTAATGAGTGAGTCCTGGTCTCTAAAGTGGTGATTAAATTTTTTGTCTCTAGGTATTTCGAGTCATCAGATGATGGACTTCTAGATTATCAATTTTGTTGAACAGATTTGACATGACAATTACTTTGACTATTGCAAGCAAAGTTTCTGAAAAAACCAAGCATTTCAATACTATAGTTTTTTATGCTGATGACAACAATGAATGTAGTACTATGAAAAGATCAATTTTGTGCATACTATGGATTATAATACTACAGTCCTAACCTTTTCTTAAATACAATGAAAATTCTGCTTGTTCTGTATGCTCCATCCTAAGCATGCATATATACTTATTAGTTTGTGTTCTTGATATCTACCTGTAGTGTCATGAGGAATAAATCTCCTTACTTCATATGTTGCCCTATGGAATTCAGCAGACACTTTCTATCAACACTAAGTTCAGATAAATAGGCGCTGCTTAACATACCTAAGAGTGTAGCATGTTGTGAAGTGATGCTGCAACTCCAAAGTAGACAATTATAATATATTAGTAAAAAAAATATGCATCCCTGACTTGTATGTTTTTTTCAAGGTCTATACAAATGACATCTTTGTCTGGCAGCATCTTTGTATCTTGTTATTTTAGTCCATGAGTGTTGTGTTGGAGCATCACTGACTTGTATGGTTTTTTTAAAGGTCTATACAAGTGCCATCTTTGACTGGCAACATCTGCCCCCTATGTCATGTCATGTATCTATTTGACCTTACTTGTTTTAAGTGAATGATGTATTACTTGCAAGTGTCAATGTACTGATGCAAACAATGATTGTTTACTTATGACTAATCTGTTTTCCATCTCATTTATAGGAGTTCCTAAAATACCTGACTCTAACGGCAATGGCATGCACCACAAGGAGGATGATGGCCTCTTCACCAACTCCGGCCCCGTCCTCCCCGACTCCTGGTCGTGGCCCTGTGCACGATAGCGCCCTCCCTCTTCTACTTCTACTACCTACTGTTGCTGCTGTTGCTGATTGGTCTATGCACGGTGGGTAATCCATCAATGTTTATTTGCTACTGCCCGAGCTCTGTTTCTCTGCATGCGAGCGTGCTATTTGTGCAGTGTGGATGCTTGGTCCTTGTGGAGATCGTTTAATAGACGCAGTTCCTCTATGTTAATATTACGAGAATGGAGTAGTGCATTTCAGTTGAACATGTGTTCTAGATTTTTTTGCTAGTAAACATGTGGTCTAGATGATTCTACCTTGTTGTTTCTGATGTTACATTTGGTTTATCTATGCTGCATTGCAAATTTGCAATGATGTTTGTCGCCCAAGAAACTAGCAAATTAGAGGCCTGAGATTTCAATAGTTTGGAGGAGAAACCAATGAATTCAGATTTGAGTGAGAAATCTATTCTGGTTTCAAATACATAGGTTTATTTTTTGTAACTATGCATAGATTTGTAACAATGAGCATAGGTGGTTATAGGTTGCTGTGATGATGGATATAAATATTAATAAGTGCTCATGCATGGCGGTATACCGGATACCATTGTTTTCACTGTTTTATCAACATGCCTTTGCTGAATCTTTCATTCATACGTGTAACCTATACATTGGAGCTACTGAGTACTTTTTATCGAAATATTAGCTAATTGTGTACCTAAATATGACCCTGGTACAATGGATACAGCATGATGCTTCTGCTGCCATAACTTGTTTTCTTGTCTACCGTCCAGGTACAATGGGAGCAAGCTCATCCTCCTCAATCCCTAGCTATTGCACGACTGTCGGGGTGCATTCTCCCTATAGTTCCTGGAGCATCTGGACCTCTTATTGTAGTAGCTGGTATGCTTGATGCGTGTATCTCCATATCCTTACTGTTTTGCTAGAACCATAAATCCTGATGCATGCTGATTATGGTCTGGTTTATTAGATCTGTTCTGCTGGTGCTTAGAATTTGACATGCCTGGATTCTGAATATTACATGCCATGTGTCTTGTGCAATCAGATTACATTTCTGTTTGTTATGGTAATATAAAAAATATTCGTGCTCTCAATTTTTTCACAGTACGTACCTTTCATTTCTTTAGGTTGATTGTTTCCCTTGTATTCAATATGCTTCTAGTGGCTGATCCTTCCATTTTTGTTGTGGCATCTTTGTTTTCACAGGTGTTGTGTGTTCTGGAAGATGGAAGAGGAAGAAAACCTATTTTTGTTGAACTAAATTTTCTGTATTCTGTTTTGTTGTATGTATCATTTGATAGTTTTGTATAGGAACAAGTGATACTATTTTGTAGGGCTTTATGGCCTGTGATGTAAACATATTTAGTGCTGAAATATGAAATTATTTGCAAAATTTGTCGAAAAGGTGGATCATATGTATGAATATGTGAATGGGCTGAAAAGAGTATTGGACCAACTCCAGGATTGAATTAATATTTGAATATATAAAAAGGTCGAATGTAAACCAGAAATGGGCTGGACAAAATTGTATATATATTCTTGAAAGGCCAAACGTGCATAAAAATTTATGGGCTGACCAGTTGGGCTTGGCCCATGTAGCTGAACAAAATTAACAAAAATAAATATAATAAATGGGTTGAATTAATGGGCTAGGCCCATGTAGAAAACCGAATTGGACCGGGTTGAATCTTGTGCCACATCAGCTTGCCATGCTGGATGCCTACGTGGCCTAGGGAGGTTGCTAGTGACCAAAACGCCACAATGGACATATTTTGGTCATAAACGTCTTCGACCATTCTAGAAAAAAGGTCGCTATAGTCAGTTTACGACCGCCGGCTTTTGACCTTCTCTTTTTGGTCACAAAAAGGTCGCAAATGAAAAACCATGACCTTTCAGTGACCAATAGTCAAGGTCACAAGTTGACATATTTCTTGTAGTGATAATAGGACAACACCAAAATAAAACATACAACTCGTACCAATCTAGATCATCAATCAACCAAAGACAATAGATATCTACTCAAAACATCATAGGATGGCAACACATCATTGGATCATAATATGTGGCATAAAGCACCATGTTCAAGTAGGGATTACAGCGGGGTGCGTGAGAGTGGACCGCATAAAAGAGATGAGGATGGTGATGATGATGGTGATGTTGATAAAGACGATCACCGCTGCGATGATTCCCCTCCCAATGGCACTCTGGCGCCACCGAGAGAAAGGAGGAGAGGTCCTCCCCCTTGTGCTTCCTCCTCCATGGCCTCCCCCTGGATGGGGAGAGGTTCTCCCTCTGGTCCTTGGCCTTCATGGCGATGATAGCCCCTCCGGGATCCTCCTCCATGGCCTCCAGTGATGATGGCCCCCTCCGACAGGGTGCCAGAGAGGGCCTAGATTGATTTCTCGTGGCTACAGAGGCTTGCGGTGGCGGAACTTCCGATCTAGGTTATTTCCCGAAGGTTTCTGTATTTATAGGAGGAGTTGGCGTTGATTTCACGTCAGGGGGGACCTCGGGGAGTCCACGAGGCAGGGGGGCGCGCCCCCACCCTCGTGGGGCCTACGGGACTCCCCTCCGGTAGATTTTTGTCCAGTATCTTTCATATTTTCCAGAAAAAATCTCCGTTGATTTTCAGCGCATTCCGAGAACTTTTATTTCTGCACAAAAACAACACCACGGTAGTTCTGCTAAAAACAACGTCAGTCTGGGTTAGTTCTAATCAAATCATACCAAAATCATATAAAACTATTGTAAACATGGCATGAATACTTCATAAATTATAGATACGTTGGAGACGTATCAGCATCCCCAAGCTTAATTCCTGCTCGTCCTTGAGTAGGTAAATGATCAAAGAAATAATTTATGAAGTGTGAATGCTAGCAAATGCATAAGTTTGATCAATGATAATTTCAATCACCTTTTCTAGCATCATTATATGTCATAATAGTAGCTCATCTCATAAAACTTTTCATGATCAAGAAACAAGCTATTCACATGTTAAAGTATAGATCCTAAACTTTCTTGAAACTAACAAACTATATTCTCAGTCATCAAACAATTGCAATTCATCTTATTTTCAGGAATGGTCTATGTCAGAGCTTTGATTTAGCAAACTCCACATAATCAACTATCATTTAATCTTTCACAATTGCTAACACTCACGTGATATTTATGGGTTCAAAGTTTTAATCGGACACAAAGAAAGATAGGGGCTTCACTACAAAAAAAATACACTTCCGTGATGATACGTGTTTGTCACAGTAGGTCGCGTTTTTTGTCATGCATGTACATCCATGACAATTTTATGACAGAATCAAGATAGTCATACCTGTGCTGTCGTAGAAGTGTTCCATGACATTACCAAAATTACCATCACGGAAGTGTCCACTTCCATGACGATAAATCGCGCATCACAGAAGTGCTTTCGTCAAGGGTGACCGACACGTGGCATCCACCGTAACGGAATGCCGTTAAGCTATCGGGTCTGGTTTTGGATCCGATAACCCGTTAACAGCCCGGACCAACGGGAAATTTCCACGTGTAAAATTCTGATTGGCCGGAGGGAACACCTGTCAGCTCGTCAGTGGGCCAGATGTCTCCCGTCAATTGGAGGAGGCATGCCTATTGTCAAGACCCTGACTCGATGTCACATCGAATCTAGCTTGTAACACCCCATATCACTTTGCGGCCTCACGCACGACATCCCCACGGGTGTCGCCTTACCTTTGCCCGGGGCCGTTTGCGCCTTTTGGCTCACGTATATGATAGTGTCGCTATCATCCATATGATAAAGAGCCCGGGCTGACATGACTAGTCGTAAACCCAAAGTGGCACAGACTTACAGGGACAGGCATCCATGACCCAGCTTCAAACATGTCGGTCATTAGCAAGTGGGTCCGGGCTGTAGCACTGGGCTAGCAAGACTCCGGTAAACTGGGCTGTAGCGGGCTAACAGGACTCCGGTACTCAATGCGTGACATTTCCCCGAAGGGACAGACACCGGAACGAAGAAGGACACATGCCGGCCAGCCTAAGTGTTCCAGAGCAGTAGCAAGCTACCATGGCTCAGCGGTAACACTAGGAGACATTTCCCGGTAAGAGAGGCTACTAAAGATAAACAACTAGATAGTCAGATCCCACACATACCAAGCATTTCAATCATACACACAATATGCTCGATATGTGCAAATACAACAAGGCATCACAACATGACTCTACGACACAAGTACTTTATTTAAGGCTCAGAGAGCCATACATAACATACACAAAGGTACGGGTCACACGACCCAGCATTCAAGTCATACAGTCATACAAACTAGCAGCGGAAGTAACTTGTCTGAGTACAGACAACTAGTAAAATAAAAGAGGCTTGGAAAGCCTAGCTATACTACGTGGTCCTTCACAAGCTCAGGATCACCACCTGGGCCTTAGCCTACTCATTGATGTCAACGTCTACGTAGAACCCATCAGAAGGGGTTGCAGCGTCTTCTGTAAAAATGTAAATTATAGCAACATGAGTACAAAGGTACTCAGCAAGACTTATATCAGATCCTACATACATGCATATTATCAAGAAGGGTTGGTGGAGTTATTGCAGCAAGCCAGCTTTGACTCTTGGCTAGGCTAACCTACGAGACTCCAACTTGAAATGGTTTTGCGTACACGAGTCCACTACTCTCCAATTCAATACACTACCGAGGATCCACCTCCGTCTTCCTACGGAAGAGCCATCCTCGGCACTCACACTTATCTTGAGGCTTTTAGTAGTTTCCATTTACTTGTCTATGAACTGTATAGGCAACCAAGTAGTCCTTTACCACGGACGCGGCTATTCGAATAGATCATGATAACCCTGCAGGGGTGTACTTCTTCATACACGCTCTCACCACTTACCGTCATTTACACGACATGTACTCGGCAACCTTCAAGCGGAAGCCCAACGTGGGTGTCGGCCACGACCTACCTAATCACCTAAGCCTCCAGTCCAGGTTTATCGCCTATCCAGGTTCAATCCGCAGGGAGTCCGGCCGAGGTTTCCCATACGGCCCCGAACGATGTGAACAGGGTTCCCGAGATACCTAACGGGTATTCGGTACACCCGGCCACATCCCTACCGCATCACAGCCCACCCCTACAGTCAGCGCTGTCCACGGCCTCCAGTAGACTACAAACACCAGAAACTACTTGCAACTCCTGGACGGAGAACTAGGGTGAATAAGAAGCCGAGAGGGTCCATTGGTTTCGGGCCCAATGCATGGTAGTAGCTGATTCTTAAATCACACATACAGATCTCAGTGCTTAAGGTCGGCTTCAATGAAACAACCCACCATGTACTCCTACATGGCCTCTCATCGATACCTTTACCAAATCGTGTTCACCACACCACTCTCATTACCGACATAATCATTTCACTCTAGCCCATCACCCAGATGAACCAGACCTAACACGACTCTAAGCATAGCAGGCATAGCAAGGTAGGAACAACACATACATATGGCTCAATCAACTCCTACACATGCTAGTGGGTTTCATCTAGTTACTGTGGCAATGACAGGTCATGCAGAGGAAGTGGGTTCAACTACCGTAGCACACAGCAGTTTGAAACGCGTTGTCTTAATGCAGTAAAAGAGAGCAGGAGTGAGAACATGGGATTGTATCGATATGATCAAATGGTTGGTTGCTTGCCTGATGGTTCGATGCACTGATACGGTTCTTCGTTAGGGTAATCACGATACTCCTCGGAGGCAGAACCTGCCGCAAAGAACACCGATACACAACCATCACCAAACAATGTGCAACAATATGATGCATGCATGAAACATAGCAATATGAATGTGTTGGGCTAATGCAACTAAGACCAGAAGGGTTTGAACCAATTTGAATCAAAGATTCAAATTTCAAACTCAAACATGGCCCTTTAAAGTGTTTTTCCTTGTTCTGCATTAAACATCAAGTTAACTTGTTTAATCATGCATGAAAATAGTACAGATGGATAGATTGGATTTTTCTGATCATTTTTCATATATAATTTGTCTGATTTGGAGTTACAGAATAAAAGTTATGAATTTTTAAAGTTTAAACTATATTCTGGAATTTCCTATATTAGATTAATTCCAGAAAATCAATTATTGCGTCAGCCTGACGTCAGGGTGACGTCAGCAGGTCAACGGAACATGTCCAGGTCAAACCTGACAGTGGGTCCCGCGTGTCAGGGTGATTAATTTAATTAAAGTTTAATTAAACCTAAACCTGTTTAATTAACAGGGCTGGGCCCCACCTGTCATTGACTCAGGGGAGTCAACCAGGGCCCACCCGTGGTCAAACCCGGGTCGGCTGCACCGGCGTTTAGCCGCCGGCGAGCCCGACGCGGCGGCGGAAGTGGTTTTGGCTGTTTCGGCCACCAAATGGGTCGCGGAGACCACCGGAGTGGAGCTGAGGACGAGCCGCAGCTCTTGGTGGAGTCCGTTGGGGTCGGGGTGGCCGGAGTTGGCGCCGACGACGACTTTGGCGGCCACCGGGGTTCGGCCGAAGACGAACTTGACGCTAGAGGGGTCAGTGAGGCGCGGGGAGTAGCTAGCTAGGTGCTACGTGACACGGTGAGTATGATGGACACCGTGGAGTGGTCGGAGGGTGACCGGGAGCACGTCGGCGACGAGCTCCACGGCGGTGGGTGCGGTTGAGCTCCGGGAGGTCGCTACACGGCTCGGGAGCAAGCAAAGGAAGGGGGGAAAGATGGCTAAGCTCACAGTGAGTGCGACGAAGCCCTTGGTGCGGCCGGAGATGGACCGGAGCGACGACGGCGTTGAAGGGGATCTCCGGCGACGGCGGTTCGGGCGAGGTCGTTGCGGTGGACTCGGGCGTTGCGAGCGCTCGGGGCTCGGCTTGCTCGATGGAGTGGACA
>NC_041389.1:96030076-96063069 GCF_002162155.2 Triticum dicoccoides | reverse complement strand
CACGACGTCACCGGGCGCGGGGAGCGGCGAGGCGGCGAGCAGGTGCGTGGCGCGCGCTGCGGTCGCCGTCGGGCACCTGCCTGCCTGCCTGGCCGGCAAGCAGCTCGCTGGAGCGGTGCTGGGCTGGGCCGGCAGGTGGGCCGGGTGCTGGGCGCCAGGTAAGTTTTTCCATTTTTTTGTTTTCTGTTTTTTTAATACTTCTGCAACTTTGTTCAATTAAATAAAATACTTAGGGAACTCCTAAAATCACCAAACTACTCCTGGCCCATAGTTGGATTATTTCCAACATGAGACATTTTAGTTTGGAGATATTTGAGCTTTTAAATATTTTATAGAATTTTAAATGCCCAAATTCAAATATTTATGATTTAATTCAAAAACCCTAAGATGGCCTAGGAAAATGTGCATCACTTTTGGCAGAGGTTCTGAACCAAGACAAAAATGATGGGCATTTTAGAAGGGCATTTCAGGTTCATTGAAAAAGTTTTTAGTAAACCCTAATTGGTTTCAGAGGGGACTGGGGGTTCTGTCATCCCCATTTCAGGTTTCTGATGAAAGAGTAAACATGATGCAACACTCTAATGCATGGCTAACTAGGATGTGACAACTCACCCCCACTCAAAAAAATCTCGTCCCGAGATTTTGGGTTCCTCCGAAAAGAAGGCGGGATACTCAAGTCGAAGACGATCCTCCCTTTCCCAAGTTGCTTCATCCTCAGAATGGTGCGACCATTGTACTTTGAGAAACTTGATATTATGACGTCGAGTGGTACGCTCGGCCTGATCGAGGATACGGATGGGGTACTCTCGATATGTAAGATTATCTTGGAGATCAAGCGTTTCGTAGTCCACTCCACGGATAGGATCCAAGAAGCAACGCCTGAGTTGAGAAACGTGGAAGACATCGTGGACTCTGGAGAGGTGCGGAGGTAGTTCCAACTAGTAGGCAACTTCTCCTCGTTTAGCGAGAATGCGAAAAGGTCCAATGTAACGAGGAGCCAATTTGCCTTTGATACCGAAACGATGGGTTCCCTTCAGAGGGGTAACCCGAAGGTAAGCCTTCTCATCAACCTCGAAAGTCATAGCCTTATGTTTTCGGTCATATTGACTCTTTTGACGAGATTGGGCTGTTTTCAACTTTTCACGAACGATGCGAACTTGTTCTTCTGCTTCCCGAATCATATCCGGGCCAAAGAATTGTCTTTCCCCGATCTCTGACCAGTTAAGGGGTGTTCGACACCATCGTCCATAGAGAACTTCAAAAGGGGCTTTACCCAAGCTAGATTGATAGCTGTTGTTGTAAGAGAATTCGGCAAATGGAAGGCACTTCTCCCAACCCATTCCGAATGAGATAACAGAGGCTCGAAGCATGTCTTCTAGAATCTGGTTGGCGCGTTCCACTTGACCACTCGACTGAGGGTGGAAAGCGGTGCTAAAGGAGAGACATGTTCCCATAGCATTTTGGAAACTTTCCCAAAATCGAGAGGTGAAAATACTTCCTCGATCCGAGTTAATTTCCAAAGGAACACCATGGAGAGACACTATCCGGGAGATGTATAAGTCTGCCAATTGACTAGCGGTTATACTCTCACGAACAGGTAGGAAATGGGCTACTTTGGAAAGACGATCGACAACGACGAAGATAGCAGTATTCCCTCTCTTGGTCCTGGGAAAACCGGTAATGAAATCCATACCAATTTTATCCCATTTCCATTCAGGAATAGCTAAGGGTTGAAGGGTGCCAGCAGGCCATTGATGTTCTGCTTTTACACGACGGCAAACGTCGCAGTTAGCAACATACTGAGCAATTTCTCTCTTCATCCTAGTCCACCAGAACCTCTGGCGTAGGTCCTGATACATCTTAGTACTACCGGGATGAATGGTGAGAGGAGATTCATGAGCCTCCTTAAGGATCAATCGCCTCAGGTTTCGCACTTTGGGAACCACTAGTCGATTCCCGAAGTATACGACCCCTTGATCATTAATGGAGAAACAATTCGCAATTCCTTTCTCGATGTTTCTCTTGATGCGGGAGATTCCCGGATCTACCTTCTGTGCTTTGATGATCTGGTCCGTAAGGGTAGGTTTCGCCACCAAGGTGGAAAGAAAACCTTGAGGAACAATGTGAAGGTTAAGCTTCCGAAATTCCTCATGGAGAAGCGGTTGACTTTGTTGTAGCATTAGGTTGTTACAATAAGATTTATGACTTAGCGCATCAGCCATGACGTTGGCTTTCCCTGGGGTGTAAGTTATTCCTAAGTCGAAATCTGTGATCAACTCAACCCAACGTCTTTGCCTGAGATTCAAATCCGGTTGGGTGAAGATGTACTTCAGACTTTGGTGATCAGTGAATATTTCACAACGATTACCGAGGAGGTAATGTCGCCAGGTTTTAAGTGCATAGACTACAGCTGCAAGCTCTAGATCATGAGTAGGATAATTCTCCTCATGTGGGTGCAATTGCCGTGAAGCGTAAGCAATTACGTGTCGATCTTGCATGAGAATGCAACCTAGTCCTTGTCGCGAGGCGTCACAGTAGATAACAAAGTCCTTGGAGAAGTCTGGCGGTGCCAGTACGGGAGCAGAAGTCAGGCGTCTTTTCAGTTCCTGAAAGCTGTGCTCACATTGTGGAGTCCATTCGAACTTTTTATCTTTCTTGAGGAGTTCGGTTAGAGGTTTAGCAACTTTGGAGAAGTTCTCGACAAAGCGACGACAATAGCTCGCTAAGCCCAGAAAACTCCGAACTTGCTTGACCGATTCAGGTGGAGTCCAATTAAGGACGGCTTGAACTCGCTCAGGGTTAACAGCAATACCTTTACCAGATATTACATGACCCAGATAGGTCACTTCCGACAACCAGAATTCACATTTAGAAAATTTGGCATAAAGGCGATGCTCTCGAAGTTTCTTCAACACTAGCCTTAGATGTTCGGCATGTTCTTCCTCGTTCTTGGAGTAGATGAGTATATCATCGAGATAAACCATGACGAATTTATCCAAATACTTCATGAAGATTGAGTTCATTAACCGAGAAAAGGTGGCTGGAGCGTTGGTTAAACCGAAGGACATGACGGTGTACTCGTATTGGCCATAACGAGTAACAAAGGCCGTTTTAGGAATGTCCCCGTTTCTGATTTTGATTTGATGGTAGCCCAACCTCAAATCCATCTTGGAGAAGATTGAGGATCCAGCGAGCTGATCATACAGGTCGTTGATCCTGGGGAGCGGATATTTGTTCTTGATTGTGACCAAATTGACAGGTCGATAATCTACAACCATCCGGTCCGTACCATCCTTCTTCTTGACGAATAGGACGGGGCAAGCCCACGGAGATGAACTAGGTCGGATGAAACCCTTTTTCAAGGACTCATCGAGTTGTTTCTTAAGCTCGGCTAGTTCTAGTGGTGCCATCTTATAGGGTCTTCTAGCAATCGGAACGGTTCCTGGGATGAGGTCTATTATGAACTCAACATCCCTGTCAGGTGGAACACCTGGCAATTCCTCTGGGAAGACATCGGGGAAGTCACGGACTACCGGAACGTCCTCAAGGTCTGGCAAAGGGCTGGCGTTAAGAGAATATAATTGTCGCTTGGCTAATCGGGTCAAGACATTGACTATCTTCCCCGAAGGATGAGTGAGTTGAACAGTCCTAGAGAAGCAATCAATTTTGGCATGATGAGCTGACATCCAGTCCATACCCAAAATGATATTAATATCTGAAAATTTGAGAGCTATCAAAGATGCAAGGAAAACAAGTCTGTCGACTTGGATTTCATTTCCATAACTTACCCTGGAGGTCTGCCATCTAGAACCAGGAGTAGAAATTTCCATAGTGGATGGCATGTCACAGAATGCGGTGTTATGCAAACGAGCATAGTTCTCGGATATAAATGAATGAGAGGCTCCTGTATCGAAAAGAACAGATGCCGGGTGGCAATTAACAAGGAGCGTACCGAGAACGACGTTGGGATCCTCTTGAGCTTCTTCGGCAGAGATACAGTTGACATGGCCACGTGTAGCGGTGGCCGGCTTGGCGTGGAACACTTTCCCTGTCGGTTTGCCACGGCCAACAGCTTTAGCAGACTGGTTGGGGTTGGTCTGGGGACACTCATGCATATAGTGGCTAGATTCCCCACACTTGAAACAAGTCACAGAACTGGTACGTGGAGGAGCATTGTTGGTTGGACCCCCATAGGGCTTGGCTGGTGCAGACTGTTGAACAGGGCAAGGCGCCTGGAAAGATGGCCTCGGTGTGAACCTAGGTGGCAGGGCAGTGTTGGGCACCCACACGCGGCGCTTCTGAGGACCCGCACCGGATGAGGAACCCATGTCATGGCCATGCTTGCGTGTTGCGTCATAATCAGTCTAACCAGTTTCAGCACTGATGGCCTTGTTAACAAGTTTCTGAAAAGATGTGCACTCATGCAGATGGAGGTCGCGGCGAAGCTCAGGACTAAGTCCCTTACGGAACCTTGCTTGCTTCTTGGCATCAGTAGAAACTTCCTTAGTTGCATATCGTGCGAGGTTACCAAACTCCCTGTTGTAAGCATCCACAGAGAGTCGGCCTTGGGTGAAATTGCAAAATTCCTCACGTTTACGGTCCATGAGACCCTCCGGAATGTGATGTTCACGGAAAGCCTCGCTGAATTCGGCCCAAGTAGTGACATGGCCCGCTGGGCGCATAGCTCCATAATTCTCCCACCATAGACTGGCGGGGCCTTCAAGATGATATGCAGCAAAGGTGACCTTGTCAGCCTCAGCTACTAGCGCGGAACGCAGCTTGTGAGAGATACTGCGAAGCCAGTCATCAGCATCGAGAGGCTCGACGGAGTGGTGGAACGTGGGTGGATGTAATTTGATAAAATCACTGAGTGACACCACGTTAGACCTCTGATGGTGTGCTGTGTTCTGTTCAATACGCTCCAACAAACGGTTGGTCT
This sequence comes from Triticum dicoccoides, assembly GCF_002162155.2. Classification (NCBI taxonomy): domain Eukaryota; kingdom Viridiplantae; phylum Streptophyta; class Magnoliopsida; order Poales; family Poaceae; genus Triticum; species Triticum dicoccoides. Next base: position 96,058,130 of record NC_041389.1, on the reverse strand, counting down.
CCCGCTTGTTTCTTTCGGCTTCCATCATAACCTCGGCTAGGGAAGGAGGATGAGGCAGATTTGCATTCCTGACTTCACTGCCTTCGGCCTGCTCTTGAGGAGCAGGGTTAGTGCGCGTGTTGACCATCCTAGGAAAACAAGACAATGATTTAGTCAGAATGATAAAATTCCGACATAGGATACAGAATGTAAGGAATAACTCGAAATGCAAGATGATCATCCGTATGACATGGTAGATACAGAAACTGCTTCTTTATTCCATCGTCATACACACCATACAGGGTTTAGTACAAGACCAAACAAAGTACTATTACGGTGAAAAGAGGATTACATCTCATCGGAGGCATCCCAAGCTCCTATACATTATTTTTCTACACCTCCGGAAAGAGTACAAACTAGGTCATATCCCACGAGGCACGCGGGACGATAGACGACACAGCTAGTGCGAACTAGTGATACTACCACTAACTCAGACCGATCCGTAGTAGTGCTCGTAGAAGTCACCTCCATAGCCTGGAAGCTCAACATGATCATCCGGAAACAGACGATCTCGCGGAGCTTGTGGACCATAGGGGCTAGGATGAGGTCTTGGACCAACAGACGGTGGCCTGCGGGGACCGCGAGGTGGGGTGATGCCTCCTACATCACGCCAACCCATCACGTCTGGCAGAGCAGATCTCACAGGATAGAGATCGCGCATATCCGAATATCCAGCTTGCACCGCCGGTGCAAACCGAGTCAATGTGGCCCAGTGGTCAGCACGGGTATTGAAGAGCTCTAACCTCAAGGCCCGATTTTCACGGTCCTTATCCTCGAGCATCTCAGCAGTGGTGCGAGTCCGTGAATCCTCCTGGGTGGGGTCAGCATAGATAGCCTGGAGATACCCTTGTGCTCCCGGAAGTGATCCTGGCATATACCGGAAATCAGAGTCCCGAAATAGACCAGACCTGACTCGCATGATGGTCATCATAGAGTAGGCGGTGTCCTGCACAGCCATCTCAATAGTAACCCCGAGTCCATAGGAGCAGTGAAGGGGCTCGGTGGACCCAGGATAAGATGGAAATATCCTGACAGTGCAGAGATACTGGCTTTGATTAAAGTCTCGGAATTGCTCTTCGACCGTGTACTCAGGATACCAACGGTATCCAGCCTCAGTCATTACCCTGACCAACATGGCAGTATGGCCGGGTACATCTAGGCATCGAGTCAGGCGAACCACTTGATTGAGGTCGCGAGTGGCCATCTGAAAGCACAATCATAATGCAAAGGCATTAGAATTTCTAGCAAAATTTCGGCAGCATAACAGCTGTAAATGCTCAAGAAGGATTTTGAGACATTTGACAAAGGATTTCATACACACTCAACATCATCATATCAAGTTCTGAGTCCATCCTAGCAACATAATGTGGTAGTAGAACTGAACTAGGCTTGTATCCATCAACCCTATAAGGTACTACTGATTAGTAACACGTGATCCTGATAGAGAGAATAGATCCTAATTCCTTAACCCCCGGTGGAAGAATAGACTGACTCAGATCAGAATGTCATAAGATAAAGGAGTAAAAAGAGCCTTACGTTCCACCCACAAACAATTCCCCTACATATAACTAAAGAATTTCTAGACTCAACATCGACCAGTTTGGCTTGGAGAACCTACAGGCAGTCCGGCTCTGATGCCAATGCTCTCAGGACCCCGACTCGATGTCACATCGAATCTAGCTTGTAACACCCCATATCACTTTGCGGCCTCACGCACGGCATCCCCACGGGTGTCGCCTTACCTTTGCCCGGGGCCGTTTGCGCCTTTTGGCTCACGTATATGATAGTGTCGCTATCATCCATATGATAAAGAGCCCGGGCTGACATGACTAGTCGTAAACCCAAAGTGGCACAGACTTACAGGGACAGGCATCCATGACCCAGCTTCGAACGTGTCGGTCATCAGCAAGTGGGTCCGGGCTGTAGCACCGGGCTAGCAGGACTCCGGTAAACCGGGCTGTAGCGGGCTAACAGGACTCCGGTACTCAATGCGTGACATTTCCCCGAAGGGACAGACATCGGAACGAAGAAGGACACATGCCGGCCAGCCTAAGTGTTCCAGAGCAGTAGCAAGCTACCATGGCTCAGCGGTAACACTAGGAGACATTTCCCGGTAAGAGAGGCTACTAAAGATAAACAACTAGATAGTCAGATCCCACACATACCAAGAATTTCAATCATACACACAATATGCTCGATATGTGCAAATACAACAAGGCATCACAACATGACTCTACGACACAAGTACTTTATTTAAGGCTCAGAGAGCCATACATAACATACACAAAGGTACGGGTCACACGACCCAGCATTCAAGTCATACAGTCATACAAACCAGCAGCGGAAGTAACTTGTCTGAGTACAGACAACTAGTAAAATAAAAGAGGCTTGGAAAGCCTAGCTATACTACGTGGTCCTTCACAAGCTCAGGATCACCACCTGGGCCTTAGCCTACTCATTGATGTCAACGTCTACGTAGAACCCATCAGAAGGGGTTGCAGCGTCTTCTGTAAAAATGTAAATTATAGCAACATGAGTACAAAGGTACTCAGCAAGACTTATATCAGATCCTACATACATGCATATTATCAAGAAGGGTTGGTGGAGTTATTGCAGCAAGCCAGCTTTGACTCTTGGCTAGGCTAACCTACGAGACTCCAACTTGAAATGGTTTTGCGTACACGAGTCCACTACTCTCCAATTCAATACACTACCGAGGATCCACCTCCGTCTTCCTACGGAAGAGCCATCCTCGGCACTCACACTTATCTTGAGGCTTTTAGTAGTTTCCATTTACTTGTCTATGAACTGTATAGGCAACCAAGTAGTCCTTTACCGCGGACGCGGCTATTCGAATAGATCATGATAACCCTGCAGGGGTGTACTTCTTCATACACGCTCTCACCACTTACCGTCGTTTACACGACATGTACTCGGCAACCTTCAAGCGGAAGCCCAACGTGGGTGTCGGCCACGACCTACCTAATCACCTAAGCCTCCAGTCCAGGTTTATCGCCTATCCAGGTTCCATCCGCAGGGAGTCCGGCCGAGGTTTCCCATACGGCCCCGAACGATGTGAACAGGGTTCCCGAGATACCTAACGGGTATTCGGTACACCCGGCCACGTACCTACCGCATCACAGCCCACCCCTACAGTCAGCGCTGTCCACGGCCTCCAGTAGACTACAAACACCAGAAACTACTTGCAACTCCTGGACGGAGAACTAGGGTGAATAAGAAGCCGAGAGGGTCCATTGGTTTCGGGCCCAATGCATGGTAGTAGCTGATTCTTAAATCACACATACAGATCTCAGTGCTTAAGGTCGGCTTCAATGAAACAACCCACCATGTACTCCTACATGGCCTCTCATCGATACCTTTACCAAATCGTGTTCACCACACCACTCTCATTACCGACATAATCATTTCACTCTAGCCCATCACCCAGATGAACCAGACCTGACACGACTCTAAGCATAGCAGGCATAGCAAGGTAGGAACAACACATACATATGGCTCAATCAACTCCTACACATGCTAGTGGGTTTCATCTAGTTACTGTGGAAATGACAGGTCATGCAGAGGAAGTGGGTTCAACTACCGTAGCACACAGCAGTTTGAAACGCGTTGTCTTAATGCAGTAAAAGAGAGCAGGAGCGAGAACATGGGATTGTATCGATATGATCAAATGGTTGGTTGCTTGCCTGATGGTTCGATGCACTGATACGGTTCTTCGTTAGGGTAATCACGATACTCCTTGGAGGCAGAACCTGCCGCAAAGAACACCGATACACAACCATCACCAAACAATATGCAACAATATGATGCATGCATGAAACATAGCAATATGAATGTGTTGGGCTAATGCAACTAAGACCAGAAGGGTTTGAACCAATTTGAATCAAAGATTCAAATTTCAAACTCAAACATGGCCCTTTAAAGTGTTTTTCCTTGTTCTGCATTAAACATCAAGTTAACTTGTTTAATCATGCATGAAAATAGTACAGATGGATAGATTGGATTTTTCTGATCATTTTTCATATATAATTTGTCTGATTTGGAGTTACAGAATAAAAGTTATGAAATTTTAAAGTTTAAACTATATTCTGGAATTTCCTATATTATATTAATTCCAGAAAATCAATTATTGCGTCAGCCTGACGTCAGGGTGACGTCAGCAGGTCAACGGAACATGTCCAGGTCAAACCTGACAGTGGGTCCCGCGTGTCAGGGTGATTAATTTAATTAAAGTTTAATTAAAACTAAACATGTTTAATTAACAGGGCTGGGCCCCACCTGTCATTGACTCAGGGGAGTCAACCAGGGCCCACCCGTGGTCAAACCCGGGTCGGCTGCACCGGCGTTTAGCCGCCGGCGAGCCCGACGCGGCGGCGGAAATGTTTCGGCCACCAAATGGGTCGCAGAGACCACCGGAGTGGAGCTGAGGACGAGCCGCAGCTCTTGGTGGAGTCCGTTGGGGTCGGGGTGGCCGGAGTTGGCGCCGGCGACGACTTTGGCGGCCACCGGGGTTCGGCCGAAGACGAACTTGACGCTAGAGGGGTCAGTGAGGCGCGGGGAGTAGCTAGCTAGGTGCTACGTGACACGGTGAGTATGATGGACACCGTGGAGTGGTCGGAGGGTGACCGGGAGCACGTGGCGACGAGCTCCACGGCGGTGGGTGCGGTTGAGCTCCGGGAGGTCGCTACACGGCTCGGGAGCAAGCAAAGGAAGGGGGGAAAGATGGCTAAGCTCACAGTGAGTGCGACGAAGCCCTTGGTGCGGCCGGAGATGGACCGGAGCGGCGACGGCGTTGAAGGGGATCTCCGGCGACGGCGGTTCGGGCGAGGTCGTTGCGGTGGACTCGAGCGTTGCGAGCGCTCGGGGCTCGGCTTGCTCGATGGAGTGGACAGCGGCGGAGCTCCTGGACACGATGAGAGGACGCACGGGCGGCGGGAAGCACGGCTACGACGAAGGCACGGCGATGGTGGCGTCGGTCATGGCGGGGGAGCGCGAGGGGGAGGAGCTGGAGAGAGGAGCGGGTGTCTGGGGGGGTTCGGGGGAGCGAGAGAGGCCGGTCCACGACGTCACCGGGCGCGGGGAGCGGCGAGGCGGCGAGCAGGTGCGTGGCGCGCGCTGCGATCGCCGTCGGGCACCTGCCTGCCTGCCTGGCCGGCAAGCAGCTCGCTGGAGCGGTGCTGGGCTGGGCCGGCAGGTGGGCCGGGTGCTGGGCGCCAGGTAAGTTTTTCCATTTTTTTCTGTTTTCTGTTTTTTTAATACTTCTGCAACTTTGTTGAATTAAATAAAATACTTAGGCAACTCCTAAAATCACCAAACTACTCCTGACCCATAGTTGGATTATTTCCAACATGAGACATTTTAGTTTGGAGATATTTGAGCATTTAAATATTTTATATAATTTTAAATGCCCAAATTCAAATATTTATGATTTAATTCAAAAACCCTAAGATGGCCTAGGAAAATGTGCATCACTTTTGGCAGAGGTTCTGAACCAAGACAAAAATGATGGGCATTTTAGAAGGGCATTTCAGGTTAATTGAAAAAGTTTTTAGTAAACCCTAATTGGTTTCAGAGGGGACTGGGGGTTCTGTCATCCCCATTTCAGGTTTCTGATGAAAGAGTAAACATGATGCAACACTCTAATGCATGGCTAACTAGGATGTGACACCTATGATACGTCGACACGTGGCTGGGCCCAACAAAGGCCCATATAGGTTAAAAAGGCCAGCCCAGTCAAAAGCCCGTAGTACTTAATCAGGTACTAGTTGGCCAGCCCAATAACGGCCTGCTTAATAAAGGCCCATTTACGGCCCGAAGCCAGATCTGGCCCATTAATTGTTCGCCCAATATTTGGGCCCATTTACAGCCCGAAACTAGATCTGGCCCGTTAATTATTCAGCCAATATTTGGGCCCATTTACGGCCTGAAGCCAGATCTGGCCCGTTAATTGTTCGCCGAATATTTGGGCCCAACTATAGCCCAGTGACTTTCGGCCTGTTAGAGGCCTGATGTAGACATGGGCCCATTTCAGCCCGGTGTGACTTTCGGACCGGCAATGGCCCATGCTGCCCATGGGCCATATATTGTCCGACGGGACTTCAGGCCCACTAACGGCCTGTGCTAAAGGTGGCAACAGTTAAGCCCAACGTGACTTTGGGCCTATTAAAGGCCTGTCGCGTAATTCGGCTCGTTGATGCTTGTACTAAGCTTTCGGCCTCTTAAAGGCCCATGGTATCAGTGGGCCAACTAAGGCCCAAGATATGTTTGGGCCTGGTAACAGCCCGTGAGCTAACTGGGCTCAAAAAGGCCCGGTCTACATTTCAGCCTGCTGAAGGCCCGTTGACGACTAGTGAAAATTGAGGCCCAACATGCATTTCGGCCTGCTAAAGGCCTATGGTTTCATCTGGGCCGTAACAGGCCAGTACATTATTCAGCCTGTCAATGGCCCAACGCTACCTGGGCCAAACTAAGCGCTGGAACCACAAAAGGCCCAACTAAAATATAGGCCGGTGTAAGTTGTGGGCCTAGCACAATGTGTGAAGGCCCCAATCATTCGGGCCCAAGAAAGACGCAGGTCGGCCCAATTGTGGCCCGCTAAAACCCAGGCCCGTTAGAGTCGAATGTTTTGGCCCAATCGACTACATCTGATATTTTTTCAGATAGCGAATGATGGCAGTAACTAGTAGGAATTAAGAACAAACCTACTCTATACAATAAAGAAATTACGGCATAGTAACTAAGAATAAACCTACACTATACAATAAAGGATTTAGTTATATTACATCCACTGGGCATCGAAGTTCGCCACCAATGATCATAAAGCGCAACGAAGAAGCACATTACAAAAACTCGGCACCATTGCAGCGTAACAAAATAATACTAAAGCGAGACCACTTCCAAGAAAGTTCAAGAAAGGTTAGCCTTGCGGGGGAACAGCTGCACAAGCTGCTGAGCAAGGCCGTGAGACCGGCCTAGCATGTCGGTCATAGCTTCCAGGTGTAGCTGTTTAGCGATGAGGTTCTCATTGGTGTTCTCCGCATTTCTTAGAGATAGGACTTCAAGTCGAAGTTGAGTTGCAGAATGCCTTTCTGCTAGAACTTGGGACTGAAGAAGTCGAACTGATTCAGACAACGAATTCTGTGAGCTTGTCTGACTGCTAGTCTCAAGTAACTTGAACACTGCATCAAGACAAGACTTTGGGGTTGTCTCTGTTGGGGAACATTGCAGAAAATTAAATTTTTTCCTACGGTTTCACCAAGATCCATCTATGAGTTCATCTAAGCAACGAGTCATGAGAGAGATGCATCTACATACCACTTTGTAGATCACGAGCGGAAGCGTTCAAAAGAACGGGGTTGAGGTAGTCGTTCTCGTCGTGATCCTATCACCGGAGATCCTAGCGCCGAACGGACGACACCTCCGCGTTCAACACACGTACGGTCAGCGTGACGTCTCCTCCGTCTTGATCCAGCAAGGAGGAAGGAGAGGTTGATGATGATCCATCAGCACGACGACGTGGTGGTGGATGCAGCAGAACTCCGGCAGGGCTTCGCCAAGCTGCTGCGGGAGGAGGACGAGGTGTAGCAGGGGGAGGGAGGCGCCAAGACTTGGGTGCGGCTGCCCTCCACCCTGCCCTCCTTTATATAGGCCCCCAGGGGGGGGGAGGCGCCGGCCCTGGGAGATGCAATCTCCCAAGGGGGCGACGGCCAGGGGGGGTGGAGTGCCCCCCAAGGCAAGTGGTGCGCCCCCCACCTAGGGTTTCCAACCCTAGGCACAGGGGGGCCCAAGGGGGGGCGCACCAGCCCACTAGGGGCTGGTTACCCTCCCACTTCAGCCCACGGGGCCCTCCGGGATAGGTGGCCCCACCCGGTGGACCCCCGGGACCCTTCCGGTGGTCCCGGTACAATACCGGGTGGCCTCGAAACTTCCCCGATGGCCGAAACAGCACTTCCTATATAGTTTTCTTTACCTCCGGACCATTCCGAAACTCCTCGTGACGTCCGGGATCTCATCCGGGACTCCGAACAACATTCGGTTTGCTGCATACTCATATTCATACAACCCTAGCATTACCGAACCTTAAGTGTGTAGACCCTACGGGTTCGGGAGACATGCAGACATGACCGAGATGGCTCTTCGGTCAATAACCAACAGCGGGATCTGGATACCCATGTTAGCTCCCACATACTCCTCGATGATCTCATCGGATGAACCACGATGTCGAGGGTTCAAGCAACCCCGTATACTATTCCCTTTGTCAGACGGTATGTTACTTGCCCGAGACTCGATCGTCGGTGTCCCAATACCTCGTTCAGTCTCGTTACCGGCAAGTCACTATACTCGTACCATAATGCATGATCCCGTGACCAGACACTTGGTCACTTTGAGCTCATTATGATGATGCACTACCGAGTGGGCCCAGTGATACCTCTCTGTAACACGGAGTGACAAATCCCAGTCTCGATCTGTGTCAACCCAACAGACAGTTTCGGAGATACCTGTAGTGCACCTTTATAGTCACCCAGTTACATTGTGACGTTTGGTACACCCAAAGCACTCCTACGGTATCCGGGAGTTACACTATCTCATGGTCTAAGGAAGAGATACTTGACATTGGAAAAGCTCTAGCAAAACGAACTACACGATCTTGTGCTATGCTTAGGAATGGGTCTTGTCCATCACATCATTCTCCTAATGATGTGATCCCGTTGTCAACAACATCTAATGTCCATAGTCAGGAAACCATGACTATCTATTGACCAACGAGCTAGTCAACTAGAGGCTTACTAGGGACGTATTGTGGTCTATGTATTCACACGTGTATTACGATTTCCGGATAATACAATTATAGCATGAATAAAAGACAATTATCATGAACAAGGAAATATAATAATAATCCTTTTATTATTGCCTCTAGGGCATATTTCCAACAGTCTCCCACTTGCACTAGAGTCAATAATCTAGTTACATTGTGATGAATCGAACACCCATAGAGTTCTGGTGTTGATCATGTTTTGCTCGCGAGAGAGGTTTAGTCAACGGATCTGTGACATTCAGATCTGTATGTATTTTGCAAATATCTATGTCTCCATCTTGAACATTTTCATGGATGGAGTTGAAGCGACGCTTGATGTGCCTGATCTTCTTGTGAAACCTGGGCTCCTTGGCAAGGGCAATATCTCCAGTGTTGTCACAGAAGAGTTTGATCGGCCCCGACGCATTGGGTATGACTCCTAGGTCGGTGATGAACTCCTTCACCCAAATTGCTTCATATGCTGCCTCCGAGGCTGCCATGTACTCCGCTTCACATGTAGATCCCGCCACGACGCTCTGCTTGCAGCTGCACCAGCTTACTGCTCCACCATTCAACATATACACGTATCTGGTTTGTGACTTAGAGTCATCCAGATCTGTGTCGAAGCTAGAGTCGACGTAACCCTTTACGATGAGCTCTTCGTCACCTCCATAAACGAGAAACATGGCCTTTGTCCTTTTCAGGTACTTCAGGATATTCTTGACTGCTATCCAGTGTTCCTTGCCGGGATTACTTTGGTACCTTCCCACCAAACTTACGGCAAGGTTTACATCAGGTCTGGTACACAACATGGCATACATAATAGATCCTATGGCTGAGGCATAGGGGATGACGCTCATCTCTTCTTTATCTTTTGCCGTGGTCGGGCATTGAGCCGAGCTCAATCTCACACCTTGCAGTAAAGGCAAGAACCCTTTCTTGGACTGATCCATTTTGAACATCTTCAAAATCTTATCAAGGTATGTGCTTTGTGAAAGACCTATGAGGCGTCTCGATCTACCCCTATAGATCTTGATGCCTAATATGTAAGCAGCTTCTCCAAGGTCCTTCATTGAAAAACACTTATTCAAGTAGGCGTTAATGCTGTCCAAGAATTCTATATCATTTCCCATCAAAAGTATGTCATCTACATATAATATGAGAAATGCTACAGAGCTCCCACTCACTTTCTTGTAAACGCAGGCTTCTCCATAAGTCTGCATAAACCCAAACGCTTTGATCATCTCATCAAAGCGAATGTTCCAACTTCGAGATGCTTGCACCAACCCACAAATGGATCGCTGGAGATTGCACACTTTGTTAGCATTCTTAGGATCGATAAAACCTTCCGGCCGCATCATATACAGCTCTTCCTTAAGATAACCGTTAAGGAATGTCGTTTTGACGTCCATCTGCCATATCTCATAATAATAGTATGCGGCAATTGCTAACATGATTCGGACGGACTTAAGCTTCGCTACGGGAGAGAAAGTCTCATCGTAGTCAATCCCTTGAACTTGCCGACAACCCTTAGCGACAAGTCGAGCTTTATAGATGGTGACATTACCATCCGCGTCCGTCTTCTTCTTAAAGATCCATTTGTTTTCTATCGCTCGCCGATCATCGGGCAAGTCAGTCAAAGTCCATACTTTGTTTTCATACATGGATTCTATCTCGGATTGCATGGCTTCTAGCCATTTGTTGGAATCTGCGCCCGCCATCGCTTCTTCATAGTTCAAAGGTTCACCGTTGTCCAACAACATGATTTCTAGGACAGGGTTGCCATACCACTCTGGTGTGGAACGTGTCCTTGTGGACCTACGAAGTTCAGTAGAAACTTGATCAGAAGTACCTTGATCATCATCATCAATTTCCTCTCCAGTTGGTGTAGGCACCACAGGAACGTTTTCCTGAGCTGCACTACTTTCCGGTTCAAGAGGTAGTACTTCATCAAGTTCTACTTTCCTCCCACTTACTCCTTTCGAGAGAAACTCTTTTTCCAGAAAGGATCCGTTCTTGGCAACGAAGATCTTGCCCCCGGATCTTAAGTAGAAGGTATACCCAATGGTTTCCTTAGTGTATCCTATGAAGACACATTTTTCCGACTTGGGTTCGAGCTTTTCAGGTTGAAGTTTCTTGACATAAGCATCGCATCCCCAAACTTTTAGAAACGACAGCTTAGGTTTCTTCCCAAACCATAACTCATACGGTGTCGTCTCAATGGATTTAGACGGTGCCCTATTTAAAGTGAATGTAGCTGTCTCTAGAGTGTATCCCCAAAATGATAGCGGTAAATCAGTAAGAGACATCATAGATCGCACCATATCCAATAGAGTGCGATTACGACGTTCGGACACACCGTTACGCTGAGGTGTTCCAGGTGGAGTGAGTTGTGAAACGATTCCACATTTTCTTAAGTGTGTACCAAATTCGTGACTTAAATATTCTCCTCCATGATCCGATCGTAAGAATTTTATCTTTCGGTCACGTTGATTCTGTACTTCATTCTGAAATTCCTTGAACTTTTCAAAGGTCTCAGACTTGTGTTTCATCAAGTAGACATACCCATATCTACTCAAGTCATCAGTGAGAGTGAGAACATAACGATATCCTCCGCGAGCCTCAACGCTCATTGGACCACACACATCAGTATGTATGATTTCCAATAAGTTGGTTGCTCGCTCCATTGTTCCGGAGAACGGGTCTTGGTCATTTTGCCCATGAGGCATGGTTCGCATGTGTCAAATGATTCATAATCTAGAGACTCTAAAAGTCCATCAGCATGGAGCTTATTCATGCGCTTGACACCAATGTGACCAAGGCGGTAGTGCCACAAGTATGTGGGACTATCGTTATCAACTTTACATCTTTTGGTATTCGCACTATGAATATGTGTAACATTACGTTCGAGATTCATTAAGAATAAACCATTGACCATCGGGGCATGACCATAAAACATATCTCTCATATAAATAGAACAACCATTATTCTCGGATTTAAATGAGTAGCCATCTCGTATCAAACGAGATCCAGATACAATGTTCATGCTCAAACTTGGCACTAAATAACAATTATTGAGGTTTAAAACTAATCCCGTAGGTAAATGTAGAGGTAGCGTGCAGATGAAGATCACATCGACCTTGGAACCATTCCCGACGCGCATCGTCACCTCATCCTTCGCCAGTCTCCGCTTATTCCGCAGCTCCTGCTGTGAGTTACAAATGTGAGCAACGGCACCGGTATCAAATACCCAGGAGTTACTACGAGTACTGGTAAGGTACACATCAATTACATGTATATCAAATATACCTTTAGTGTTGCCGGCCTTCTTGTCCGCTAAGTATTTGGGGCAGTTCCGCTTCCAATGACCCTTCCCCTTGCAATAAAAGCACTCAGTCTCAGGCTTGGGTCCATTCTTTGACTTCTTCCCGGCAACTGGCTTACCGGGCGCGGCAACATCTTTGACGTCCTTCTTGAAGTTCTTCTTACCCTTGCCCTTCTTGAACATAGTGGTCTTATTGACCATCAACACTTGATGTTCTTTCTTGATTTCAACCTCTGCTGACTTCAGCATTGAGAATACTTCAGGAATGGTCTTCACCATCCCCTGCATACTGTAGTTCAACACAAAGCTCTTGTAGCTCGGTGGGAGCGACTGAAGGATTCTGCCAATGACCGCCTCGTCCGGGAGGTTGATCTCCAGCTAGGACAGGCGGTTGTGCAACCCAGACATTTTGAGTATGTGCTCACCGACAGAACTGTTTTCCTCCATCTTACAACTATAGAACTTGTCGGAGACTTCATATCTCTCGACCCGAGCATGAGCTTGGAAAACCATTTTTAGCTCCTCGAACATCTCATATGCTCCGTGCCTCTCAAAATGCTTTTGGAGCCCCAGTTCTAAGCTGTAAAGCATGCCGCACTGAACGAGGGAGTAATCATCAGCACGTGATTGCCAAGTGTTCATAATGTCTTGGTTCTCTGGGATGGGTGCTGCACCTAGCGGTGCATCTAGGACTGTTGAACATAGTAATTTTAAAAAATTTCCTACGCACACGCAAGATCATGGTGATGCATAGCAATGAGGGGAGAGTATGATCTACGTACCCTTGTAGATCGCAACGGAAGCGTTGACACAACATAGAGGAAGTAGTCGTACGTCTTCTTCCCGATCCAACCGATCCAAGCACCGTTACTACGGCACCTCCGAGTTCTTAGCACACGTACAGCTCGATGACGATCCCCGGGCTCCGATCCAGCAAAGCTTCGGGGAGGAGTTTCGTCAGCACGATGGCGTGGTGACGATCTTGATGTTCTACCGTCGCAGGGCTTCACCTAAGCACTGCTACAATATGATCGAGGTGGAATATGGTGGAAGGGGGCACCGCACACGGCTAAGGAACGATCACGAAGATCAACTTGTGTGTCTAGAGGTGCCCCCTGCCTCCATATATAAAGGAGCCAAGGGGGAGAGGTGCGCCGGCCAGGAGGAGGGCGCAGGAGGAGTCCTACTCCTACCGGGAGTAGGACTCCCCCCTCCAATCCTATTCCAACTAGGATTCCCAAGGGGGAAAGAGGGAGAGGGGTGGCCGGCCACCTCTCCTAGTCCTAATAGGACTAGGGGAGGGGGGAAGGCGCGCAGCCCTTGTGGGCAGCCCTTTCACCTTTCCACTAAGGCCCAATAAGGCCCATATGACTCCCGGGGGGTTCTGGTAACCTCCCGGTAGTCCGGTAAAATCCTGATTTCACCCGGAACACTTCCGATGTCCAAACATAGGCTTCCAATATATCAATCTTTATGTCTCGATCATTTCGAGACTCCTCGTCATGTCCGTGATCACATCCGGGACTCCGAACAACCTTCGGTACATCAAAATGCATAAACTCATAATAACTGTCATCGTAACGTTAAGCGTGCGGACCCTACGGTTCGAGAACAATGTAGACATGACCGAGACACGTCTCCGGTCAATAACCAATAGCGGGACCTGGATGCCCATATTGGCTCCTACATATTCTACGAAGATCTTTATCGGTCAGACCGCATAACAACATACGTTGTTCCCTTTGTCATTGGTATGTTACTTGCCCGAGATTCGATCGTCGGTATCCAATACCTAGTTCAATCTCGTTACCGGCAAGTCTCTTTACTCGTTCCGTAATACATCATCTCACAACTACCATATTAGTTGTAATGCTTGCAAGGCTTATGTGATGTGCATTACCGAGAGGGCCCAGAGATACCTCTCCGATAATCGGAGTGACAAAACCTAATCTCGAAATACGCCAACCCAACATGTACCTTTGGAGACACCTGTAGTACTCCTTTATAATCACCCAGTTATGTTGTGACATTTGGTAGTACCCAAAGTGTTCCTCCGGTAAACGGGAGTTGCATAATCTCATAGTTATAGGAACATGTATAAGTCATGAAGAAAGCAATAGCAACATACTAAACGATCGGGTGCTAAGCTAATGGAATGGGTCATGTCAATCAGATCATTCAACTAATGATGTGACCTCGTTAATCAAATAACAACTCATTGTTCATGGTTAGGAAACATAACCATCTTTGATTAACAAGCTAGTGAAGTAGAGGCATACTAGTGACACTTTGTTTGTCTATTTATTCACACATGTATTATGTTTCCGATTAATACAATTCTAGCATGAATAATAAACATTTATCATGAAATAAGGAAATAAATAATAACTTTATTATTGCCTCTAGGGCATATTTCCTTCAAGGACATAATCTTTCTTGGTTGCTATGAGGATGATCCTCAGGTTCCGGGCCCAGTCCGAATAGTTGCTGCCATCATCTTTCAGCTTGGTTTTCTCTAGGAATGCGTTGAAGTTCATGTTGACATGAGCGTTGGCCATTTGATCTACAAGACATATTTTGCAAAAGTTTTAGACTAAGTTCATGATAATTAAGTTCATCTAATCAAATTATTTAATGAACTCCCACTCAGATTAGACATCCCTCTAGTTATCTAAGTGTTACACGATCCGAGTCGACTAGGCCGTGTCCGATCATCACGTGAGACGGACTAGTCATCATCGGTGAACATCTCCATGTTGATCGTATCTTCCATACGACTCATGTTCGACCTTTCGGTCTCTGTGTTCCGAGGCCATGTCTGTACATGCTAGGCTCGTCAAGTTAACCCTAAGTGTTCTGCATGTGTAAATCTGTCTTACACCCGTTGTATGTGAACGTAAGGATCTATCACACCCGATCATCACATGGTGCTTTGAAACGACGAACTTTAGCAACGGTGCACAGTTAGGGGGAACACTTTCTTGAAATTATTATAAGGGATCATCTTATTTACTACCGCCGTTCTAAGTAAACAAGATGCATAAAACATAATAAACATCACATGCAATTATATAGTAGTGACATGATATGGCCAATATCATATAGCTCCTTCGATCTCCATCTTCGGGGCTCCATGATCATCTTCGTCACCGGCATGACACCATGATCTCCATCATCATGATCTCCATCATTGTGTCTTCATGAAGTTGTCACGCCAACGACTACTTCTACTTCTATGGCTAACACGTTTAGCAATAAAGTAAAGTAATTTACATGGCGTTCTTCAATGACACGCAGGTCATACAAAAATAAAGACAACTCCTATGGCTCCTGCCGGTTGTCATACTCATCGACATGCAAGTCGTGATTCCTATTACAAGAACATGATCTCATACATCACAATATATCATTCATCATTCATCACAACTTCTGGCCATATCACATCACATGACAATTGCTGCAAAAACAAGTTAGACGTCCTCTAATTGTTGTTGCATCTTTTACGTGGCTGCAATTGGGTTCTAGCAAGAACGTTTTCTTACCTAAGAATAACCACAACGTGATATTTCAACTTCTATTTACCCTTCATAAGGACCCTTTTCATCTAATCCGCTCCAACTAAAGTAGGAGAGACAGACACCCGCTAGCCACCTTATGCAACTAGTGCATGTCAGTCGGTGGAACCTGTCTCACGTAAGCGTATGTGTAAGGTCGGTCCGGGCCACTTCATCCCACAATACCGCTGAAGCAAGAAAAGACTAGTAGCGGCAAGCAAGTTGACAAGATCTACGCCCACAACAAAATTGTGTTCTACTCGTGCAATGGAGAACTACGCATAGACCTAGCTCATGATGCCACTGTTGGGGAACGTTGCAGAAAATTAAAATTTTTCCTACGGTTTCACCAAGATCCATCTATGAGTTCATCTAAGAAACGAGTCATGGGAGAGATGCATCTACATACCACTTTGTAGATCGCGAGCGGAAGCGTTCAAAAGAACGGGGTTGAGGTAGTCGTTCTCGTCGTGATCCTATAACCAGAGATCCTAGCGCCGAACGGACGGCACCTCCGCGTTCAACACACATACGGTCAGCGTGACGTCTCCTCCGTCTTGATCCAGCAAGGGGGAAGGAGAGGTTGATGATGATCCAGTAGCACGATGGCGTGGTGGTGGATGCAGCAGAACTCCGGCAGGGCTTCGCCAAGCTGCTGCGGGAGGAGGACGAGGTGTAGCAGGGGGAGGGAGGCGCCAAGACTTGGGTGTGGCTGCCCTCCACCCTGCCCTCCTTTATATAGGCCCCCAGGGGGGGCGCCTGTAACGCCCCGAGACCGACGCTCCAGAAGACTTCCAGCTATTCCGAGTTTCGTCGTGTGATTTGTTTTATTTGTTGCATTCATCCTTGCATCATGTGCATTGCATCATGTCATCATGCCATCATATCATTAATTTTTAAAACTCAACTAAATAAATTGTATGGATTTTTCGATCCATTTAAATAGAGGGACTCACATGGTGACTTCTCTTTATAACATATCCTCCAATATTAGGGAGCTATATTAAATATTCCACTATTTCGGAATCACCAAAACACACTTGCAAATAATTCCCCATGCCTTTGACCTCAAACCTTGCCCATAATTTATTTCATCATTTTCCGGAGCTCCACCAAAAATCCGAACATTTTTGGACCTTCCCAAACCCTCACTTCCGTTCAAACCCATTTGAATTAAATTCAAATGAGTTTGAATTTAATCTTTCAATCATGCCCCTTTCTATTTTTCTTGGAACGAGCATATTTTTGCGAGTCCGGGAAAATAATCCCCTTGCCCAAAATTCTATTTCTACCTTCCTTTCTTCTCCTTTCTTCCTTGATTTATTTTCTATTTTCAGAAAATATAAGAGAGGGAGAAGAAGCCCAGCAGCCTGTAACCTAGCCGGCCTCTTAGGCCCATTTGCCTGGAGGTCCAGCCCACCTAACCCCTTCCTAACCCTAGCCTCGAGGGCCAGCCCAGCCATCTCTCCCTCTCGTCTCCCTCTCCTCCCTCGCGCCGCCAGGAGCCATCTCTCCCTCGTTCCCCCGCATCTCTCGCTCGATCTCCCTCCTCTCGATCTCACCCTCTCCCTCTCGTCCTCCCACGCACGAGAGGAGCGCCTCGCCCGATCCCCTTCACCGCCATTCGGCCCGCGCCTCCTCGTCACCCGCGTCGCCTCCGCACCTCCAGCCGGCCACCGGAGCCCGCTTGCTGCCGCCGGGCTTGGCCTCGCCGCGCTGCCCCAGGACGTCGATCTCTTGCCGTCTCCGGCGCCGCAGCACCGGAGCTGCTCCTTCCCCGCGACCCCGAGCCCCAAGCGCCGCCTCGTCTCCTCTGCTATGCCCGCACCTCGCCTGCGACTTCCCCGCTGCCGAACCTTCTCCGCCTCGCGCCTCCACCTCCGTCGCCTGCACCCGATCCCCTCGCCCCCCTCCTCCTCGATCGGGCCCTGCCCCATCCTCTCCGCCGCGCCCCTTCCCCTCGTCGCCTCCTCCCTCCGCTGCGCGCGAGGCCGTCCATCCTCGTCGCCCCGCTGCATCGCCTGACGCCGCTCCGCGTCTCGCCTCCTCCGTGAGCTTTCCCTGCTTCAAGCAGCAGCTCGGGAACGAGCAACCCCGCCGGCCTGCCAGGCCACCGGGGCTCCCTCCGCCGTCGAGCAGCCCAGCAGATGAGCCCCGCGCCATCCTTCCCTCCCTGCGCCAAGTCCGGCCGCTGTGCCGCCATGCTCTGTGTCGCCCCTCCGTCATCCGCTTCCGGCGCCTCCAACCCTCCTCTGCATCGTCTCCCCGTCACCATGGCCCGACGCCCACGCCTCTGCTGCTTCGTTGCCCTCCTGCGCCTCCCGTGAACCCGCCTGCCTCCTTGACGTCCAGGCCACCCCGTCGCGCCCTTCTCCTTGCTGAGGCAGCCACCGGCGCCCCAAGCGCCTGCCCTGCCATGGCCTCTGCCTCTTTTGGCCGACCCGTTATTGCCGTGCACAACCTCTGCCGTGCCCTGTGTGCGTGCTCTCCGCTGCTCTTGAAGATCGAAACCCGAGGCCTTTGGTGTTGTTCTGGATTTCACCAAGACCGGACCCGTCAAGTACCCTTCGGATTCGTCAAGACTCTCATGTACAACTACACTCGGTGATGCGACAAGTACCTCTCTCGACGACCCTGGACGACTACAAAAACGTGTACCACTACCGTCGACCCTCGAAGACCCCGTGGACCCCGAACATCTACGGATCATGAACACCTACTTCCACTATGAGATGTACCTCTACCGTCGCGAGAACGACTACTTCCCCTCCGAACCGATTCGCTTCGAAAACGCACGCTTCAAAGGTATAACCGCCGAGAACGACCGCCGTGGACCGAATGCTTGTTGTATGAGATGCCCGTTTTTGCATCGTGTCCGTTTGTCACTCGTTTCCATGCCACTATCCCGTGGGAACCCGGTATCTGGGATCACCCCACCATCTTCTGCATGTTTCGCACATCCGCACACTTGCTCTTTTGCACCGGTATCTCAATGAGTTATCGGATCATCAGAATGTTGCCGTGGCACCATTTTCGTTATCGTTGCCGTGGCACCATTTTCGTTATCGTTGCCGTGGCACCCTTTCTTTCCGCCATGGTGACAAATGCTTCATAACATGCTCATGTCAACATTTTCATAAAATTGCATAAAACTTGTATATGTCATCCGCATCATGATAACAACATTTAAAATGTTTAAAATTGTTGCTTGCTTTAAATTGCTAAATGATATGGGGATTCTCCAGAATTGTTGTTTGTTGTTTCCGGCCTCATTTAAACTTGCCTAGATAGGTAGTTTTCATTTTCTCCACCTCTTGCCATGTTTAATAACAGTTAATATTGTTGGGTAGCCTAACCGAGAGAGAACTAAATAATTGATGTGGTGTTCCGTCAATATGCAACTCGTGCATATTGAGCTCCACTTAAGTTGTAGTGTTGTTTGCTTCATTTTTCCATGCCATGCCTCATTAAACCGGACATGCATCATACTTGTTTGTGCATCATGACTTGTTTATGCTTGTGTGTTTACTATGTTGTTTGTTTCTTTCCGGGTTGCTTCTCTCGTTAGCTTCGGTTTCGTTCCGGAGTTGTGAGGATTCGTTCGTCTACGACCATTTGTCTTCTTCTTGGATTCGTTCTTCTTCCTTGCGGGATCTCAGGCAAGATGATCATACCCTCGAAATCACTACTATCTTTGCTATGCTAGTTTGCTCGCTGTTGCTATGCCAATGCTACGATGCCTACCATTTGCTTGTCAGCCTCCCAAATTGCCATGTCAAGCCTCTAACCCACCATGTCCTAGCAAACCGTTGATTGGCTATGTTACCACTTTGCTCAGCCCCTCTTATAGCGTTGTTAGTTGCAGGTGAAGATTGAAGTTTGTTCCTTGTTGGAACATGGAGATGTTGTTCCTTGTTGGAACATGTTTACTTGTTGGGATATCACAATATATCTTATTTATTTAATGCATCTATATACTTGGTAAAGGGTGGAAGGCTCGGCCTTATGCCTGGTGTTTTGTTCCACTCTTGCCGCCCTAGTTTCCGTCATATCGGTGTTATGTTCCCGGATTTTGCGTTCCTTACACGGTTGGGCTATAATGGGAACCCCTTGACAGTTCGCCTTAAGTAAAGCTTCTCCAGCAATGCCCAACATTGGTTTTACCATTTGCCACCTAGCCTTTTCTTTCCCTTGGGTTCTGCAGACTCAAGGGTCATCATTTTTTTTAACCCCCCCCCCCGGGCCAGTGCTCCTCTGAGTGTTGGTCCGAACTAGAGCCCTGTGCAGCGCCCCCTCGGGGAAACTCGAGGTTTGGTTTTAGTTGTACGGATTGCTCATCTGAGTGTGCCCTGAGAAAGAGATATGTGCAGCTCCTATCGGGATTTGTCGGCACATTCGGGCGGTGTTGCTGGTTTAGTTTTACCCTGTCGAAATGTCTTGTTGTACCGGGATACCGAGTCTGATCGGAACGTCTCGGGTGGAGGTCTATTCCTTCGTTGACCGTGAGAGCTTGTCATGGGCTAAGTTGGGACACCCCTGCAGGGATTTGAACTTTCGAAAGCCGTTCCCGCGGTTATGGGCAGATGGGAATTTGTTAACGTCCGGTTGTAGAAAACCCGAAGTTGACCTTAATTAAAATACATCAACCGCGTGTGTAACCGTGAGGGTCTCTTCTCGGCGGAGTCCGGGAAGTGAACACGGTGTTGGAGTTATGCTTGACGTAGGTTGCTATAGGATCACTTCTTGATCATACTTTTATAGACCGTGCTTTGCCCTCTCTTCTCGCTCTCTTTTGCGATTGTAGCCACCATATATGCTAGTCGCTTGCTGCAGCTCCACCTCGTTACTCCATCCTTCCTATAAGCTTAAATAGTCTTGATCTCGCGGGTGCGAGATTGCTGAGTCCCCGTGGCTCACAGTTACTTCCAAAACCAGTTTGTAGGTGCCTATGTTACCGAGCAGGTGACGCAACCAAGCTCAAGGAGGAGCTCGATGAAGATCTTGCCCTTTGTGTTGTTTCGTTCTAGTTGATCAGTAGTGGAGCCCAGTTGGGGTCGACCGGGGACCTTTGTCGCATTTGGGGTTCTTCTTTTATTTTGGTTCCGTAGTCGGACCTTGATTGTATCTGGATGATGTAATGCTTTATTCATGTAATTGTGTGAAGTGGCGATTGTAAGCCAACTATGTATCTCTTTCCCTTATGTATTACATGGGTTGTGTGAAGATTACCTCACTTGCGACATTGCTTTCAATGCGGTTATGCCTCTAAGTCGTGCTTCGACACGTGGGAGATATGGCCGCATCGAGGGCGTTACAAGTTGGTAATCAGAGCCTTCCCCGACCTTAGGAGCCCCACTGCTTGATTGTTTTTAGCGGCCGAGTTGTGTCTAGAAAAATATTTTGAGTCATTTAGGATTATATATATCGGAGAGTTAGGAATTCTTTTTACTCCCCAGTCTCTTCATCGCTCTGGTAAGGCATCCTGACGTAGAGTTTTGACTCTTCTCTTCTCAAATTTCACTAAAAAAATTTTAGGATCACGCGGGTATCTTGGAATCGTTCCGATGGTTTTATGGTGAGAACATTGTCTTGGTGCCTCCTGTCAGGGGTTTAGTGGAAGTGTCCCGGGGAGTTGAGCTCTGAGGTGTTGTCGTCATAATTTTATCGTTGCAGTTCTGGAATACCTGAGTTTAGTACGCCGACATCGAAAATCTCTTTTATGCAGTTGTTGGTGAGATAACCCCGATAACCCAGTACTGAGGTGAGTACGGGAGTATTGCCATGACTTGTATAACGGATGCTTTTCGAAGGTTGAGGTAGACGATTTCCGAAGGTTTCTTGGTTATGTGTTGAAGGATGGATACAGCTGGATGTAGGATTTGTTAGTTTTGGGTGAGATATTATGCTTCCCCTGTATCCCCAACACCTGATTGCATAACCTGAAAATTTCGGGAGTTTCATAGGTGGGAATTCAAGTAGCTCTTAGGATATCTTTCTGACGGATGTATGATATGAAATTGGGGTTCGACGTCTAGTGGTCCGCCTATTCACGGTCGATTTTACAGTGGTCTCGTTGTGTCTTAAAGAGTCCTTGGCTATGCCGACTCGGGGACGCTTCGTATGTCATGTGCACTGCCTTGTACATGATGGTGCTGTACGATCGAGCCCGTGTAGGCCCCACCACGAAAACTTCGGACGAAATCTCTATCATATGTTTGTTCTGGCTTATTTTGCAAGCCAATCCTTTGTTTTGTTTTGAGTTGTGGTATTCGAGTTGCTTCGAAGTCAAATGTTGATTCCATACCTTTTCCAAATGGTGTTCTCATACTCCGATGTAAATACCAATCCTTCATGATCATTGATGTTGTTATGTTAATCCTTTTCAACCGGCGTGTTTTCTCTCCAAGTGGTTCCGATCATTTCAACATTCACAAGATCAAGTATCAGTTCTTCTCAACGTTGTTTGTGTCATCCATCTCCAAGTTGCCTTTGTTTTTCCCACCCTCCCTCCCTTTGTTTTTCTCCAAGGACCCAGATTCTTATTCAAGTATCCATTTTATTGGTGGAAATCTCTCCATTCTTTTCCCGTCAATATTCTTATCCGGTGATTCTCACGTATATTCTAACGGAGCTTCAAGTTCGTCACTCTTCACTCGTTTTCTTCTCCGGTGGATTTACCTCAAGCTTTCGGTGTTGATCATATCCTTATCCTCGTTCAAATGCTATCCCATGCCGGTGCCTCTCATAATTGTTCATCTCTCTCTATTCTTATTCGGAGTGCTTAGGATATCTCGAAGATTCGTGTTTCCACTCTGCATTCGTTCAAGCTATTTGGAGATTATTATCTCATTCAAGTCATTTAATTCAACCGGTGCAACATCTCTTTTAAATCTTTTCAACGATGTTCTTTTGAGTGGGCCCTAACCCACAGGTCTTTTCCGAGGATCTTACCTGACTCTTCTATTTTCCCAGAGCTATCCTAAATTCTTCTCCAAGTTTGACGTAAGAATGAGTTATCATTAGTCAAATGCTTTTCTCCAAGATCTTTCAAATTCTTTTCATAGTTGGCTCAACCTCTTCGCTTTTGATTCTTCCGGTGTGCCTCAATAATTCTTGGTGGTGTTTCTCGTTGTCATTCTCATCATTTGAAGACCGAAGAAGAGTTTCTCTTTAATCTTGCTCTATTCTCTTCAAGATTCATGGTGCTAGCTTGTTGCCATCCTCTCATAATTGTTTTCGATTGTGAGAATCTTTTTCACCCATCAGGAGATATTCAAGAGTCTTCTTAGTTTGTCATCCGGAGTCCATCAATTCAGGTTTATTCATTCTCAGCCGTCAGTTATCATTCTCCTATCTTGCCGGTGCATCTATCGAATATCCTCTAATCAGTTCTTGATCTCTTTGTTCTCATGTATCTAGTTTGTCTCAAGCACCTTCGTTCATTTGCTAATTCTTACCGGTGATGCACCCCTACTTCGATCATTTTCAATTCTTACGGTGGTTCTTTCAAGATCTCTCTTCCTTGTTCATCATATCAATTCATTTGTTGTTCCAATCCTACCGGTGGTTCGTTGAAGACCTTCTCAAGTTTACGCTATATCTCTTTTAATCCTTTCTACGAGAATAAGTAGTATGCCAAATCCGTTGATTGTCGTCAATTTAATTGGTGAAGGATAAGCATAACATAATTCTTATTCTTGTTCATCCAAGTGATTAATTCTTTATTCCGGAGGCCCTTAAAATTCTCGGTTTCATTTGTTTCATCTTCTCTTTTTCCCGGAGTCCAAGCTCTAATTATCACGGAGATCCATCTAAATCATTGCAAGGATTCACCTTGTGTTTTCAATTTCTCTTTCTTTTCATTCCTTTTGTTTACCGGAGTTCTTCATGGAGGTTCTACATGATGGTTCATCAAGGATTTAATTCCCTTCTCAAAGTTTTCATCAAGATTCATTTCTAGGGAGCTCAAGCTTTCTTCATATTGTAATCCGGAGTGCAATTTCTTTCTACCATATTATCGGAGGTGGTATTATGTCATTCTTGATAATTTGAGTTCATGTTTTTCATGTTTCACATGCTGTCAAGATTGGGATATTTTAAATCCATCAACCTATTCGTTGGAATTGTCTTGGGTTATATTTCACCTAAAGCCATCCCTAAGGACTGTTGCTATTTATGGTGCTCATAAATGACCCAAGTTCTTCATCTATCCTCCCGGTGAAATTATTTCTCGTCTCCTTGTTCTTATCAATACAATTCTTTTCCCGCGAGTGGCATGTTATCACCTCATAATTTGAGATGTATTCCGCAAGACCATATCAAGCTTATCTTTTCATTGTTGGTTTTCCAACAATTCCGTTCTAACATGTGTTGTAACCGTGCTCTCGTTTTTCCCTTCGTTCATTCCATTCTTACTTTTGTTCCGGAGGCAGTGTGTTGTTGATTTCATCAAGTAACATCCCATCTTCTCAAGTTCATGTTCTATTCCTTCCATGTTCAACCGGAGTGCTGCCCGAATTCTTCCCCTCTCATTTTGTTTTAACCGGAGTGGTTTCGAATTCTATCTTGCCCATTAAACTCTTGATTCATGTCTTTGCAACCTTCAAGTTCTCGTAATGTTCCTTGTTCCTCTTTCTAACGGATTGTTTGCAATCTCGTTCATCTCCTTTGTATTCTTTCTTTCAATTTGTTCAACCTCTCAAGGTTCTTTGGTTTCACTCATTGGTCGAAGAAGCAACTTAGTTTTACCTCTTCTCTTCCTCTTCCATTTCTCTCCGGTGCCATTTTAGATCTCGGGACGAGATCCTCTTGTAGTGGTGGAGTGTTGTAATGCCCCGAGACCGACGCTCCAGAAGACTTCCAGCTATTCCGAGTTTCGTCGTGTGATTTGTTTTATTTGTTGCATTCATCCTTGCATCATGTGCATTGCATCATGTCATCATGCCATCATATCATTAATTTTTAAAACTCAACTAAATAAATTGTATGGATTTTTCGATCCATTTAAATCGAGGGACTCACATGGTGACTTCTCTTTATAACATATCCTCCAATATTAGGGAGCTATATTAAATATTCCACTATTTCGGAATCACCAAAACACACTTGCAAATAATTCCCCATGCCTTTGACCTCAAACCTTGCCCATAATTTATTTCATCATTTTCCGGAGCTCCACCAAAAATCTGAACATTTTTGGACCTTCCCAAACCCTCACTTCCGTTCAAACCCATTTGAATTAAATTCAAATGAGTTTGAATTTAATCTTTCAATCATGCCCCTTTCTATTTTTCTTGGAACGAGCATATTTTTGCGAGTCCGGGAAAATAATCCCCTTGCCCAAAATTCTATTTCTACCTTCCTTTCTTCTCCTTTCTTCCTTGATTTATTTTCTATTTTCAGAAAATATAAGAGAGGGAGAAGAAGCCCAGCAGCCTGTAACCTAGCCGGCCTCTTAGGCCCATTTGCTTGGAGGTCCAGCCCACCTAACCCCTTCCTAACCCTAGCCTCGAGGGCCAGCCCAGCCATCTCTCCCTCTTGTCTCCCTCTCCTCCCTCGCGCCGCCAGGAGCCATCTCTCCCTCGTTCCCCCGCATCTCTCGCTCGATCTCCCTCCTCTCGATCTCACCCTCTCCCTCTCGTCCTCCCACGCACGAGAGGAGCGCCTCGCCCGATCCCCTTCACCGCCATTCGGCCCGCGCCTCCTCGTCATCCGCGTCGCCTCCGCACCTCCAGCCGGCCACCGAAGCCCGCTTGCTGCCGCCGGGCTTGGCCTCGCCGCGCTGCCCCAGGACGTCGATCTCCTGCCGTCTCCGGCGCCGCAGCACCGGAGCTGCTCCTTCCCCGCGACCCCGAGCCCCAAGCGCCACCTCGTCTCCTCTGCTATGCCCGCACCTCGCCTGCGACTTCCCCGCTGCCGAACCTTCTCCGCCTCGCACCTCCACCTCCGTCGCCTGCACCCGATCCCCTCGCCTCCCTCCTCCTCGATCGGGCCCTGCCCCATCCTCTCCGCCGCGCCCCTTCCCCTCGTCGCCTCCTCCCTCCGCTGCGCGCGAGGCCGTCCATCCTCGTCGCCCCGCTGCATCGCCTGACGCCGCTCCGCGTCTCGCCTCCTCTGTCAGCTTTCCCTGCTTCAAGCAGCAGCTCGGGAACGAGCAACCCCGCCGGCCTGCCAGGCCACCGGGGCTCCCTCCGCCGTCGAGCAGCCCAGCAGATGAGCCCCGCGCCATCCTTCCCTCCCTGCGCCAAGTCCGGCCGCCGTGCCGCCATGCTCTGTGTCGCCCCTCCGTCATCCGCTTCCGGCGCCTCCGACCCTCCTCTGCATCGTCTCCCCGTCACCATGGCCCGACGCCCACGCCTCTGCTGCTTCATTGCCCTCCTGCGCCTCCCGTGAACCCGCCTGCCTCCTTGACCTCCAGGCCACCCCGTCGCGCCCTTCTCCTTGCTGAGGCAGCCACCGGCGCCCCAAGCGCCTGCCCTGCCATGGCCTCTACCTCTTTTGGCCGACCCGTTATTGCCGTGCACAACCTCTGCCGTGCCCTGTGTGCGTGCTCTCCGCTTCTCTTGAAGATCGAAACCCGAGGCCTTTGGTGTTGTTCTGGATTTCACCAAGACCGGACCCGTCAAGTACCCTTCGGATTTGTCAAGACTCTCATGTACAACTACACTCGGTGATGCGACAAGTACCTCTCTCGACGACCCTGGACGACTACAAAAACGTGTACCACTACCGTCGACCCTCGAAGACCCCGTGGACCCCGAACATCTACGGATCATGAACACCTACTTCCACTACGAGATGTACCTCTACCGTCGCGAGAACGACTACTTCCCCTCCGAACCTATTCGCTTCGAAAACGCACGCTTCAAAGGTATAACCGCCGAGAACGACCGCCGTGGACCGAATGCTTGTTGTATGAGATGCCCGTTTTTGCATCGTGTCCGTTTGTCACTCGTTTCCATGCCACTATCCCGTGGGAACCCGGTATCTGGAATCACCCCACCATCTTCTGCATGTTTCGCACATCCGCACACTTGCTCTTTTGCACCGGTATCTCAATGAGTTATCGGATCATCAGAATGTTGCCGTGGCACCATTTTCGTTATCGTTGCCGTGGCACCATTTTCTTTATCGTTGCCGTGGCACCCTTTCTTTCCGCCACGGTGACAAATGCTTCATAACATGCTCATGTCAACATTTTCATAAAATTGCATAAAACTTGTATATGTCATCCGCATCATGATAACAACATTTAAAATGTTTAAAATTGTTGCTTGCTTTAAATTGCTAAATGATATGGGGATTCTCCGGAATTGTTGTTTGTTGTTTCCGGCCTCATTTAAACTTGCCTAGATAGGTAGTTTTCATTTGCTCCACCTCTTGCCATGTTTAATAACAGTTAATATTGTTGGGTAGCCTAACCGAGAGAGAACTAAATAATTGATGTGGTGTTCCGTCAATATGCAACTCGTGCATATTGAGCTCCACTTAAGTTGTAGTGTTGTTTGCTTCATTTTTCCATGCCATGCCTCATTAAACCGGACATGCATCATACTTGTTTGTGCATCATGACTTGTTTATGCTTGTGTGTTTACTATGTTGTTTGTTTCTTTCCGGGTTGCTTCTCTCGTTAGCTTCGGTTTCGTTCCGGAGTTGTGAGGATTCGTTCGTCTACGACCGTTTGTCTTCTTCTTGGATTCGTTCTTCTTCCTTGCGGGATCTCAGGCAAGATGATCATACCCTCAAAATCACTACTATCTTTGCTATGCTAGTTTGCTCGCTGTTGCTATGCCAATGCTACGATGCCTACCATTTGCTTGTCAGCCTCCCAAATTGCCATGTCAAACCTCTAACCCACCATGTCCTAGCAAACCGTTGATTGGCTATGTTACCGCTTTGCTCAGCCCCTCTTATAGCGTTGTTAGTTGCAGGTGAAGATTGAAGTTTGTTCCTTGTTGGAACATGGAGATGTTGTTCCTTGTTGGAACATGTTTACTTGTTGGGATATCACAATATATCTTATTTATTTAATGCATCTATATACTTGGTAAAGGGTGGAAGGCTCGGCCTTATGCCTGGTGTTTTGTTCCACTCTTGCCGCCCTAGTTTCCGTCATATCGGTGTTATGTTCCCGGATTTTGCGTTCCTTACACGGTTGGGCTATAATGGGAACCCCTTGACAGTTCGCCTTAAGTAAAGCTTCTCCAGCAATGCCCAACATTGGTTTTACCATTTGCCACCTAGCCTTTTCTTTCCCTTGGGTTCTGCAGACTCAAGGGTCATCATTTTTTTTAACCCCCCCCCCCGGGCCAGTGCTCCTCTGAG
>NC_041389.1:95987355-96029961 GCF_002162155.2 Triticum dicoccoides | reverse complement strand
TGCTCCTCTGAGTGTTGGTCCGAACTAGAGCCCTGTGCAGCGCCCCCTCGGGGAAACTCGAGGTTTGGTTTTAGTTGTACGGATTGCTCATCTGAGTGTGCCCTGAGAAAGAGATATGTGCAGCTCCTATCGGGATTTGTCGGCACATTCGGGCGGTGTTGCTGGTTTAGTTTTACCCTGTCGAAATGTCTTGTTGTACCGGGATACCGAGTCTGATCGGAACGTCTCGGGTGGAGGTCTATTCCTTCGTTGACCGTGAGAGCTTGTCATGGGCTAAGTTGGGACACCCCTGCAGGGATTTGAACTTGCGAAAGCCGTGCCCGCGGTTATGGGCAGATGGGAATTTGTTAACGTCCGGTTGTAGAAAACCCGAAGTTGACCTTAATTAAAATACATCAACCGCGTGTGTAACCGTGAGGGTCTCTTCTCGGCGGAGTCCGGGAAGTGAACACGGTGTTGGAGTTATGCTTGACGTAGGTTGCTATAGGATCACTTCTTGATCATACTTTTATCGACCGTGCTTTGCCCTCTCTTCTCGCTCTCTTTTGCGATTGTAGCCACCATATATGCTAGTCACTTGCTGCAGCTCCACCTCGTTACTCCATCCTTCCTATAAGCTTAAATAGTCTTGATCTCGCGGGTGCGAGATTGCTGAGTCCCCGTGGCTCACAGTTACTTCCAAAACCAGTTTGCAGGTGCCTATGTTACCGAGCAGGTGACGCAACCAAGCTCAAGGAGGAGCTCGATGAAGATCTTGCCCTTTGTGTTGTTTCGTTCTAGTTGATCAGTAGTGGAGCCCAGTTGGGGTCGATCGGGGACCTTTGTCGCATTTGGGGTTCTTCTTTTATTTTGGTTCCGTAGTCGGACCTTGATTGTATCTGGATGATGTAATGCTTTATTCTTGTAATTGTGTGAAGTGGCGATTGTAAGCCAACTATGTATCTCTTTCCCTTATGTATTACATGGGTTGTGTGAAGATTACCTCACTTGCGACATTGCTTTCAATGCGGTTATGCCTCTAAGTCGTGCTTCGACACGTGGGAGATATAGCCGCATCGAGGGCGTTACAGCGCCGGCCCTGGGTGATGCAATCTCCCAAGGGGGTGGCGGCCAGGGGGGTGGAGTGCCCCCCAAGGCAAGTGGTGCGCCCCCCCACCTAGGGTTTCCAACCCTAGGCGCAGGGGGGCCCAAGGGGGGGGAGCACCAGCCCACTAGGGGCTGGTTACCCTCCCACTTCATCCCACGGGGCCCTCCGGGATAGGTGGCCCCACCCGGTGGACCCCCGGGACCCTTCTAGTGGTCCCGGTACAATACCGGTTGACCCCGAAACTTTCCCGATGGCCGATACAGCACTTCCTACAACCCTAGTGACGTCCGGGATCTCATCCGGGACTCCGAACAACATTCGGTTTGCTGCATACTCATATTCATACAACCCTAGCATTACCGAACCTTAAGTGTGTAGACCCTACGGGTTTGAGAGACATGCAGACATGACCGAGACGGCTCTCCGGTCAATAACCAACATCGGGATCTGGATACCCATGTTGGCTCCCACATAATCCTCGATGATCTCATCGGATGAACCACGATGTCGAGGGTTCAAGCAACCCCGTATACTATTCCCTTTGTCAGACGGTATGTTACTTGCCCGAGACTCGATCGTCGGTGTCCCAATACCTTGTTCAGTCTCGTTACCGGCAAGTCACTTTACTCGTACCGTAATGCATGATCCCGTGACCAGACACTTGGCCACTTTGAGCTCATTATGATGATGCACTACCGAGTGGGCCCACTGATACCTCTCCGTAACCCGGAGTGACAAATCCCAGTCTCGATCCGTGTCAACCCAACAGACACTTTCGGAGATACCTGTAGTGTTGGGGAACGTAGCAGAAATTCAAAATTTTCCTACGGGTCACCAAGATCTATCTAAGGAGAAACCAGCAACGAGGGGAAGGAGAGTGCATCTACATACCCTTGTAGATTGCTAAGTGGAAGCGTTCAAGAGAACGGGGTTGAAGGAGTCGTACTCGTCGTGATCCAAATCACCGGAGATCCTAGTGCCGAATGGACGGCACCTCCGCGTTCAACACACGTACAGCCCGGTGACGTCTCCCACGCCTTGATCCAGCAAGGAGAGAGGGAGAGGTTGAGGAAGACTCCGTCCAGCAGCAGCACAACGGCGTGGTGGTGGTGGAGGAGCGTGGCAATCCTGCAGGGCTTCGCCAAGCACCTGCGGGAGAGGAGGAGGTGTCACGGGAGGGAGGGAGGCGCCAGGGCTTCAGGTGCGGCTGCCCTTCCCTCCCCTCCCTTTATATAGGGGCAAGGGAGAGGGGGGGAGGTGCAGCCTTGCCCCTTCCTCCAAGGAAGGGGTGCGGCCAAGGGGGGGAGGAGTCCATCCTCCCCAAGGCACGTCGGAGGTGCCTTCCCCCTTGAGGACTCTCCCCTTTTCCTTATATCTTGGCGCATGGGCCTCTTGGAGCTGGTGCCCTTGGCCCATATAGGCCAAGGCGCACCCGCTACAGCCCATGTGGCCCCCTGGGGCAGGTGTACCCCCCGGTGGACCCCCGGACCCCTTTCGGCACTCCCGGTACAATACCGATAAAGTGCGAAACTTTTCCGGCGACCAATATAAGACTTCCCATATATAAATCTTTACCTCCGGACAATTCCGGAACTCCTCGTGACGTCTGAGATCTCATCCGCGACTCCGAAAAACATTCTTTAACCACATACAAACTTCCTTTATAACCCTAGCGTCATCAAACCTTAAGTGTGTAGACCCTACGGGTTCGAGAACCATGCAGACATGACCGAGACAACTCTCCGGCCAATAACCAACAGCGGGATCTGGATACCCATGTTGGCTCCCACATGTTCCACGATGATCTCACCGGATGAACCACGATGTCAAGGACTCAATCAATCCCATATACAATTCCCTTTGTCTAACAGTATTGTACTTGCCCGAGATTCGATCGCCGGTATACCGATACATTGTTCAATCTCGTTACCAGCAAGTCTCTTTACTCATTCCGTAACACATCATCCCGTGATCAACCCCTTGGTCACATTGTGCACATTATGATGATGTCCTACCGAGTGGGCCCAGAGATACCTCTCCATTTACACGGAGTGACAAATCCCAGTCTCGATTCGTGCCAACCCAACAGACACTTTCGGAGATACCTGTAGTGCACCTTTATAGCCACCCAGTTATGTTGTGACATTTGGTACACCCAAAGCATTCCTACGGTATCCGGGAGTTGCACAATCTCATGGTCTAAGGAAAAGATACTTGACATTAGAAAAGCTTTAGCATACGAACTACAATCTTTGTGCTAGGCTTAGGATTGGGTCTTGTCCATCACATCATTCTCCTAATGATGTGATCCCGTTATCAATGACATCAAATGTCCATGGTTAGGAAACCGTAACCATAACGAGCTAGTCAACTAGAGGCTTACTAGGGACATTGTGTTGTCTATGTACCCACACATGTATCTGAGTTTCCTTTCAATACAATTATAGCATGGATAATAAACTATTATCATGAACAAGGAAATGTAATAATAACTAATTTATTATTGCCTCTAGGGCATATTTCCAACAGTCTCCCACTTGCACTAGAGTCAATAATCTAGTTCACATCGCTTTGTGATTAACTCTGACAGGTCACATCGCCATGTGACCAACATCCAAAGAGTTTACTAGTGTCATTAAACTAGTTCACATCATCATGTGATTAAGACTCAATGAGTTCTGGGGTTTGATCATGTTCTGCTTGAGAGAGGTTTTAATCAACGGGTCTGCAACATTCAGATCCGTGTGTACTTTGCAAATATCTATGTCATATTGTAAATGCTGCTTCCATGCTCCACTTGGAGCTATTCCAAATGGTTACTCCACTATACGTATCCGGTTTGCTACTCAGAGTCACTCGGATAGGTGTTAAAGCTTGCATCGACGTAACCCTTTACGTCAAACTCTTTATCACCTCCATAATCGAGAAACATGTCCTTATTTGTTATAAGGACAATTTTGACCGCTGTCTAATGATCCATTCCTGGATCATTCTTGTACCCCTTGACTGACTCATGGCAAGGCACACTTCCGGGGCAGTACACAGCATAGCATACTATAGAGCCTACGTCTGAAGCATAGGGGACGACATTCGTCCTTTCTCTCTCTTCTGCCGTGGTCGAGCTTTAAGTCTGAACTTCATACCTTACATCTCAGGCAAGAACTCCTTCTATGACTGATCCATCTTGAACACCTTCAAGATCATGTCAAGGTATATGCTCATTTGAAAGTACCGTTAAGCATTTTTGATCTATCCTCATAGATCTTGATGCTCAATGTTCAAGTAGCTTAATCCAGGTTTTCTATTGAAAAACACCTTTCAAATAACCCTATATGCTTTCCAGAAATTCTACATCATTTCTGATCAACAATATGTCAACAACATACACTTATCAGAAATTCTATAGTGCTCCCACTCACTTCTTTGGAAATAGAAGTTTCTCATAAACTTTGTATAAACCCAAAATCTTTGATCATCTCATCAAAGTGTATATTCCAACTCCGAGATGCTTACTCCAGTCCTTGGAAGGATTGCTGGAGCTTTGCATACCTTTTATCATCCTTAGGATCGACAAAACCTTTCTGATTGTATCGCATACAACCTTTCCTTACGAAGACTGGTAAGGAAACTCGTTTTGACATCCATCTGCCAGATTTCATAAATGCAGCTAATGCTAACATGATTCCTACGGACTTAAGCATCACTATGGATGAGAAAATCTCATCGTAGTCAACTCCTTGAACTTGTGGAAAACTCTTCGCCACAAGTCGAGCTTCATAGACGGTGACATTACCATCCACGTCCGTCTTCTTCTTAAAGATCCATTTATCTCAATGGCTTGCCGACGGGCAAGTCCACCAAAGTCCATGCTTTGTTCTGATACATGGATCCTATCTCGGATTTCATGGCTTCTAACCATTTGTCGGAATTTGGGCCCACCATCGCTTCTCCATACCTCGTAGGTTCATTGTTGTCTAGCAACATGACCTTCAAGACAGGGTCACCGTACCACTCCGAAGCAGTACACGTCCTTGTCGTCCTACGAGGTATGGTAGTGACTTAATCCGAAACTTCATGATCACTATCATAAGCTTCCACTTCAATTGGTGTAGGTGCCACAGGAACAACTTCTTGTGCCCTGATACACACTGGTTGAAGTGATGGTTCAATAACCTCATCAAGTCTCCACCATCCTCCCACTCAACTTTTCGAGACGAACTTTTCCTCGAGAAAGGACCCGATTCAAGAAACAATCCCTATTGCTTTCGGATCTGAATTAGGAGGTATACCCAACTGTTTTGGGTGTCCTATGAAGATGCATTTTGTCCGCTTTGGTTCAAGCTTATCAACCTGAAACTTTTTCACATAAGCGTCGCAGCCCCAAACTTTTAAGAAACGACAACTTAGGTTTCTCCAAACAGTGTCGTATCAACGGAATTACGTGGTACCCTATTAAAGTGAGTGCGGTTGTCTCTAATGCCTAACCCATGAATGATAGTGGTAATTCGATAAGAGACATCATGGTACGCACCATATCCAATAGGGTGCAACTATGATGTTCGGACACACCATCACACTATGGTGTTCCAGGCTGTATTAATTGTGAAACAATTTCCACAATGTCTTAATTGTGTGCCAAAGCTCATAACTCAGATACTCATCTCTATGATCATATCATAGACATTTTATCCTCTTGTCACAATAATCTTCAACTTCACTCTGAAATTACTTGAACCATTCAATAATTCAGACTTGTCTTTCATCAAGTAAATATACTCAACATCTGCTTGAATCATCTATGAAGTAAGAACATAATGATATTCACTGCATGCCTCAGCACTCATTGGACTGCACACATCAAAATGTGTTACTTCCAACAAGTTGCTATCTTGTTCCATTTTACTGAAAACGAGGCTTTTTAGTCATCTTGCCTATGTGGTGTGACTTGCATATCTCAAGGGATTCAAAATCAAGTGAGTCCAAACGATCCATCTGCATGGAGTTTCTTCATGTGTATACACCAATGGACATGGTTTGCATGTCTCAAACTTTTCAAAAACGAGTGAGTCCAAAGATCCATCAACATGGAGCTTCATCATGCGTTTTACACCAATATGACTTACATGGCAGTGCCACAAGTAAGTGGTACTATCATTACTATCCTATATCTTTTGGCATGAAAATGTGTATCACTACGATCGAGATTCAATAAACCATTCCTTTAGGTGCAAGACCATTGAAGGTGTTATTCAAATAAATAGAGTAACCATTATTCTCCTTAAATGAATAACCGTATTGCGATAGACATAATCCAATCATGTCTATGCTCAACGCAAACACCAAATGACAATTATTCAGGTTTAATACTAATCTTGATGGTAGAGGGAGCGTGCGATGTTTGATCACATCAAACTTGGAAACACTTCCAACACATATCGTCAGCTCACCTTTAGCTAGTCTCCGTTTATTCCGTAGCTCTTTTATTTCGAGTAACACTTAGCAACCGAACCGGTATCTTAATACCCTGGTGCTACTAGGAGTACTAGTAAAGTACACATTAACATAATGTATATCCAATATACTTCTATCGACCTTGCCAGCCTTCTCATCTACCAAGTATCTAGGGTAATTCTGCTCCAGTGGTTGTTCCCCTTATTACAGAAGCACTTAGTCTCGGGTTTGGGTTCAACCTTGGGTTTCTTCACTAGAGCAGAAGCTGATTTTCCGTTTCATGAAGTATCCCTTCTTGCCCTTGCCCTTCTTGAAACTAGTGGTTTCACCAACCATCAACAATTGATGCTCTTTCTTGATTTCTACTTTCGCGGTGTCAAACATCGTGAATACCTCAAGGATCATCATATCTATCCCTGATATGTTATAGTTCATCACGAAGCTCTAGCAGCTTGGTGGCAATGACTTTGGAGAAATATCACTATCTCTGGAAGATCAACTCCCACTCGATTCAAGTGATTGTCGCACTCAGACAATCTGAGCATAAGCTCAACGATTGAGCTTTTCTCCCTTAGTTTGCAGGCTAAGAAAATCGTCGGAGGTCTCATACCTCTTGACGTGGGCACGAGCCTGAAATCCCAATTTCAGCCCTCGAAACATCTCATATGTTCCGCGACGTTTCGAAAACGTCTTTGGTGCCTCAACTCTAAACCGTTTAACCGAACTATCACGTAGTTATCAAAACGTGTATGTCCGATGTTCGCAACATCCACAAACGATGTTTTGGGGTTCAGCACACTAAGCGGTGCATTAAGGACATAAGCTTTCTACTATCCGCATAATGTCAACTTTCAACTATATTTTCTCTAGGAACATATCTAAAACAGTAGAACTAAAGCGCGAGCTATGACATAAGTTGCAAGAATATTTTGACTATGTTCAGGATAATTAAGTTCATCTTATGAACTCCCACTCAGATAGACATCCCTCTAGTCATCTAAGTGATTACATGATCCGAGTCAACTAGGCCGTGTCCGATCATCACGTGAGACGGACTAGTCATCATCGGTGAACATCTTCATGTTGATCGTATCTACTATACGACTCATGCTCGACCTTTCGGTCTCTGTGTTCCGAGGCCATGTCTGTACATGCTAGGCTCGTCAAGTTAACCCTAA
Organism: Triticum dicoccoides; assembly: GCF_002162155.2. NCBI lineage: Eukaryota > Viridiplantae > Streptophyta > Magnoliopsida > Poales > Poaceae > Triticum > Triticum dicoccoides. The sequence goes on along the minus strand of NC_041389.1, from coordinate 96,022,245 downwards.
GTGTTTCGCGTGTGTAAATCTGTCTTACACCCGTTGTATGTGAACGTAAGAATCCATCACACCCGATCATCACGTGGTGCTTAGAAGCGACGAACTTTAGCAACGGTGCACAGTTAGGGGAGAACACTTCTTGAAATTGTTGTAAGGGATCATCTTATTTACTACCGTCGTTCTAAGTAAACAAGATGCATAAACATGATAAACATCACATGCAATCAAATAGTGACATGATATGGCCAATATCATATTGCTCCTTTTGATCTCCATCTTCAGGGCTCCATGATCATCATCGTCACCGGCATGACACCATGATCTCCATCAACGTGTCTCCATGAAGTTGTCTCGCCAACTTATTACTTCTCCTACTATGGCTACCGGTTAGCAATAAAGTAAAGTAATTACATGGCGTTGTTCAATGACACGCAGGTCATACAATAAATAAAGACAACTCCTATGGCTCCTGCCGGTTGTCATACTCATCGACATGCAAGTCATGATTCCTATTACAAGAACATGATCAATCTCATACATCACATATCATTCATCACATTCTTCTTGGCCATATCACATAACATAGCATACCCTGCAAAAACAAGTTAGATGTCCTCTAATTGTTGTTTGCATGTTTTACGTGGCTGCTATGGGTTTCTAGCAAGAACGTTTCTTACCTACGCAAAACCACAACATGATATGTCAATTGCTATTTACCCTTCATAAGGACCCTTTTCATCGAATCCATTCCGACTAAAGTGGGAGAGACTGGCACCCGCTAGCCACCTTATGCACCAAGTGCATGTCAGTCGGTGGAACCTGTCACACGTAAGAGTACGTGTAAGGTCGGTCCGGGCCGCTTCATCCCACAATACCGTCGAAACAAGATTGGACTAGTAACGGTAAGCATATTGAACAAGATCAACGCCCACAACTACTTTGTGTTCTACTCGTGCAAAGAATCTACGCAATAGACCTAGCTCATGATGCCACTGTTGAGGAACGTAGCAGAAATTCAAAATTTTCCTACGTGTCACCAAGATCTATCTAAGGAGAAACCAGCAACGAGGGGAAGGAGAGTGCATCTACATACCCTTGTAGATCGCTAAGCGGAAGCGTTCAAGAGAATGGGGTTGAAGGAGTCGTACTCGTCGTGATCCAAATCACCGGAGAACCTAGTGCCGAACGGACGGCACCTCCGCGTTCAACACACGTACAGCCCGGTGACGTCTCCCACGCCTTGATCCAGCAAGGAGAGAGGGAGAGGTTGAGGAAGACTCCGTCCAGCAGCAGCACAACGGCGTGGTGGTGGTTGAGGAGCGTGGCAATCCTGCAGGGCTTCGCCAAGCACCTGCGGGAGAGGAGGAGGTGTCACGGGAGGGAGGGAGGCGCCAGGGCTTCAGGTGCGGCTGCCCTTCCCTCCCCTCCCTTTATATAGGGGCAAGGGAGAGGGGGGAGGCGCAGCCTTGCCCCTTCCTCCAAGGAAGGGGTGCGGCCAAGGGGGGGGGAGGAGTCCATCCTCCCCAAGGCACCTCGGAGGTGCCTTCCCCCTTGAGGACTCTCCCCTTTTCCTTATATCTTGGCGCATGGGCCTCTTGGGGATGGTGCCCTTGGCCCATATAGGCCAAGGCGCACCCCCTACAGCCCATGTGGCCCCCCGGGGCAGGTGGACCCCCCCGGTGGACCCCCGGACCCCTTTCGGCACTCCCGGTACAATACCGATAAAGTGCGAAACTTTTCCGGCGACCAAAATAAGACTTCCCATATATAAATCTTTACGTCCGGACCATTTCGGAACTCCTCATGACGTCCGAGATCTCATCCGCGACTCCGAACAACATTCGGTAACCACATACAAACTTCCTTTATAACCCTAGCGCCATCGAACCTTAAGTGTGTAGACCCTACGGGTTCGAGAACCATGCAGACATGACCGAGACAACTCTCCGGCCAATAACCAACAGCGGGATCTGGATACCCATGTTGGCTCCCACATGTTCCACGATGATCTCACCGGATGAACCACGATGTCAAGGACTCAATCAATCCCGTATACAATTCCCTTTGTCTAACGGTATTGTACTTGCCCGAGATTCGATCGTTGGTATACCGATACATTGTTCAATCTCGTTACTGGCAAGTCTCTTTACTCGTTCCGTAACACATCATCCCGTGATCAACCCCTTGGTCACATTGTGCACATTATGATGATGTCCTACCGAGTGGGCCCAGAGATACCTCTCCATTTACACGGAGTGACAAATCCCAGTCTCGATTCGTGCCAACCCAACAGACACTTTCGGAGATACCTATAGTGCACCTTTATAGCCACCCAGTTACGTTGTGACGTTTGGTACACCCAAAGCATTCCTACGGTATCCGGGAGTTGCACAATCTCATGGTCTAAGGAAAAGATACTTGACATTAGAAAAGCTTTAGCATACGAACTACGATCTTTGTGCTAGGCTTAGGATTGGGTCTTGTCCATCACATCATTCTCCTAATGATGTGATCCCGTTATCAAAGACATCAAATGTCCATGGTTAGGAAACCGTAACCATAACGAGCTAGTCAACTAGAGGCTTACTAGGGACATTGTGTTGTCTATGTACCCACACATGTATCTGAGTTTCCTTTCAATACAATTATAGCATGGATAATAAACTATTATCATGAACAAGGAAATATAATAATAACTAATTTATTATTGCCTCTAGGGCATATTTCCAACATGTATTGCACCTTTATAGTCACCCAGTTATGTTGTGACGTTTGGTACACCCAAAGCACTCCTACGATATCCGGGAGTTACACGATCTCATGGTCTAAGGAAGATATACTTGACATTGGAAAAGCTCTAGCAAAACGAACTACACGATCTTGTGCTATGCTTAGGAATGGGTCTTGTCCATCACATCATTCTCCTAATGATGTGATCCTGTTGTCAACGACATCTAATGTCCATAGTCAGGAAACCATGACTATCTGTTGACCAACGAGCTAGTCAACTAGAGGCTTACTAGGGACGTATTGTGGTCTATGTATTCACACGTGTATTACGATTTCCGGATAATACAATTATAGCATGAATAAAAGACAATTATCATGAACAAGGAAATATAATAATAATCCTTTTATTATTGCCTCTAGGGCATATTTCCAACAGTCTCGCTATCTTCAAGATGTTTTGCCTTCTTTGCTACAATATATGTTGGGTTTGTCTCACAGCCTTCAGCAGACTTGTGCATGCCATTAGGCATATTACCCTGAAACAAAGCAGAGAGATGACAGGTTTTGCACGTGTATAAACAAAGATGATAACTGTGCTGTCAATTCCAGCCAATTTCAAATTAGAAAATAAAGAGTAAGTTCAAAATATCAATAGCATAATTTGGCATTGGTCATAATGCGGGGAGCTTCACCACACTACTGGATTACCATGTCAACATAACAAGCATAGATGAAGGGCAAAGAAAATCATTGTATCTATTTTGGTTAATGTGCATGGCATGTTGTTCATATCATCAGCCACATCAGTAAGATAAAACAGGAGAGGAGATGACAAGGTGCAAACGTGAGCTGCTTCACCACACACTGGATTATAGATCCACAAAAACAAGCATACATATAGGGAGTATTAAGTAATGTGCATGGTATGAATAAGTAATTTGGTTTTACAAGTAAAACTTAGAACTTACGGTTCTTGCGAACATGCATTTTGCTAGAAACAGCAAACAAAACAGCAGTAAACGATAGGGAGTATGAGAAAATTAAACAACAGTTAAGGATAAAGGCTTTAGAAGGATTGACTTACATTAACAGTTAACACCGGCTTTATAATGCCCTTCTCCATGTCAAGGGAAGGATAACTCAAGAATTTCAGCACATAATCTTCTTCATAAGCATTGCCTGCACTCTACATTTTGTAGAGAGTAATTACAGATATGATAATACTGGAAGGGTTAGAGGATAATGAAGATAAGATGTAGATTGATGCTTGATACGTCCATTTTGCATCATGCTTTTATATCAATATTTATTGCCTTATGGGCTGTTATTACACATTATATCTCCATACTTATGGCTATTCTCTCTTATTTTACAAGGTTTACCATGAAGAGGGGGAATGCCGACAGCTAGAATTCTGGCTGGAAAAGGAGCAAAGATTGGAAACCTATTTTGCACTGCTCCAAAAATCCTGAAACTCCACGAAACATGTTTTTGGAATTAATAAGAATTATTGGGCGAAGGAAATACACCAGGGGGCCCACACCCTGCCCAGGAGGGGGGGGCCCACTCCTACTGGGCGTGCCCCTGTCTCCTGGACACCCTGGTGGCCCCCAGTGTCCATCTTCTGCTATATGAAGGCTTTTATCCTGGAAAAAAAAATCATGGGCAAGCTTACGGGACGAAACTCCACCGCCACGAGGCAGAACCTTGGCGGAATCAATCTAGGGCTTCAGCGGAGCTGTTCTGCCGGGGACACTTCCCTCCGGGAGGGGGAAATCATCACCATCATCATCACCAACGATCCTCTCATTGGGACGGGGGTCAATATCCATCAATATCTTCACCAGCACCATCTCCTCTCAAAACCCTAGTTCATCTCTTGTATCCAATCTTGTATGAAAACCGCAAATTGGTACATGTGGGTTGCTAGTAGTGTTGATTACTCCTTGTAGTTGATGCTAATTGGTTTACTTGGTGGAAGTTCATATGTTCAGATCCTTAATGCATATTATTACTCCTCTGATTATGAACATGAATATGCTTTGTGAGTAGTTACGTTTGTTCCTGAGGACATGGGTGAAGTCTTGCTATTAGTTGGTATTCGTTCGATATTTTGATGAGATGTATGTTGTCTTTTCCTCTAGTGGTGTTATGTGAACGTCGACTACATGACACTTCACCATTATTTGGGCCTAGAGGAAGGCATTGGGAAGTAATAAGTAGATGATGGGTTGCTAGAGTGACAGAAGCATAAACCCTAGTTTATGCATTGCTTCGTTAGGGGCTGATTTGGATCCATATGTTTAATGTTGTGGTTAGGTTTACCTTAATACTTATTTTGTAGTTGCGGATGCTTGCAATAGGGGTTAATCATAAGTGGGATGCTTGTCCGAGTAAGGGCAGTACCCAAGCACTGGTCCACCCACATATCAAATTATCAAAGTACCGAACGCGAATCGTATGAGCGTGATGAAAACTAGCTTGACGATAATTCCCATGTGTCCTCGGGAGCTCCTTTCTCATTATTAGAAATTGTCTAAGCTTATCCTTTGCTACATAAAGGATTGGGACACCTTGCTGCACTTTATTTACTTTATTTACTTGTTACTCGTTACTATTTATCTTATCACAAAACTATCTATTACCTATAATTTCAGTGCTTGCAGAGAAAACCTTACTGAAAACCGCTTATCATTTCCTTCTGCTCCTCGTTGGGTTCGACACTCTTACTTATCAAAAGGACTATGATAGATCCCCTACACTTGTGGGTCATCAAGACTCTTTTCTGGCACCGTTACCGGGGAGTGTAGCGCTTTTGGTGAGTGGAACTTGGTAAGGAAACATTTATATCGTGTGCTGAACTTGGTAAGGAAACATTTATATAGTGTGCTGAAGTGTACGTGTTGTTGACCTCTGACATGTTGTTCAGCAAGATGTCACACTTGGGGAAATTCTCTAAAGTATGCTTTCACCCACTGGTTGGGGGGCTTGCCATCCAACCAGTTATATGCCTCCAAGTTCTGTTCCCTCAGCTTCTCACTGTTCAAGGTCCACTTATCTATATTTGTTGACCTAGCAATGGCCCACAACATATTCTTCAAAGTTCAAACTTCTGGTGAAAGTTTTGATAAAGATGTCTAACACAAAATTTGTGTTCTGCATATGGCCATATCTTCTCAACAACATTGATAAAACCCTGCAAATTTAGTGAATAACACATGTCACACAACAAGTACATATAGTGAAGCAGTTGCTAAAATAACATTGTTCACACAAATGGAACAAACCTTTGCTTATCACTCATTATAGTGAAATGTGATGTGTTGATGATTTTTAAATCATTCTTCAAAGTGGTGAGAAACCATTCCCAAGAGTAAGTTGACTCCACCTCCACCATCCCCATTGCAATTGGAAATATAAAATCATTTGGATCAATCCCAACATCTGTAAGCACCACACCTTTGTATTTACTCTTGAGGTGACACCCATCAACAAAAATTATTGGCCTGCATCTATCCCCTCAAGAAACCTCTCTTGCAGGCATATGACCAATACAATGAAGATAGGTGATCTTTGGGAAGAATGTCATCCTTTTCCTTGAGCTTGGTTGTGCAAACAATGAATTTGCTCCCGGATTGCTTCTCCTAAGTTCTTGTCCATAGTCCCACAACATACTGTACCGTACTTTCTCATCCCCATGTATGATCTTCAATGTTGCACTCCTAGCCCTTCCAAGCTTCATCCCCATGTATGATCTTAAAATTATCAAAGTACCAAACGCGAATCATATGAGCGTGATGAAAACTAGCTTGACGATAATTCCCATGTGTCCTCGGGAGCTCCTTTCTCATTATTAGAAATTGTCCAGGCTTATCCTTTGCTACATAAAGGATTGGGCCACCTTGCTGCACTTTATTTACTTGTTACTCGTTACTATTTGTCTTATCACAAAACTATCTATTACCTATAATTTCAGTGCTTGCAGAGAAAACCTTACTGAAAACCTCTTATCATTTCCTTCTGCTCCTCATTGGGTTCGACACTCTTACTTATCAAAAGGACTACGATAGATCCCCTACACTTGTGGGTCATCAAGACTCTTTTCTGGTGCCGTTGCCGGGCAGTGTAGCGCTTTTGGTGAGTAGAACTTGGTAAGGAAACATTTATATAGTGTGCTGAAATTTTCTGTTACTTGTCACTATGGAAACTAATCCTTTGAGGGGCTTGTTCGGGGTATCTTCACCCCGACCAGAAGAGCAAAGAGTTGCTCCTCAACCTACTAAACTTTTTGAAAATATTTACTTTGAGATTCCTTCGGGTATGATAGAGAAACTGCTAGCTAATCCATTTGCAGGAGATGGAACATTGCATCCCGATTTACACCTTATCTTTGTGGATGAAGTTTGTGGATTATTTAAGCTTGCGGGTATTCCCTATGATGTTGTTAAAAGGAAGGCCTTCCCTTTATCTTTTAATGGGGATGCATTGACATGGTATAGGCTATGTGATGATACAACATCTTGGAATTATAAACGATTGAAGTTGGAATTTCACCAGAAGTTCTATCCTATGCATCTTGTTCATCGTGATCGTAATTACATATATAATTTCTTGCCTCGCGAAGGAGAAAGAATCGCTCAAGCTTGGGGGAGGCTTAAGTCAATGTTATATTCATGCCCCAATCATGAGCTCTCTCGGGAAATGATTATTCAAAAATTTTATGCTCGACTTTCTCTTAATGATCGCAACTTGCTCGATACTTCCTGTGCTGGTTCTTATATGCTGAAGACTATTGATTTCAAATGGGACTTACTGGAAAGTATTAAACGCAACTCTGAAGATTGGGGTTCCGACGATGGTAAGGAGTCAGGTATGACACCTAAGTTCGATTGTGTTAAATCTTTTATGGATACCGATGCTTTCCGTGGATTTAGCGCTAAATATGGACTTGACTCTGAGATAGTAGCTTCTTTCTGTGAATCTTTTGCTACTCATGTTGATCTCCCTAAATAGAAGTGGTTTAAATATAATCCTCCTGTTGAAGTGAAAGTAGTTGCACCTATTACAATTGAAGAAAAGACTGTCACCTATAGTGATCCTGTTGTTCCTACTACTTATGTTGAGAAACCTCCTTTTCCTGTTAGGATAAAGGATCATGCTAAAACTTCGACTGTTGTTTGTAAGAGTAATACTAGGACTTATACACCTCCTGAGCAAATCAATGTTGAACCTAGTATTGCTATGGTTAAAGATCTCTTGAATGATGATTTAGATGGGCATGTTATTTATTTATGTGATGAAACTGCTAATATTGCTAGACCAAATACTAATATACATAGACCTGTCGTAGGCATGCCTGTTATTTTTGTTAAAATAGGAGATCATTGTTATCATGGTTTATGTAATATGGGTGCTAGTGTTAGTGCAATACCTTATACCTTATATAAAGAAATTATGCATGACATTGCACCCGTTGAATTAGAAGACATTGATGTTACTATTAAGCTTGCTAATAGGGATACCATTAAATCAGTTGGGATTGTTAGAGATGTTGAAGTCTTGTGTGGGAAGGTTAAATACCCTGCTGATTTTCTTGTTCTCGGCTCCCCACAAGATGATTTTTGTCCCATTATCTTTGGTAGACCCTTCTTGAATACAGCTAGTGCTAAGATTGATTTTGAAAAAGATACTGTCACCATTGGCTTAAATCGTATGTCTGATGAGTTTAATTTTGCTAAGTTTCATAGACAACCTTGTGATAGGGAACCACCTAGTAAGGATGAGATTATTGGCCTTGCTTCCATTGCCGTGCCTCCTACTGATCCGTTAGAGCAATATTTGCTAGACCATGAAAATGATATGTTTATGAAGGAAAGAAGGGAAATAGATGAAGTGTTCCTAAAACAGGAACCTGTGCTGAAACATAACCTTCCCGTTGAAATTCTTGGGGATCCCCCTCCACCCAAGGGTGATCTCGTGTTTGAACTCAAACCATTACCTGATAATCTTAAGTATGCTTATCTTGATGAAAAGAAAATATATCCTGTTATTATTAGTGCTAACCTTTCAGAGCAAGAAGAAGAAAGATTATTGAAAACTCTGAAGAAGCACCGAGCTGCTATTGGATATACTCTGGATGATCTTAAGTGCGTTAGTCCCATGTTATGCTAACAAAAAGTTAATTTGGAGGACGATTCCAAACCAGTTAGAGATCCTCAACGACGACTGAATCCCAAGATGAAAGAAGTGGTAAGAAAGGAGATACTAAAGCTCCTTGAGGCAGGTATAATTTATCCCGTTGCTGATAGTGATTGGGTAAGCCCTGTCCATTGTGTTCCTAAAAAGGGGGGTATTACCGTTGTTCCTAATGAAAAAGATGAATTGATCCCGCAAAGAATTATTACAAGTTATAGGATGGTAATTGATTTCCGTAAATTAAATAAAGCTACTAAGAAAGATCATTACCCTTTACCTTTTATTGATCAAATGCTAGAAAGACTATCCAGACACACTCATTTTTGCTTTCTAGATGGTTATTCTGGTTTCTCTTAGATACCTGTGTAAGTGGGGGATCAATCAAAAACTACTTTTACTTGCCCTTTCGGTACTTTTGCTTATAGACGTATGCCTTTTGGTTTATGTAATGCACCTGCTACCTTTCAAAGATGCATGATGGCTATATTCTCTGATTTTTTTGAAAAGATTTGTGAGGTATTCATGGATGACTTCTCCGTTTATGGATCCTCTTTTGATGATTGTTTGAGCAACCTTGATCGAGTTTTGCAGAGATGCGAAGACACTAGTCTCGTCCTGAATTGGGAAAAGTGTCACTTTATGGTTAATGAAGGCATTGTCTTGGGGCATAAGATTTCTGAGAGAGGTACTGAGGTTTATAAAGCTAAAGTTGATGCTATTTAAAAGATGCCATGTCCCAAGGACATAAAAGGTATAAGAAGTTTCCTTGGTCATGCCGGTTTTTATAGGAGGTTCATTAAGGACTTCTCTAAAATCTCTAGGCCTCTGACTAATTTATTGCAGAAAGATATTCCTTTTGTCTTTGATGATGATTGTGTAGAAGCATTTGAAATAATTAAGAAAGCTTTGATCACTGCACCTATTGTTCAGCCACCTGATTGGAATTTACCTTTTGAAATTATGTGTGATGCTAGTGATTATGCTGTGGGTGCTGTTCTAGGGCAAAGAGTTGATAAGAAATTGAATGTTATCCAGTATGCTAGTAAGACTCTTGATACTGCCCAAAGAAATTATGCTACTACTGAAAAAGAATTCTTAGCAGTTGTGTTTGCATGTGATAAGTTTAGACCTTATATTGTTGATTCCAAAGTTACTATTCCCACTGATCATGCTGCTATTAAATATCTTATGGAAAAGAAAGATGCTAAGCCTAGGCTCATTAGATGGGTTCTCTTGCTCCAAGAATTTGATTTACATATTATTGATAGAAAGGGAGCTGAGAACCCCGTTGCAGACAACTTGTCTAGGTTAGAGAATGTTCTTGATGACCCACTGCCTATTGATGATAGCTTTCCTGATGAACAATTAGCAGTCATTAATGCTTCTCGTACTGCTGCTTGGTATGCTGATTATGCTAATTACATTGTTGCTAAATTTATACCGCCTAGTTTCACATACCAGCAAAAAAAGTTCCTTTATGATTTAAGACATTACTTTTGGGATGACCCACACCTTTATAAAGAAGGAGTAGATGGTGTTATTAGATGTTGTGTGCCTGAGCATGAACAGGAACAGATCCTACGCAAGTGTCACTCTGAATCTTATGGAGGACACCACGCTGGAGATAGAACTGCACACAAGGTACTACAATCTGGTTTTTATTGGCCTACTCTTTTCAAAGATGCTCGTAAGTTTGTCTTATCTTGTGATGAATGTCAAAGAATAGGTAACATTAGTAGACGTCAAGAAATGCCTATGAATTACTCTCTTGTTATTGAACCGTTTGATGTTTGAGGCTTTGATTATATGGGACCTTTTCCTGCCTCTAATGGTTACACTCATATTTTAGTTGCTGTTGATTATGTTACTAAGTGGGTAGAAGCTATTCCAACTAGTAGTGCTGATCATAACACTTCTATTAAAATGCTTAAAGAAGTTATTTTTCCGAGGTTTGGAGTCCATAGATATCTTATGACTGATGGTGGTTCACATTTTATTCATGGTGCTTTCCGTAAGATGCTTGCTAAGTATGATGTTAATCATAGAATCGCATCTCCTTATCATCCAAAGTCTAGTGGTCAAGTAGAGTTGAGCAATAGAGAGCTCAAATTAATTTTGCAAAAGACTGTGAATAGATCTAGAGAAAATTGGTCCAAAAAACTTGATGATGCATTATGGGCCTATAGAACTGCATACAAAAATCCTATGGGTATGTCTCCTTATAAGATGGTTTATGGAAAAGCATGTCATTTACCTCTTGAACTTGAACATAAAGCATATTGGGCTATCAAAGAGCTAAACTATGACTTCAAACTTGCCGGCGAGAAGAGGTTGTTTGATATTAGCTCACTCGATGAATGGAGAACCCAAGCCTATGAGAAAGCCAAGCTATTCAAAGAAAAAGTCAAACGCCGGCATGATAAAAGGATACAAAAGCGTGAGCTTAACATAGGAGATTATGTGTTATTATTCAACTCTCGTTTAAGGTTTTTGCAGGAAAACTTCTCCCTAAATGGGAAGGTCCTTACATTATCGAGAAGGTCTATCGTTCTGGTGCCATAAAAATCAACAACTTCGAAGGTACAAATCCGAGGGTGGTGAACGGTCAAAGAATTAAGCATTATATTTCAGGTAATCCTATCAATGTTGAAACTAATCTATAATACCTAAATAGTTCATCCCCACTATCATATTTCTCTTGACATGCAGCCTATCCACATCATCATCCATTCATATGCAGCCACGTCACCTATGATCCTAAATAATTTTAACCCCTCTGTCCTCCACATAATCCTCTTTTGCTCTATTACCCGGCGCTTTAAATTTGTCACCGCCTCCACTTACACTCGATTTGTTATGGCAGGGTCGTATGTCGTCTCTTTAGTTCTCTTCGTCTCCTCCAATTCCACCCACACAATCAGATCAAAAGCCACTTGCGGCGGCTATACAACAGCAGATTGAGGGCGGCAGCACCGGATCCAGTTGAGACGCTAGCTATAAATCGCGCACGACCAGGGATCGAGCCATGCCTATCCATTCCGTCCACCTGTCGATCCATCTGTCTGAATCGATTCATATTATTTTCCTCGAAGATCATTGTCAATGGAGTCCCTGGCCATTTTCCCCGCGAGACGGTGTTGTTACACGCATATGCGCAGCTGGCCCCGTCCGCCGCCATGGAGGAGCGCTGGAGCATGGTGTGCATGCGTCGCCGTGCTAGCCGCGTGGGCCATGGTGGTGCTAGTGGTGGCCAGCGCGCTGGGCAGGTCCGGCAGGGTGTAGAGGCTCGTAGGTGGCAATGTGGTGGCGGACATGCCACTGCCCGCCGCTGGCGGAGACGGCGCAGAGCTGATACAGGGACGCCGGTGTGTCGGAGAAGACCTCCGGCACGGTGGACGAGATGAGGTTCCTCGGCGCTAACGTCGACACTGATGGGTTCCCCTGGAGCAAAGCCATGCTCTACTGGCAGCGCACAGGCTTCCATATCTCCAGCCCGAGAAAAACTGTATGAACGGCACGTGCATGATCCATCCATTCGTCCAACCATTAATCCCTTTTGATTGCAGGGGGCATTGTACTGATTTTTCGCCTTTGATTACAGTTGCAGGAAAGTGAGGCCACGAGCCCACGACCAGGAGGCAGGAGCTAGGCGATGGTGGACTGGAGATTTTCTATTTGTTAGATCCGTCTCTCTCTCTCTCTCCATAAATTTCTATGTCTCCTATGTGTTAACTTTCTCTCTGTTAATTATCGATGAAGAATCAAACAGATTGTGAATCCAAGACCATGAATGAGTGCAATGGGTTGAGTATGTATGTGTGAGTATATCCTACAGCTTCTTCCAATCTATGTAATCAAGCTATTTTTGGCACTCTAAAAGCGATTGTTATAACCAGTTGCGTAATAACAATCTGTGGCAAAATATTTGAGTAGTTCATAGCAGTAGAAAGTTTATTACAAAGGGTGGTAACCTCACCATCTCATAACGTAGAGGTCATATCAATAAATTATCCATCTTTTATCCTTTCAATCAAATACAAAGTTGGCTACCCATAACCACTTCTTATCCTATCAACAAGTCAAAAAATGGCTATTCTTAGCCGTTAGTTCGGGATACCCACGGCCACTTAAATCTATCCGGCACAAATATTCATATACCAATTATCGCCTTAGAAACATGTAACAGTCCCGCAGCAATGCGCGGGGTATCATCTAGTATTATTGAAACTGTAACCCCAGAGGAATACACAAGGGACACTTTCCAGAACGTTCCAGACTCTGAAAAGGAATAGGTATGTGGTACGGTAAGTAAACCAACTCCAAAACAACTCCAATGGCAATTTTTATCAGTTTTGGAATATTTAAGAAATTTTAGGAACAAAGAAGTAGTCCGAAAGGGCCACAAGGCCTCCACAAGAGTGGAGGGCGCGCCAGTACTCGTGGGCACCTCGTGTGCCTCCTGGACTCCGTTTTCTTGCACGTTACGTATTTTGGTCGGTAAAAATTCATTATATATACTCCTGAAGGTTTTGACCACCGTATCACGCAAATATCCTCTATTTTCGTTTTGAGTTGTTCCTGTTGCAGATTAAAAGCAAGATGTCTTCTCAGGAGTCAGTTGGGGAGAGTCGGGTGTCTCACCCAACAACAGGTCCAGGAGCAAATAGCGATTCTTATCACTTTGGACCATCAACGGAGGATGAGATGGAGGTTGATTTGAAAAGGATAGATGCCATGGAGGAAGATCAAGAAGTTACCTCTCGTCTTCAAGCAGAATTCATGATGGGGGAACTACCTAGCTTGGCTATCCCAACTTCGGTCATCCCTTCCAACTCTAGATTTCTTTCTTATGAAAATATGAAAAAGAGCTTCACTTGTTCTCCAGAAGCTATGCAGCATCCTTGGGTAAAAGGAGCTTTGGCCATTACAGGCAAAGCTCCGTAAAGAAATTATGGACCTCAAACAACAAGTTAATAAGCTCGAGGAGGAGAATCGTATCCTGAAGGGCATCATCGCCAAGAAGATCATAACGCCAACCGTGAAGAAGGAGAAATAATCACATGGGTATGGGTACTCCCCTTGGCAATTGCCAAGCTTGGGGGAGGTGCCCCGGTATCGTATCACCATCACACTCCTATCTTTACCGTTTTATTTAGTTCGATCCTTTTAGTAATATCTTGATCTAGTAGATTGAAGTTTTGATATCAAGTAGTTTTGAGTTTTGCTTTGTGATCTCTTTTTGTAATCGAGTCGGTGAGCTATCTATAATAAAGATTAGTGTTGAGTCAAGGGCTTTGCTATGTTGCTATGATCTTGATGAAGTAGAAAGAATAAAAGAGTTCATATTGATCTTATGGATAGTGATGACTTCACATATAGAATGTATGAGGCATAAAAGTTGTTGAGGATTGTAAACGTAGTTTTGGTCATCGTTGCAATTAATAGGAAGTGATAAGGAAAGAGACGTTCACATACAAATATATTATCTTGGACACCTTTTATGATTGGGAGCACTCATTAAGTATGACATGCTAAAAGAGTTGACGTTGGACAAGGAAGACAACGTAATGGTTTATGTTTTCTCACATCTTAGTTAATGTATATTGTCATTGACCTTCCAAACATGTTGAGCTTGCCTTTCCCCCTCATGCTAGCCAATTTCCTTGCACCAAGTAGAGATACTACTTGTGCTTCCAAATATCCTTAAAACAGTTTTGCCATGAGAGTCCACCATACCTACCTATGGATTGAGTAAGATCCTTCAAGTAAGTTGTCATGTTGCAGGCAATAAAAATTGCTATCTAAATATGTATGACTTATTAGTGTGGAGAAAATAAGCTTTGTACGATCTTGTTATGAAGTAATAAAAGCGACGGACTGCATAATAAAGGTCCACATACAAGGGGCAATATAAAGTGACGTTCTTTTTCATTAAGATTTTGTGCATCCAACCCTAAACGCACATGACAACCTCTGCTTCCCTCTGCGAAGGGCCTATCTTTTACTTTATGTTTTTTACTTTATGCTTGAGTCAAGGTGATCCTCACCTTCCCCTTTTTCATTTTATCCTTTGGCAAGCTCCTCGCGTTTGAAAGATCATGATACATATATCCAATTGGATGTAAGTTAGCATGGGCTATTATTGTTGACATCACCTAAAGGTGAATACGTTGGGAGGCAACACAATAAGCCCCTATCTTTCTCAGTGTCCGGCTGAAACTCCATAACCACAAGTATTGCGTGAGTGTTAGCAATTGTAGAAGACTACAAGATAGTTGAGTATGTGAACTTGCTGAAAAGCTCTATTGTTGACTCTTTCTGATGTTATGACAAATTGCAATTTCTTAAATGACTGAGATTATAGTTTGTTAGTTCTCAATGAAGTTTTTGAACCATACTTGACATTGTGAATTGATTGTTACTTGAGCATAAGAAATCATATGATAAAATCTATATGTGTTGCTGTTATAAGAATGATCATGATGCCCTCATGTCTGTATTTTATTTTTATCGACACCTCTATCTCTAAACATGTGGACATATTTTTCGATATCGGCTTCCGCTTGAGGACAAGCGAGGTCTAAGCTTGGGGGAGTTGATACGTCCATTTTGCATCATGCTTATATATCAATATTTATTGCATTACGGGCTGTTATTACACATTATATCACAATACTTATGGCCATTCTCTCTTATTTTACAAGGTTTACCATGAAGAGGGGGAATGCCTGCAGCTGGAATTCTGGCTGGAAAAGGAGCAAACATTGGAAACCTATTCTCCACTGGTCCAAAAATCCTGAAACTCCACGAAACATGTTTTTGGAATTAATAACAATTATTGGGCGAAAGAAATACACCAGGGGCCCACACCTTGCCCAGGAGGGTGGGGGCGCGCCCACCCCTATTGGGCGCGCCCCCCCTGTCTCATCGTCCCCCTGGTGGCCCCCTGGTGTCCATCTTGTACTATATGAAGGCTTTTATCCTGGAAAAAATCATGGGCAAGCTTACGGGATGAAACTCCGCCGCCACGAGGCGGAACCTTGGCGGAATCAATCTAGGGCTCCGGCGGAGCTATTCTGCCGGGGACACTTCCCTCCGGGAGGGGGAAATCATCACCATCGTCATCACCAACGATCCTCTCATCAAGAGGGGGTCAATCTCCATCTACATCTTCACCAACACCATCTCCTCTCAAAACCCTAGTTCATCTCTTGTATCCAATCTTGTATCAAAACCACAAATTGGTACCTGTCGGTTGCTAGTAGTGTTGATTACTCCTTGTAGTTGATGCTAATTGGTTTACTTGGTGGAAGATCATATGTTCAGATCCTTAATGCATATTATTACTCCTCTGATTATGAACATGAATATGCTTTGTGAGTAGTTACGTTTGTTCCTGAGGACATGGGTGAAGTCTTGCTATTAGTAGTCATGTGGATTTGGTATTTGTTCGATATTTTGATGAGATGTATGTTGTCTTTTCCTCTAGTGGTGTTATGTGAACGTCGACTACATGACACTTCACCATTATTTGGGCCTAGAGGAAGGCATTGGCAAGTAATAAGTAGATGATGTGTTGCTAGAGTGACAGAAGCTTAAACCCTAGTTTATGCGTTGCTTCGTTAGGGGCTGATTTGGATCCATATGTTTAATATTGTGGTTAGGTTTACCTTAATACTTCTTTTGTAGTTGCAGATGCTTGCAATAGGGGTTAATCCTAGGTGGGATGCTTGTCCAAGTAAGGGCGGTACCCAAGCACCGGTCCACCCACATATCAAATTATCAAAGTACCAAACGCGAATCATATGAGCGTGATGAAAACTAGCTTGACGATAATTCCCATGTGTCCTCGGGAGCTCCTTTCTCATTATTAGAAATTGTCCAGGCTTATCCTTTGCTACATAAAGGATTGAGCCACATTTCTGCACTTTATTTACTTTATTTACTTGTTACTCGTTACTATTTATCTTATCACAAAACTATCTATTACCTATAACTAGCGGGTTGACCCGCGCATTTGCGCGGCTAGAGTTACCATTCGTTGTTTAATTTGAGTTTTAACATATTTGTTATATTAGATTTGACCACGTCATTTCTCCCGAATCTGATTCACTGTCCTTGTGAAATTAGACACCAAAAAGTGGCACCACAATATGAGGATTCTCTATCTTTTATGGAAATTTTAAATCAGGACCAACTAAAATATTGATGGTTCTTCCTTTTCTGCCCCCTGTATTGGCATTATTGATAATTGTAGTTAGGTTTCCATTAGCCAAATGTCATACATGTCTTACTCCAAATTTCCTATTATGCATGCCTACTGATAGTATGTACTCATATTTACCAACAATTGCTAAACCATCATTTTTCTTCCAACTCTTGCATACCTTATGTACTGATCGTCAACTCTTCTTATTTGATGATACATGAGCATGCACATGATTGTTCCGTCTGACCATATCTATTTTGCTTGTACCATGCCATATTTTCTAGAAGAACTCCAATACTGTAGTAAAAACTTGATAGGCTATTTTGCTAATGCATTCTCTCTCGATCATTTTGATCATAGTTTATTTTTTTGGTCATATTTATGTTCTTTTGCCTCTTTCACTTCCATATCTTTTGCAATTCGATTATGATTGACAAAGTAGACGGCAACTCTCGGTGAGAGGAGTGGATATGCACTATCATCACATAGAGTCACACTGGGGGGTGCAGATGCACACGATAGACAAAATGCCACTTCCATTGCATAGTCCCTTCAATATAAACGTAAGGCGCACATTTTCTACCTGTAAACTTTGATCCTATATGTATATTTCATTAATACCTAAGATAAAGATAATCACATTAAAGCTGCAATTTGCCAATTAATTTCCTACATTTTCTTATAGACGTAGTTTAATTGGGCCCAGTTCTTTTCAGGAAAGATTCTACAAAATGAGGATTCTGGAAAATTCTCCCAGAATCAGCTTCTCCTAGAATCTGTCGTCGAGTTCTTTTCAGAGATTGTAGTTTGAGATTCTAGAACCTATTGTGAGTTGAAATGTCTGTACTACCCTTAGAAAGAATTTGTTTGATGAAATGTTAACACTTTGTTGTTTCTAACAGTAACGAAAGTGAATTAAGAATGCCATAAAAAGTACTAAATATTACAATAGATTTAAAGTTTTTTTCATTACAGAAAGTCCATAACCGTGAGCGTCGGCGTCGAACTTTGAGGGACGGGGCTGAGGGCCGGGGCGGACTGAGGGGCGAGGAGGAGCTGAGGAGGGAAGCTGGCCGGCGGGGGCGACGACGGCTTGGCCTGGCCGGCGGCGGCGCGGCAACCCTAGCTGCTGCCGCGAAGCTGACGGGGCGGGGCGAACTGCCGGGCAGGGAGGGCAGGGCGGACCGGGCGGGGGCGGCTGGCTGACGGGGGCGGGGGCGGCCTGGCCGGGGGCGGGCTGGACGGCGGGGGCAGGTGCGGCTTGAAGCTCGGCTACTCCGCTGCCCCGATGCGGTGCGGGAACTAGGAGACGAGCGAGCGGTCGAGTGCGTCCGCTCGTTTTCGGGGTACTGGGCTGGACTGCGGGGTGGCATTTTGACCGTAAATACGTGATAGAATAGGGGTACAGCTATATTTCAAAACGTTTTCTTTGGT
Source organism: Triticum dicoccoides (assembly GCF_002162155.2). NCBI lineage: Eukaryota > Viridiplantae > Streptophyta > Magnoliopsida > Poales > Poaceae > Triticum > Triticum dicoccoides. The sequence goes on along the minus strand of NC_041389.1, from coordinate 96,003,686 downwards.
GGGACTTGCCAGAATCTTGAGATTGTGGGAGAAACCAGGTATTTTGGGATTTTGGAATTGCACTAGGATTCTAGAGAATCCGTTTGAGATTTTGGAAGTTCAATCGAGTTCTTTTCGCTCGGCATTTTCGGAACCAAGATTCTCCATAATCTGGCCAAAAGAACTGGGCCTTGGCATGTTGTCTTTTTGCAGCCACAAAACAATTTAGTTTCCATCATATTATACATCACCCGAGACATTGGAAAGGGCATGTCCGAGTCCATGTTGGGCGGGCTAGCTGCCTCCTATTAGTTTTCAACAACGGCAGCTGGCCAGCTTGTCAGAGATACTTGCTACACGGCGGCTTCATATCTCTTTCAATCGTAGGTGTTTCCTGCACATGTCCAAGTGGGATATGACTTGTTTATTTCGGTGTATATCCATAAGGCCTTGTTCAGTTGTGTATGAATACGAGTGGATTGAAGGGATTTGAGGGGGATTTAAACCTCTTCTAAGTTAAAATACGAACCAATCCTTGCCTAATGGATTAGACTTGTATGTGTTGTACGTGCATCATCCGGCAGGTTGTCCACTTGCACGTGCCAGCAACCGCTTAATTTGTACGATTATTGTTGTATGTTACTTTTCCTATCATTTAATCTCAATCGCTAATATTTGAATTAACGAATCATACATTTATTTTCCAACTGAAATAAAACGGATAATATATTTTTAACATGTGTGGATGAATATGGTAGCTTGTTTGTATAACATGTGTATCCCCAACTTTCTTATTGTTGTAGATCTTCTTTCCAGTAAATCATAAATCTATGAAGATATAATTTACAATTTTGCTGATAGAGAGTGCATAAATAAATAATAATACTAACTTTTATTGACGAAAAATAAAATAAGAAGTTGATTTACTTCTACAGAAGTTCAATTGTGTGGATTTATTTTCTAACAGAACTTTAATAAAACTATATTTAGAAGAACAAATTATTCTTATTTGTATTTATGTTTGCTCTTAATAATATAATCCGTATATACTTACCCATATATATCCGCCATTAAAATGAGCATATATCACATACGTGGGAATTGTTTGGTATCTGTTCTGTCCGTGTCTATATATGTCTCCTCCTACGGGAGACTAATTGGTCTTTGCATATGTTACGGTTCCCAACCGAATAAAGCAATTGCCCGGTTTAAATTTTTTTATTGCTATAAAGTGGGACCAGGCTGTGTATTGAGTTTCAATTCACAAATCTCAACCTGTAGTTTTTTAGGCTACTGACCGTGTGCGTGCTACTCAACCTGTAGGCTTTTAGGCTAGTGACCGTGTGCGTGTTGCTGCAGTTCTTTTTTTTTTTTTTTGAAGCGGGCCTGCAGTCCAGCTGGTTTTGGACTCTCTGATGGCGGGCTTTCTCTCCTTGCTATTTTTGGGATCCTGGGCTTCAGCCCGACATCACGTATGGATAATTGTGATGTCCTCGATCTTGCTTGCGATGCGTCTTCAAACTTCTTGGTTTACCTTCTAAACTTCCAATATTAGTCCCTTTAAATCAGAGCCGTTCCTTTTTACGTGCTTAATCGGGGCCATTACTTTCCTTCTGTTTTAATTATATAATATATAGAAGATTTCAGTGCTTGCAGAGAAAACCTTACTGAAAACCGCTTATCATTTCTTTCTGCTCCTCGTTGGGTTCGACACTCTTACTTATCGAAAGGACTACGATAGATTCCCAACACTTATGGGTCATTAATGCTACATAATCAACTACCAATCCCTAGAAGTACAAGTGTTACAGGATAAAATGTACTGACAAGAGCAATGGGCTACACTTCTGCACTAGCACTGTCTGTGTATTCTACTTGTTGGTAAGATTAAATATAGATCTGATCTTTTTTAGTAAGTGTTGGGTGAGGGAGTCCTGGATTAAGTGGTCCTCGGACAGCCGGACTGTTGGACTATGAAGGTACAAGATTGAAGACTTTGTCCCATGTCCGGATGGGACTCTCCTTTGCGTGAAAGGCAAGCTTGGCAATTCGGATATGTAGATCTCATTCTCTGTAACCGACTCTGTGGAACCCTTGCCCCCTCCGATATCTATATAAATCGGAGGGTTTAGTCCATAGGACAACAACAATCATAATCATAGGCTAGCTTCTAGGATTTAGCCTCTACAATCTCGTGGTAGATCAACTCTTGTAATACTTATATCATGAAGATCAATCAAGGAGGAAGTAGGATATTACCTCCATCAAGAGGGCCCGAACCTGGGTAAAACATCGTGTCCCCTGCCCCTGTTAGCATTAGCCTTAGATGCACAGTTCAGGACCCCCTACCCGAGATCCGCCGATTTTGACACTGACATTGGTGCTTTCATTGAGAGTTCCACTGTGCCATCGTGATAAGGCTTGACGGCTCGCCTTGTTGTCAAGGACAATATCACCTCTGGAGGATCCCTGGCTGTAGGCCAAACTCTCCGGCTGGGCGGTTTCGTCATGGCCGCCCGTTCGGCCGCCGCGCCGATGATGACTTCTCAGGTCATCAAGAACAGCCTCCACGTCAGCCCGGAATTCACCGAGCAGATGGATCGAACGGAGCTCTCTTCACTAAACGAGCTCTTGGATCGCATCGCTGCCCTGGGAGTCGCTACGGACTATGATCGGATTGGGCTTAAACCCGACCTAAGGAGATTAACTCTCCGCCAATCATCCATCAGATAGCGGTGGTGGAGGAACAAAATAGCAATTCTTCCTCTATTTTGAGGACGAACTATGTCCGGATTCCCGAGCTCTCCGAGCCTGATATCCGTTTACGGGAGGACCTGGCCCAGGCTCCGAACTTAGAATCGGGCAACGGGCCACAAATATTGGGCAACATCCTGGAGCCCGAGCTGCCAAACTCCAGAGCTCCTTTGCCCCTAGGTCTCAGATTGGGTCAGGATGTGGACTTAAGTCTACCCACCCACTCAGACACAAGTGATCTTTCCCACATCAGACAAGAGCCCCAAGAGACAGTACACCACTTCTAGGCCAGATTCCTCCTTGTAATGAGCAAGGTTAAGGACTATCACGAGGAAGACGCAATCTCATTCTTTTGCACAAATTGCACGGACAAGGGAATTCTCAATGCCATAAATCGCCGTGACATAACACACTTTGCCGACTTGGCAGCCATAGTACAAAAGTACTGTGCGATGGAAAGCGCCTGGAAAACCCAAACAAAATTCTAGGATACTCCGGCCTAACTAAACCCCTCGTCCGAACTAAAAGGGTGCGCTCTCGCAAGTCACCCAACCCAATTACAAAGAAGCCAAAGCCCTCTACAGGGCGTGGAATCATACTGGAGGGATGGCTCAACAGGCCATGCAAAATTCACAGCACACCGGGCATCATACCAACACACATCCTTAGAGCATGTTGGATACTCCGGCAGGTGGCCAAGAGCAGCGAGGACCTTCTCATCAACAATACCGCAGAGCACCATCCCGCAGAAAATAACAATACAGTACTGACAGACTTTGAGACTTTCTCCTCAAACAACAGGCACAAGCGAGCGCTCCGCAGCCTCGCCGAAGTCTGCCACGTCGCGGCAATAAACCCGTGAAATGATACGGCCATAACCTTCAACGCCAGCAACGAACCTCAATTCCAAACAGTCCGAGCACTAGCCGCTTTGGTCCTTAGTCCAATTATGGACGGATTCCGGCTTACTAAAGTGCTCATGGACGGCGGCAACGGATTAAACCTCATCTATGAGGAAACTCTTAACAAAATGGAAATAGCTAAGAGCCTCATTGAGCAAAGCAACACAACCTTCAGAGGAATCATCCCCAGTCGGGAGGCACGATGCGCGGGAAAAATCACACTGGATGTAGTATTCGGCACTCCGAAGAATTATAGGTCTGAAGAAATCACATTCGAAGTGGCCCGGTTTAGCAGTGGATACCACACCCTTTTAGGACTGGATGCATTCACAAGCTTCCAAGCTATACCCCATTAAGGGTACATGAAGCTCAAGATTCCGGGGCCCAATGGAATTATCACTCTAGCTAGTGATCCGGACATAGCTCTCCGAGCCAAAAATAAAACCGCCACACTAGTCCTGGAGGCATTATCCAAAGCCCTCGCGGCCGAAGAGTTAACTGCGCTGCGCTCCGCGGTGGACAGGGACGACGTGATACTCAACAAATGACCCAAGTCCACCTCTTTTAAACCAGCAGACGAAATAGTCAAATTCCAGGTCCACCCAACGGACCCTACAAAAACAGTATCAATTGGGCACAGCTGAACCCCACAATAGACACCGCACTACGAGAGTTCTTGCGCGAGAATTGTGACATCTTCGCCTGGCATCCTTCAGACATGCCAGGTATCCCACGCAGGCTAGCCAAACATAGCCTAAATATACTAAAAGGATACAAGCCGGTCAAGCAGACTCTTCGGCGCTTTTCAGAACCCAAGCGACAAGCCATGGGAGAGGAGCTAGCAAAGCTACTCGAAGCCGGATTCATCAGAGAAATAAAACATCCGGACTGGCTAGCAAACCTGGTGATGGTACCAAAGAAGGACAAATCCTGGCGCCTATGCGTCGATTTCAAAGACCTCAATAAGGCTTGCCCTAAGGATCCCTTCCCCCTCCCCCGCATCGATCAAATCATCGACGCTACCGCATGACACGACTCATTGTGTTACCTCGACGCATACTCCGGATACCATCAAATCAAGATGGCGGAGTCCGATCAAGCCACAACGGCATTTATCACTCTATACGGCCCCTTCTGTTTTAACACCATGCCTTTCGGGCTAAAAAACGCCGGTGCAACCTATCAACGCATGATTCATACATGCCTGGAAACACAAATCGGCAAAACAGTGGAGGCTTATGTAGATAACGTTGCCATCAAAACCAGACACGTCGAATCATTAATAGACGACTTGAGGCTTACGTTCGACAATCTCCGAACATATGACATCAAGCTCAACTCGTAAAAATGCGTTTTTGGCGTACCAGCCGGAAAGCTCTTGGGCTTCATTGTTTCCAACAGAGGAATCAAAGCAAACCCGGCTAAAATCCGAGATCTGTCACAGTTGGTTACCCCAACAGACCTCAAGCAAATCCAGAAATTAACTGGTTGTCTGGCCGCCCTAAGCCGCTTTATCTCCCGATTAGGAGAAAAAGCACTACCTCTTTATCACCTTCTTCGACGCACCGAACACTTCGAGTGGACGGATGCGGCTACGGCTGGGCTGGAAGAAATAAAAGCCCTCTTGGCCACCAATCCAATCCTCGAAGCGCCAAAAGTCGGCGAACCCATGCTGCTATACATAGCTGCAATACACCAGGCTGTAAGTGCAGTGCTCATCGTCGAACGAGAGACAGATGGACATAAAATTCCCACTACAAATGCCAGTATACTACGTATCCACTGTCCTCACTCCATGCAAGTCACGGTACCCACATTATCAAAAGATAGCATACGCGGTCTTCATGGCATCCCGAAAACCACGACACTACTTTCAAGAGTGTTCAATCACGGTGGCCTCCGAAGTACCACTCAATGACATAATAAATAACAGCGATGCCACGGGCCGGATTGCTAAATGGGCTATCGAGCTCCTCCCATTCGACATAACATACAAACCACGACGAGCCATTAAGTCGCAAGTACTGGCTGACTTCGTCGCCGAATGGACAGAAGCCGAACTCCCTAAAGAGTACGACACATACTCCAATTCGATCATGCACTTTGACGGCTCTAAGATGCTAGCTGGTCTAGGGGCTGGCGTCGTCCTGACGTCCCCCACCGGAGATACAGTCCAATACGTACTCCAAATACTTTACACAGATTCCAACAATGCAGCCGAGTATGAGGCATTGTTGCACGGTCTTCGGATGACAGTCTCCATGGGCATTCAACGCCTAGAAGTACGTGGGGATTCAAATCTCGCAATATCTCAAATAAACGGAGACTTTGATGCCAAGGAGCCGAAAATGGCGGCCTATCGCAATGCCGTTCTCAAAATGTCAGCTCGATTCGAGGGGCTCGAATTCCACCATGTGGTTCGAGAAAACAATCAAGCAACGGATATTCTTGCCCGCATCGGCGCTCAAGCGACCCCGTCCCACTAAATATTTTTTGGAAAGGCTGTTCAAGCCATCCGTGGTATGGGAAGGGGAGACTGGCAATACCAGTCCGGATCTGCATACAACCCCAGATCCTGAACAATCTGACGTAATCGGAGGCTCCGCCACCGAAATTACACCTTCGGCCCACGAGATTATGGCGGTCATCGCCCCGTGGACGGAACCCTTCCTAGCTTACTTAAATAGGTTGGAACTCCCAGAGGACCAAAATGAGGCACGTTGCATTGTGCGGCGCTCTAAAGCCTACAAAGTCCACGAGGGAGAGCTTTATAAGAAAAGCGCGACGGGAGTGCTCCAAAGGTGCATCTCCGAAGAGGAAGGGCGGCAACTCCTGGCCGAAATTCATGCCGGACTCGGCAGCCACCATGTCGCAGCTCGGGCGCTCGTAAGCAAGGCCTTCCGTACAGGTTTCTACTGGCCGACAGCCCAGGCAGACGCACAAGACCTTGTTCAACATTGCGTCGATTGCCAGCTTTTTGCAAATCAAAGCCATATGCCACACACCGCCCTCCAAACAATCCCCATAACTTGGCCCTTTGCGGTCTGGGGGCTTGATATGGTTGGACCCCTTAAAGGAGGAAGCCATAAGAAGAAATACTTGTTGGTCATGGTCGATAAATTCGCCAAATGGATAGAAGCCAAACCAGTTAAAACGGCCGAATCCGGACCAGTGATAGACTTTATATCCAGGGTCGTACACTGCTACGGTGTCCCCCATAGCATCATCACCGATAACGGCTCAAACTTTACAGCCGATGAGGTGAAAACCTGGGGCAGCAAAATGGGCATAAAACTTGATTACGCCTCCGTCTATCACCCCCAAACAAATGGTCAAGTCGAACGAGTAAATGGTCTTATTATGAGCGGCATTAAACCCAGACTAGTGCGATCCTTGAAGGAATCAGATACGCACTGGATCGAGGAGCTCGACTCCGTACTATGGGGGATGCAGACCACGCCAAATCGCACAACCAGATACACACCATTTTTATGGTGTACAGCGCAGAGGCAGTGCTACCCTGCGATATCATCCATGACTCACCTAGAGTGTGCATGTACGAAGAGAGAGAAGCCGAGCTAGATCGGCAAGATAGCTTAGATGCCCTAGAGGAGGAGCGTGACGTCGCAAAGGCCCGTTCCGCATTCTATCAACCGCAGGCTCGAAGGTATCAAAGCAGAGAAGTGCGGGCAAAAACTTATAACATTGGCGAACTCGTTCTACGCCTACTAGAGAAGAAAAAGGACAAGCTCAAGCCCAAGTGGGAGGGTCCCTTCATCATTGACAAAGTTCTCACTGGAGGTGCGTATCGCCTGCGTGATGCATCAGATAATCGACTCGAGCCGAACCCATGGAACGCGGACAGACTCCGAAGATTCTACACCTAGTGCTGAACTCTGTGTTTGTGTCCTTACCTTCGTCTACCCTTTTAAATTTTATCGTCTCTCTCTCTCCTTCTTATATATAGCTTGAAAAGCTTCAAGTACGCTTTGACCGCACATTCATGCGGCGCTATGCGCGCTCAATATACTTGGGGGCTTCTTATAGAAACTTAATATAGTTACCTTCTGGGCTTTATGCCCACCACATATGCTTCATTTCCCCATATGTGCCCTTTTTCACCATTATATGCATCGATATGACTTTAAGTTTTGGCCAAGCTGGGTTGCCTGGCTCTTGTGTTTATGCCCTACGTTCCCGTTAATTCGGCTAGGGCATAAGGGGAGCACCTCTGCGATTGTTACTGTCGGGTCAGCCGGATGTGTACCTCAGACTGGGTGAAGCCGAAAGCTAGCGTTTTTAAGGGAATATTCAGTCGGTGAACAAAAGATGTCTTTTACTTATTACAAAACATGACCCCAGATGATTATATCCTGCGTCATTTTTCATAGTTTGGGCACGCACCTTACTGCGTGCACACCCAGGGAAAGGAACCCTTAACGGAACTATTCTCCCTGGAAGATGTTTCTTACTACCCATGTAATATAACATAACTAGTTGGATACTTGTCCGTTCAAGCACTTATGACCCCTACGCCTGGTTTCCACGCGTACCCTGGTTCTCGCATAACCGAGCGGGTATTCAGATACACTCCGGACTGTCGAGTCCAGAGGTAGAAGCGAAAAGGTCCGCCAAGACAAATGATTTACAATCCGGCTACGGACAAACGTGTCCTTCGAAGTACAAAAGTCACTTAGACTGACTAAATTCTTCTTCGATACCATCCAATAAGCTGTCTAGCCTACAGTCCTGTTGGGAATACTTAGCGGCTAATGCTACCTGGTCATATACCAGACTTACAGGGATCTCTTTCCCATCTGATCCTACAGGTCCGACCTCGGCCATGTGGTTCGGGTCAGCCTTGGTATATCGCGTCTTCACCATGGCCCAGGCTTCCTCGCACCTTGTCAGCAGGCCGATATCTTCCATAATCTGAAGCGCCGTTGTGCTCCCTTGAGCATCTCCACGAGCTCCCTCATGCCTCCTGGCAGGGAGGCGGATGGCCACAAGGCTTGGGCAATGCCTTGCCTCACTTGCCGAACTTGTTCGTGCAGTCGTGAGACCTTCGACAGAAGATCGCCTGCAGATCCGGGCATCTCCTCTTCGGGATGACCTGTGAGCATGCCTACAGACAGAATTCTGTTAGCACGCTTCTTCGCCGGACTTTATAGTGGTTCATTAGAGCACTTACTGAATATGACACGTCGAAGCCTCTTATTCTCCTTTACGGAGTTAGCAAGCTGGGCCTGAACATCTTTAATTCGACGACCAGTCGGGTGTTCGCGTCCTGGAGAGTATTTTTTCTCCTTTATAACCTTTGAAAGCACACGCTCGCCAGGCTTCAGCTATCACCGAACATGTTGCTCATCCTCTGGTACGATCTCTGGATTGCCTCCGGGATTGTCTGCAGAATCTATGGTTAGAATTGCATTCATGTCGAATACTAAACTGGTACATGCCATGACATTATTTTCGTTAAAAGCAAATATTACCAGATGGGGCCTTCATAGACTCCTCCATTACGGCAATTGCGGCCAGCAGTTGGGCTTTGCACTCCTACATTTCTTTAGGCAGCTGGGTATTCTTCTCTGTCAGAACCTATGAAAACGATGATCCTTAAATTAGTTGTGCCAACTGTTTCAAGTCTCAAGGGCTACTGATATACATACTTATCAAATTTTCTTACCCGTATATCCTTTACGTACTGGTCCGTGGCCCGGGCGAGGCCACCTTGAGCAGCCCGGATGTACGCATCCCCTGAGGTGAAGGCATCGAACGCCTCTTCAGAGAAATTAGGGTCGTGTAGTGCGGCCCATCGGTGCCTATGATTCATGGCGCTCTCCACTTCGGAGTTCGTAGCGGAAAATCTATCCGCATCCTCTGTTGGAGGATCATCCACGTTGACCTCCGCCCTTGAGTCCGGCCTCGGAGTCCGGCTGGTGGAGGCGTGACCGGCAGGCTCTCCGGATACAGTCCGGGGAGCACTTTTTCTGTCAAAAGACAATGAACATTGTTATATTTTAACGATGGATTTCGTGGTAGGTTTTTAAACATACCTTTGTAGTGGCGTCTTGGTCTTGACCGCCTTCCTTTTAAGCCTACCCGGCTTCGGTGCCCCTTGTTGGCGAGTCACCGCGGGTTCGGCTTGGCGCCCCGATGGCCTTCCCCGTAAAACACAATATATGTGCGGTGGGTGAGGCGCGAAAAGGGATCCTTTTTGGAAGTCGGGACTCCGGTCCTACTTACATGTGATACAAGGAGTAGGCCAGGATAATCGGCTATGATGGCCACCAATGCACCCTCGCAGCTCAACTGATAAAATGTCCAGTCAATGAGCTCCACAAACATGTCCGGATCTTCTTTGAGTCCGGGGTCGAGGGCCCGGTTGGGGTCCTCTGGCTGTGGAGACGGGATGTGAACCTCCCTCATAGCTCTTCGCAGTTCCTGCTATGAATTGACAAGGTAAATATTTGTGCTAAAAATGCGGGAAAGACTGGAACAAAAGATAGTGACTCACCTAGCTTGGGGGGTTGTACATGGAGAATCCATCCCGTGGCTTGATATGGATGAACTCCTCCTCTTCTCCTTTGTACAAATCGGACAGTATCTTCGCCAGAGCAGCGGGAGAGTCCGGGCCTTTACGACCGCAGCGGGTGGCATCATCTTCTCCATTGAAGTGCAACATGGGTTTCCCCCAATATTGAAGTGGTTGCACTCCCCGCATTACACATATTGACATAACTTCAATTATTGTCAGTCCTGATTTGGCTAGCGTATTTATCCTATCCATCAGGAAAATGATCTCTCTGTTATCTTCCTCCTGGGGGCTCCTGGGGCGCCAGCTGTGGCGTTTCTTCAACGGTGCATTTCCAAACTCGGGAAGGCCTTTCCGAATAGGGTCCGGAAGAGGGACATCCTCTATGTAGAACCACTCCGGAGGCCAGTCTTCGGATGTCTTCTTCGGGGTACCGGATAGGTATCCGGTCCCGGCGATGCGCCATATTTCGGCTCCGCCCACTTGATATACCGACCCCTCCTGAGTGCAGGGTACGAGGCAGAATAGCCTCTTCCACAGCTCGAAATGGGCTTCGCAACCTAGAAATAGCTCGCAGAAGGCAAGGTAGCCTGCGATATGCAGTATGGAGGCTGGGTGAAGTTATGCAGCTGGAGGCCATAGAACTCCAGGAGCCCACGGAGGAAAGGATGGATTGGAAATCCGAGTCCCCTCAGCAAATAGGGGACGAAGCATACTCGCTCTCCCTTGGATGGGTTTGGAGAACTCTCTGCTTGCTCCCTGCCATTATAAGTGGCTAGTCCAGCTCAGACGCGGACCATGTAAGCAGGTGGGAGAAACCCCTTGGTCTGCAACTCTACTAGTCGGCTGTGGGGGACAAAACATTTCTCCCAATCTCCTGGCCTAGTGATACGGGAGCGAGAGAAGGAGCCGCGACGACCGGTCATAGTGGTATGGATTTTTCTGGACGCGCTCTGATGTATGCTCGCTGGGAGGAGATGGTGTGATTTGGATCTGAGGATCCCCGTCTCTTTAAATAGATGATTTACTCACAGGGTCAGGGTGGCAAATGTAAAAACACCTCGACTTCTCGCATTCGCTCGACACGTGGAGACAGCCATTATTAAAGCACAGAAGCCGAGGAGCGTGACATTGATGAGGAGCCAGACACTGCTCGCTACTACAATACTCTGGAGAACTTGGAGAAGAACCCGCCTTGCAATGCCGAAGACAATCTGCACGATGGACTCATCATCATTGAAGCCTGGTTCAGGGGCTACTGAGGGAGTCATGGATTAAGGGGTCCTCGGACAGCCGGACTATATACTTTGGCCGGGCCATAATGGGCCATCGTTAATAGGCCATATTTGATAACGCTATGAAAACGGCCCAACGTATTAACGGACCACAAACGGGCCGACTGTAACCACGGGCTGAATTTGGCCCACAAGCAGAAAATTATAGTAACGGATCGTAAGTAAACGAATGCTGGAAATGAGCCCAAGAATAAATGGGCTCTGAGAAGGCCGAAAGATAACATGGGCTGGAAACAGCCCAACGGAATAACGGGCCATTAATGGGTATAAGGTGATACACTGTTCATTACGGGCCAGTTTCACCATGGGCCGTTCATGGGTGTAAAGTGATACACTGTTCATTACGGGTGAGTTTCACCACGGGCCGTTAATAGGCCAAGAGTTACAAAGGGCCTCATATGGGCCGAAAGACGTCATGGGCCATACATGGGCCAGAAGTGAAAACGGGCTGGAATCATATTGGATGGCCCAGATGTCGCTATTGGGCCTAATTCGGATAGGGCGTAATGGGCCTTGGGTTAGCGGGTTGTAAATGGGCTATATGCGAACATGCCGTTAACAGGCTTTCCATGGGCCGGCCCGCCACCTTTGACCAAGTCAAATGGGTCGGCCTTTTCACAGGAATGGGCCACTGTTGGGCTGTGCCACGTGTCGACGTATCATAGGCGCCTTCTGTCCAATGAGTGGATGACATCTGTCCTAACGATGAGCCTACACGTGTTTCCTCCAGCCAATGATGATTTTACACGTGGAAAATCCCCATTGGTCGGGGCTGTTAACGGGTTATCGGATCCAAAACCCGACCTGATAGCTTAACGGCGTTTCGTTACGGTGGATGCCACGTGTCGGTCACCCTTGACGAGAGCACTTCTGTGACGCGCGATTTATCATCATGGAAGTGGACACTTCCGTGATGATAATTTTGGTAATGTCATGGAACACTTCTATGATAGCACAGGTATGACTATCTTGATTCTGTCATAAAATCATCATGGATGTACATGCATGACAAAAAACGCGACCTATTGTGACAAACACGTATCATCACGGAAGTGTATTTTTTTGTAGTGCAATCCCTGGAAGTACAAGCGTTACAGGACAAAATGTACTGACAAGAGCAATGGGCTACACTTCTGCACTGGTATTGTCTGTGTATTCTACTTCTTGGTAAGATTAAATATAGATCTGATCTTTTTTAGTAAATGGTGGGCAAGGGAGATAAGATGCAGAATGCTACACAATGAACCAATCCCTCTTCCCATAATACAAGGGTGTTTTGAACACTGGTGTACTGTACAAAACGTTCTTATATTATGGGACGGAGGGAGTAGCTGTTAATGTAAGTATAGTGATAGACCACGTTCAGTCCTTACAAGAGGACTACAGAGCTAAACCTCTTCAGAAGCATTGGGTTGATTCTAAATTTATGTAAGAGTCCATACGGATCTTATAATGTCCACCAAATGGACAATTACGAGGCTAACATGTGCAGTGATGCTACATAATCAAACAACTATGAAAGTAAGTATGGTTATACAGGGTAAGAGGTACTCACAAGAGCAATGCAGTGTGCAGTATAGTAGCGAGATTCTGTGGTCCCTTGAGAACGAATGTTCTTCTACTAACAGTTTTCGTACAAGTGAGACATTAAGGCAAATGCAGAAATGTAGTTCAAATTGTGATGTGATATCATAGACAGTACCTTACACTACAACCGAGACCAATGTGTAACAAGATTATTCCAGTCACTGCCGGATAAATGTAGCACCGAAGACTTTACAGAAATTTCATTCAGAGGCTTGCCATCGAAGTGCGCTTGCCTCAGGTAGGAACGATACTTCATCAACAAGTGCTTGAAAAGCGCAACCAACCCTTGCTCGTCTTCACAATCTAGTTTGCCTCTCGCCTATTTAAAAGAATGAAATCTTGTGTCTTCTGTTAGCAGAAACATATGCAGTAATGACCATGAATAACATTAGTACATTACTTACGCGTAAGTTGCGGAGGAAGACTGGAAATTGTTCTGTGTTTGCGGTATGATCTTTCCATGAAGGAAAGATACGCACAAAGTTCCTGACAACAACGTAAGCTTCGTCTTCTAAACTGGGAAGAAATGGAACAGGGGTCCTATTTGCTGCAATTGGGGCTCTCTCTGGTTCGAAAAGGGATTTGGCAACTGGATTTGGTGTACTCTTTGCTGGAATGGGGATTTTGCGTCGTAGAGCTGGTGCTATGTCAACTGGCATAATCATATTGTTTGCTGCAGTTGGGGTCTGCTGAGGTTGGGCATCAGAAATGACCAGTGTAGTAGGGCTAGAGTCTGCTAGAGTTGGGGTGTTTTGTGGGTCAGGTGATATTGCAACTACACTTAATGGGCTATTTGATTTATCAGGTGCCACTACCTTTTCCAAATACTTTGCTTGTGCTCCTCCACGATCAGCAATCGCCCTCTTCCTTTTGAATGTCTGATACACAAGAACAACATTTGAATGGATAAATACGGTATGATGACAGATGGAATATGTACTGAAAATGGATAGGCAGGGCGTATTCACATACACGATGTGTAAACTAAGCTAATGGCAGTTCAATAAAGTAGAAGCAATGCAAAGCATGAGTTGCAAGATATGTGAGACCAATGTAACCTTGGAAAGTTAGAGCAAGCACCTTGATGGGTGAATAAGATAGGGCATCTTCCTCTGACTCCTCCACTAGGGAGCAACATTGACTTAGGTCTCCCTCTAGCTCAGAATCACTGTTAGGATCATATTCTGAGCATGAATCTGTAGGTGGAGAGCGTTTGCATTGCATTGCACCCAGACTTGATTTCAGTCCCTTAATGCCAAGTTTGACAGCCATGGCATTGTTCTGCTTTATTCTTTTCATGCGCGCAAGCTCATAATCATTATGATGCTGTTCAGAATCTGAGATTCATGAAAACATAAAAAGTAGTCAGATTATCTATGGAATGCATTGCAGATTCAACTCGAAGAGTGTCTCCCTATAAACCCCTGCATATGCAAAGTTCACCCCCCCAACCATGCTGACTAGACCACACACAGAAATACAACCCCCTTATGTCTCTATAACAGGCAACCACACATTTCAAAACTGAAGTAGGAACATTAGAATCATATGAAATTCGTATTTGAACAAATAAACTAAGGAATTATGAGTGGCATAATGTTTAGCTTCAAAGGTGGAGTGTTGGTAGTGCGACACAAAGCAAGTAGGCAGATTGTATTCCATGTAAAAGATCAAAACCTATGTAAAAGCTGGAAATGACACTTTCTTTCTATACAATGCAGTGTTCATTGCCCACACATGATGGAAGAGATCACATAGAGAAATACTATTCACTCATGTCTACGGTTCCAGTATTTAGAAACAGGGTGGTCCACCTTAAAAGAATATTGACAACAAATATGACAAGGCAAGCATAATGTAGTGAATCAATCATTTACTTGTGAGCTTACTAGGACAAGTATGCAGAATTGTAACTGCAGTAAGAGACTGTCCAAAATCTGAATGAAGAAGTTTGTCTAGCACTTATTGTTTGCAACTAATCGACGTGAATAATTGGATATTATATCAAATGGGTAAGAAAGACAAGTAAAATTGTCAACAAACCTGGCTTGCAGTAGTAATCTGGGTCAATGTCACTACGACCAACAATCCAAAATGACTAGTGTCTGTTCCGAGGGCCGGAATTTTGAAAACCCTGTGAACTTTAGAGGTACTAAAGATTACCGAAATACATAAGAACCATTAAGTGTAGGTAGCACTGAGCACACAACAAACCCTAATGAAAGTCCTGCCTAATGAGTAATGAATCAATTAGAAAATGGGTGATGAGGAGTGGCTGCTGAGTGTTGAGGATGTATCTCAGGATAAATCGGGTTGGATTGGTGGGTGCTGCACGCCTGAGGCCTGAAGGGACTAGGAAGGTAGGCACGGCGGCGCATCCGGGTAGCGGTGACGCTGTTGGGCGAGCGGCTCCTGACCTCCTGTTAGTCCGGCGTATCCTCCTAGAGTCATGTCGTTTGGGGACGGCAAGTTGCCGGCAAGGCAGCCGGCTGGGGGCGAGTAGAGATCGAAAGCGCGCAGCAAAACAGAGGGGAATTGGGGCCTGGGACGACCAAAAATCCTAGGGTGGGTGTCACGACCGGGTTTTCCGGGTAATAAATTTCCAGAAAAGACCGTCGTGCTCATCAGCCCCAGGATTACTGTTAGCTGAAGAGGCTCCAACTTGATACAGAAATTCCAAGCAAAATACAAAATATGTAGTACAAGACCATTCTGGCCTATGAGTAAAACAAATGGTTTCTAGTGGTTGATGGCGGAAGCGGGTTGTGAAACATCAGTGTCTATGGGACTCCATTTCCCACGGGAACAGCTGACCAGGTTAATTCCTATCTTCGCGAGGCTGCTGTCTCCATTGTGTGGGTTCTAGGGCTGGCATCGCGTCGCTCCTCTCCGTGCAAGAATAATCTGGCCAAGACAATAGCCAGGGACAAGCCAGTGAGTACTTTGAATGTACTCGCAAACATTATGAACACAGGTATAATATAACAATGATGTGCTGAAAATATTTTATGCTCATGACGTCAGTCACAAAAGATAAATGAAACTCAGATGCGTGCAAGCAAGTTATTTATAAAAATGCAATAACATTGTAGTATTAAAATTTATGAAACAAATAACAAGCAATGCCACAGTCGGGCGTCTTAGCGACACCACATAAAGGGCTTTAAAAGAAATTCCACAGTCGGGCGTCTGAGCGACACCACATAAAGGGCTTTAAAAGAAATGCCACGGTCGGGCGTCTGAGTGACACCACAAAAAGGGCTTTAAAAGAAATGCCAC
>NC_041389.1:95979386-95986905 GCF_002162155.2 Triticum dicoccoides | reverse complement strand
AGTCGGGCATCTGAGCGACACCACATAAAGGGCTTTAAAATAAATGCCACAGTCGGGCGTCTGAGCGACACCACATAAAGGGCTTTAAAAGAAATGCCACAGTCGGGCGTCTGAGCGACACCACATAAAGGGATTTAAAAGAAATGCCACAGTCGGGCGTCTGAGCGACACCACATAAAGGGCTTAAAAATAAACATTCATAGCGAATATCCCGGAGGTAGAATCATCCCAGAGATACTCGGTAATAACAATAATATCACGGGTTAGTCAACAATAATAATAATCATAGATATCACAAGTCACGAGTAGAAATTCCATTTTCTGGTTAACAGTTTCACCTCCGAAGACCGACACTAAGACCGACACCTGACCCATCCCAGACTGTAATCCTTAACCATGGACACGGCTATTCGAATAGGTTTATTCTCTGCAGAGGGTGTACTCTTTACCCACGAGTAACGGATTTCTTTAGTCCATCGGGACTAATTCCATCTACGGTCTTTTTGTTGAAAACACACCTAACTTGCACACACCAGCTTATCACACACGTGTCTGGAATCACCCACGACACCTGTTAAGCAAACTCTAAGTGGGGAGGCTACAACCTCGCGTAGCATGGGATCAAACTTATATCGCGCGCTCTAAGGGGTGGCCTCCCCTCTCGGTCCCAACCGGAAACACCCATGCCCCCGGACCAGGTGGCCTTCCTACCAGCTACAACCGGTATCATCCACCCTGGCCTCTCTGTACGGTGTGTGCTAGAAAGAGGTTGACAACTTACTGAACCGTACTCTACTTGCTGTAGAGACGAGTGGTAGTACGAAACAAGTATGGGGGTTACTGGAACAAGACTCGATCTACGGTCGACTCCGGAGGTTTAAGTATTCCCTGCATGATTAGTATGACGAATATGTTTCATCCAACAGAATCACCGCTCATATCACCTTACCATGCCATACCAGACATGACCGTCCCGACGGAGACCGGCGACAAACTCATGCCTACCCAAGGCCGAGGTTTTCACGGGTTCCTGCCGGTATGCATGCAAGGCACATGAGCGTGATTATCATCACAAGTGTGTTCATTTCCAACAGCATGGAAATCAATAACATGCACCCATGCATATGATCATATCACATGAAATAACAAGTCCTTCGAAATGCGGTGGTGTTATAAATGCATCAATGATCACACCCAAAAATATTATGCCGGGATTCAGAATGCTTGCCTTCAATGTGTGGAAAGGCAGGGTGCTCTCCAAACTTTTGAAAGTTTTCTTCTCTCTTCAAAAATCCTATTTTAGCAATATAAAAGAATTAACACACAAAATAAAAACAGCACCAAAAGTTGTTTGAATTTTTTTTCAAATAAATCTTAAAATAAACTAGACCAAATTTGAGGAAGGTAGGAAAAAGAATCAACTCATTTGGAGTTATATTTAAAAAGTTATAGCCAGTCAAAGTTCTGGTCAAATCTGTTTTTTTTAAAATAAAACAGAAAAGAAAACGTTTCGGCGGGGAAATACGCTTTCGGTGCAGGGAAAACGTACTGGGGGAATTACGCCTTCACTTAATCCCACGTGGACAGGCACGCGGTCGCTGACAGTGGGTCCAGAGGGCCCACTGGTCAGGTTTGACCAGTCTATCCCTTCCCCCTCTTCTTCTGCCCGAACGGAGGTGAGGCAACGGCGATCGTCGCCGGCGAACGGTGGCTCCCCGCGGGTTCCAGAGGGTCTGGATGGATCCGCGAGACCAAGGCGGTCTTCCCGGTGGTCGTTGGGTCGACAGGGGTGGAAGAAGTCGTCGGCGGTGAGCTTCGCGGCGGAGGGAGCTTCGGGAGCAAAGTGAGTTTGTGGAGGCGATGGCTCCCGATCAAAATCAAGCAGGGGAACGAGTTCACAGGAGGATGAGAAGGTTCCTAGTGAAGAGAACGGAGAGGGGGAGGTACTGGAGGTGCCGGATTGGCCGGGGTGGTGGCGGCGGCAGGAGTTGCCGGAGACGAGGAAGGAGGCCTCCCCGGGTCGAATGCGAGGCAGGGGAGCGCCATGGGGGTAGCATAAGGTCGCTTGCATGCTCAGAGGGGCTCGGGGTGTCCATTTATAAGCGAGGCAAGGCGGTTCCGCGGCGGCCGTGGATAAACTTCCGGCGAACCGACGTTCTGTAGCTAGGGCGACGTGGCGGCAACGAGGGCTAGCAGACACGCTTGCGGATGAGCTCGCACTGCTCCAGGGGCCAGATGGCGAGCGGGGAAGGCTTGGGCGGCGCTGAACGGCGCAGGGCTGTCGGGCGGAGGCGGCGGCTAGCGCTTGGCCTGCCGGGCGCGGCGGGGGCTGCTTGGCGCGTTGCTGCGAGGAGGGGAGCGCGTGGCGTGGTGCTGCAGAGCGGGCCAAAGCCGTGGGGCCAGCGTGTCGGCTCGGGCGCGTGGCTGCAATTGGCGCGCTTTGGGCGCGTCCAGTGCACGCACACCAGATGTTCGACACAATGCCGCGGCATGCTACAGGTCGCAGGTGAGGATGGGGTTTACCAGATCGAGGTTAGGAGCAACGGGGAGTCTAGTGGACATGCTAGTTTGTTCAACGGTGCAAGCTCACAGTGCAATGCCACAATTCATGTCAAAACAGAACATGTCCGCAGGGTGTTTGACAAAATGCCAATGGCACTTAGGCAAGTCTTGGGGTGGCCAAAACTTCCAGGTTGGGGTCTCTTTAGATGCAAGAGAGAGTGGTGATGTTAGTTGGTGAAATGCACAAACTTGTTAGTGCAAGCCTAGCAGAATTTCAATTCTGGACAGGAAATAAATGGCATTATTTCATGAACCAAAATTAATCTAATGGGTGCATGCTCCTGGATTAAGGGGTTTAACATGAAGGACTACAAGTAGGAGAAATAATCAAGGGTATAAGAGCAACTAAAATGGTGGTTGCTGTACAAATCCTCAAGTTGGTCCAGAATAGAAATGAGGTTGATCCACTCAATATTTTCAAAGAACAACCCTGGATTTTTGCACAAAGTGGAATAATATGCTCCTACTGACCTCCCCTAATTTTGGTAGAAGTTTTAAAGAAATATAAAAATGGGTTGCAGTGCAAAATGCACTCTGGACCAGAGAAGAAAAATTGAGTGCAGGGCTCAAAATATTTCATGAAGGAAATATATTTTTGCATAAAAGTGATTTAAAAACATAACCTGACATCACCAAATTTTTGTGGAAATTTTAAGTGAATCTATCAAATGGTTGTAGTTCAAATATGGTCATTTAACCATAGAAAAACTATTTTCAAGAAAGCAAAGATCAAGCAATTAATTTAGTTAATTAGTTACACTGATAAAAGGAAAGTTTTTCTTGAGAGGTTAAACAAGTCCAATAACATATTTGAAAAGTTTTCTCTTTGGGAAAAACTCATCATAACAGGGAAGGAAATGATTTAAAAAAATCAAAATGGAGCTCAGAAATCCAAAGTTTTAATTCTTGGCAAAATTTTAACTTAATAAAACAAGGCCAAATTTTTGGGGTGTCACAATACTATCCCCCTTAAGAAAAATCTCGTCCTCGAGATTTTCTAAAAGCGGTGTTAAGAAAATATTTACGCAATAATTATGTGGCTACAGTGAGAGGGCAATAAGTGGTGAAAAACCACAGTGTGAAAAACTGGGGCTGCGCGGAAAAGTCTACGGTCCGAGACAAAAACGGGCGATTTCTACGCTGGATATAAATTTAGGATAACTCCTAAATTTAGATATACGCTGGTCGTACCCGAGAGCACAGTGCTCTCTCTGGCCGACAGGTGGACCCGGGGCCCACTGTCAGCCTCTTCTTCTCCCACTGGCTCTTCCTTCTACCTCTGGCTCTCTCTTCCTCCTCTCTCCCGCGCGCTTTCTCCACCAGCGACGCCTAGTGTGTAGGGCATCTAGGCCGTACCGTGGTAGTGCGTGGCGTGCTAGCTGCCGGTGCAGCATGCACTCACCTCGCGGGCCAGCGCGCTGTCGGCACTGCTCGCGGATTCGACTCCGAACACTGGTGATCGGCGACGAGCGGCATTGGTGGACTTCGCCCACCGTACACCGAGCTCGAGCTATAAAAATGGCCGGGGTGACTCTCTCTTCTTCCTCACATCTGGCCTCACTTCTCCTCCTCCTTCTTTCTCCATTACTGATTACAGAAGCTCGGTCGAGGCTCTAATGGCGGAGGCGATGCTGGACTGGTTTGTGATCTTGATATGCGGAGGGCTGGCGACACTGCTGGGGCTTTCTGTGCTCCTGTGCGCGATGATCTTCGACGAGTATCGCGATGCTGCGGCTCGGGTGTTGGCTCTTCGCGGTGGTGGTGATCATGAGGAGTAGATGGAGTGTGTCGGGTGCTAACTATAGTTAAGGGGGTGAGGGATTAGCTGGATGTAACACCGTTGCAAGGTTTTGCAAACAGTGTATGTGTCTGAATGATTATGGTTGTGAGTCTGCGCGTGGTGCTGAGTGAAATTAAATAATCCACGTCGTGAGAAAGTGTAGATGTAGCAACTCAGGGAAAAGAAAATCTCACTCCAGGGTTTTGCGAGGGAAAAACAGTTAATTTAAAGGAGCATAAACCACAACAAAAACTACACACATTAGCAGAAGCCAAATAATTGACTCGTCGTACAAACTCAGGGTATTACGCATAAGTCACACACATAAATATAAATGCTGCAAAAACAAATACAGTAGCGACGTCTAAAATGAAAACGGTAACTGGACGGGGTCCTGATAAAATGTCTCTGGTAAAGGAATACACTCCTCTTCTATTGGAGGAAGTGGATTGACCAGTCGATGTATGCGTCTCTCCGGGTCGGGTCTCAGTGGTCTGCCGATGGCAATCTGAGGATTTAATACTGTGAGGCTCTTGAGATAATCCATCACTCGCTGGTTCAAATGCTCTTGAGCAATGATGTACTGGATAAGGTTGGCCAGAACTGGGTCTCTCTCAATACGTCCACCGGGAAAAGATGTTACTTCTCCGGGTGCTGCACGGCTCGGAAAGTAATAATATCCTCGTTCGCGGGCATAGGGTACTGCGGATCGAAGACGAGCAACAGCTTCTTTCGCAGCAGCCTCTATGGCCAAGTGTGGGGTTGGCATAGATTTCCCCACGAAGGAAACTTCTATTGGATCTTGGTTGGGGTCTATAGGAGGAATGTGTACTGCTGCCCAATATTCCGAGGTGGATGGGGTGATCCTTGATTTGAACAGCTCGTACTGAGGTGGTTGGGTAGAACCCATGGTACTGCGGGTAAAATCCCACAATATTTTGACAAAGCTACCTGGGGTTGCATCTGGGGTTCTCAGTTGAATGTTGGGGCTCGGCATGACAGGAAAAAGCGTGAGTGTGGTGCACAAAGTGAGGGTTGCTGGGTAAGGTCACAAGGTGGCCTTTATATAGCAATGGAGCTGGATCATTTTTACCGTGGTGAAAGGTAATAAATTTGCCAGCTTAGCTCCAAAGGTCGGGTCAGTGTCAGAGATACACATATCTCATAAAAAACGCGTTACTGTGGTTGTCGTCGGGTTGGTTTTGGTAGTTGTGCCCGGAAAAATATGCAGCTATGCGCTGACCAAATATGCAAGGCTACTATTAAGACAGAGGCACAACGACAGGCTGTGTTAATATACATGGTCGCGTGATTACAAAGCGAGAATACATTGAGGCTCGGTACTACTCATACGGCTTAGTCTACCTCGTTTATGTCTAAACGGGCGTGCCTGGTGGATGTCGAGGCTTCTCCACGTGTCTCACTGCCGGGATTAGTCGGAGATGGCGGGGGAACTGCGGGGTCGGGGTAGTGATGATGACCATCGCGGGGATTGTTGGCCACAACCCCGTTGGAGTGTGCTCCCAAAATGCGACGAAGCACCCCTGGGGTTATCGCAGCACCTTGGCCGATGGCTGGAGCAGATCTTGGGGTCTCGATCAGTTGTCCAAACAACATGACTGGGTTGTCGGCGTTGGGCTCGTTTTCTCCTCTCACCGGGGCTCGACGAACCAGCTCTCCACGAGCTGCGATTAGATCAATAGTGATCTGGTCGAATAGTGCCTGCAGTGCACTTACATAGCGCACTAGGTGCAACAATGCGGGGTCCGTCTCGTGATCTCCGTTGGCAACTTGGGGTGGTCTACCATACCCTTCACGCCTGGGGTAGTAGTGGAACGAGCGACAGTTAACTCTGGGCGATAACTGCCTGAGATGAACTATAGCCTCTCGAGCGGCTAGCTGGATGGCTTGTGGCTCAAAGGAAGTTGTCCTTCCAGCGAACCTATAGGGATGCTCGGGTGCTAGACCCCTACCGTAGATGTGCACAGTGGCCCAGAATTGACAGTCTTCACCGCTCATGGGTCCTTGATACACAACATATTTTGGTGGCTCCTCTAATGCATAGGCACGACGGGTGAGGTTTGCGAGGATGGTCACAAAACCTCCAAGGTTGGTTGCGGTGGTTTCATTGTGCACGACAGGGCCAGGCATTGCGGCTCGGTTTGGGGTAGCGGCTGTGATGCGCTGGGTTGAGGCTAGCATGCCCTTTTTATAAGAAAAAGGGGACGAAGTCTTCCTTCGCACGCTTGCGAGAAAGGACTATTTAGGGGCCGGTCACTGGCGCATGAGCGACAGGTTAGGTTGATAGGTTGGGCACCGACTGCCAAAAGGTGTTGGGTCACTGTGTGGCTATCTTGCACGAGAAGCTTGGCTGGTGTTTGGCTATGGTCTAGTGGGTTGGTTTGCCTAAGTTTATTGACCTGGCTAAGATAGGATTAGCCAATGGTCAGCCTGGCTCTGATACCAAGCCTGTCACGACCGGGTTTTCCGGGTAATAAATTTCCAGAAAAGACCGTCATGCTCATCAGCCCCAGGATTACTGTTAGCTGATGAGGGTCCAACTTGATACAGAAATTCCAAGCAAAATACAAAATATGTAGTACAAGACCATTCTAGGCTGTGAGTACAACAAGTGGTTTCTAGTGGTTGATGGCGGAAGCGGGTTGTGAAACATCAGTGTCTATGGGACTCCATTTCCGACGGGAACAGCTGACCAGGTTAATTCCTATCTTCGCGAGGCTGCTGTCTCCATTGTGCGGGTTCCAGGGCTGGCATCGCGTCGCTCCTCTCCGTGCAAGAATAATCTGGCCAAGACAATAGCCAGGGACAAGCCAGTGAGTACTTTGAATGTACTCGCAAACATTATGAACACAGGTATAATATAACAATGATGTGCTGAAAATATTTTATGCTCATGACGTCAGTCACAAAAGATAAATGAAACTCAGATGCGTGCAAGCAAGTTATTTATAAAAATGCAATAACATTGTAGTATTAAAATTTATGAAACAAATAACAAGCAATGCCACAGTCGGGCGTCTTAGCGACACCACATAAAGGGCTTTAAAAGAAATTCCACAGTCGGGCGTCTGAGCGACACCACATAAAGGGCTTTAAAAGAAATGCCACAGTCGGGCGTCTGAGTGACACCACAAAAAGGGCTTTAAAAGAAATGCC
>NC_041389.1:95970189-95978900 GCF_002162155.2 Triticum dicoccoides | reverse complement strand
AGTCGGGCGTCTGAGCGACACCACATAAAGGGCTTTAAAAGAAATGCCACAGTCGGGCATCTGAGCGACACCACATAAAGGGCTTTAAAATAAATGCCACAGTCGGGCGTCTGAGCGACACCACATAAAGGGCTTTAAAATAAATGCCACAGTCGGGCGTCTGAGCGACACCACATAAAGGGATTTAAAAGAAATGCCACAGTCGGGCGTCTGAGCGACACCACATAAAGGGCTTAAAAATAAACATTCATAGCGAATATCCCGGAGGTAGAATCATCCCAGAGATACTCGGTAATAACAATAATATCACGGGTTAGTCAACAATAATAATAATCATAGATATCACAAGTCACGAGTAGAAATTCCACTTTCTGGTTAACAGTTTCACCTCCGAAGACCGACACTAAGACCGACACCTGACCCATCCCAGACAGTAATCCTTAACCATGGACACGGCTATTCGAATAGGTTTATTCTCTGCAGAGGGTGTACTCTTTACCCACGAGTAACGGATTTCTTTAGTCCATCGGGACTAATTCCATCTACGATCTTTTTGTTCAAAACACACCTAACTTGCACACACCAGCTTATCATACACGTGTCTGGAATCACCCACGACACCTGTTAAGCAAACTCTAAGTGGGGAGGCTACAACCTCGCGTAGCATGGGATCAAACTTATATCGCGCGCTCTAAGGGGTGGCCTCCCCTCTCGGTCCCAACCGGAAACACCCATGCCCCCGGACCAGGTGGCCTTCCTACCAGCTACAACCGGTATCATCCACCCTGGCCTCTCTATACGGTGTGTTCTAGAAAGAGGTTGACAACTTACTGAACCGTACTCTACTTGCTGTAGAGACGAGTGGTAGTACGAAACAAGTATGGGGGTTACTGGAACAAGACTCGATCTACGGTCGACTCAGGAGGTTTAAGTATTCCCTGCATGATTAGTATGATGAATATATTTCATCCAACAGAATCACCGCTCATATCACCCTACCATGCCATACCAGACATGACCGTCCCGACGGAGACCGGCGACAAACTCATGCCTACCCAAGGCCGAGGTTTTCACGGGTTCCTGCCGGTATGCATGCAAGGCACATGAGGGTGATTATCATCACAAGTGTGTTCATTTCCAACAGCATGGAAATCAATAACATGCACCCATGCATATGATCATATCACATGAAATAACAAGTCCTTCGAAATGTGGTGGTGTTATAAATGCATCAATGATCACACCCAAAAATATTATGCCGGGATTCAGAATGCTTGCCTTCAATGTGTGGAAAGGCAGGGTGCTCTCCAAACTTTTGAAAGTTTTCTTCTCTCTTCAAAAATCCTATTTTAGCAATATAAAAGAATTAACACACAAAATAAAAACAGCACCAAAAGTTGTTTGAAATTTTTTTCAAATAAATCTTAAAATAAACTAGACCAAATTTGAGGAAGGTAGGAAAAAGAATCAACTCATTTGGAGTTATATTTAAAAAGTTATAGCCAGTCAAAGTTCTAGTCAAATCTGTTTTTTTTAAATAAAACAGAAAAGAAAATGTTTCGGCGGGGAAATACGCTTTCGGTGCAGGGAAAACGTACTGGGGGAATTACGCCTTCACTTAATCCCACGTGGACAGGCACGCGGTCGCTGACAGTGGGTCCAGAGGGCCCACTGGTCAGGTTTGACCAGTCTATCCCTTCCCCCTCTTCTTCTGCCCGAACGGAGGTGAGGCAACGGCAATCGTCGCCGGCGAACGGTGGCTCCCCGCGGGTTCCAGAGGGTCTGGATGGATCCGCAAGACCAAGGCGGTCTTCCCGGTGGTCGTTGGGTCGACAGGGGTGGAAGAAGTCGTCGGCGGTGAGCTTCGCGGCGGAGGGAGCTTCGGGAGCAAAGTGAGTTTGTGGAGGCGATGGCTCCCGATCAAAATCAAGCAGGGGAACGAGTTCACAGGAGGATGAGAAGGTTCCTGGTGAAGAGAACGGAGAGGGGGAGGTACTGGACGTGCCGGATTGGCCGGGGCGGTGGCGGCGGCAGGAGTTGCCGGAGACGAGGAAGGAGGCCTCCCCGGGTCGAATGCGAGGCAGGGGAGCGCCATGGGGGTAGCATCAGGTCGCCTACGTGCTCAGAGGGGCTCGGGGTGTCCATTTATAAGTGAGGCAAGGCGGTTCCGCGGCGGCCGTGGATAAACTTCCGGTGAACCGACGTTCTGTAGCTAGGGCGACGTGGCGGCGACGAGGGCTAGCAGACACGCTTGCGGATGAGCTCGCACTGCTCCAGGGGCCAGATGGCGAGCGGGGAAGGCTTGGGCGGCGCTGAACGGCGCAGGGCTGTCGGGCGGTGGCGGCGGCTAGCGCTTGGCCTACCGGGCGCGGCGGGGCTGCTTGGCGCGTTGCTGCGAGGAGGGGAGCGCGTGGCGTGGTGCTGCAGAGCGGGCCAAAGCCGTGGGGCCAGCGTGTCGGCTCGGGCGCGTGGCTGCAATTGGTGCGCTCTGGGCGCGTCCAGTGCATGCACACCAGATGTTCGACACAATGCCGCGGCATGCTACAGGTCGCAGGTGAGGATGGAGTTTACCAGATCGAGGTTAGGAGCAACGGGGAGTCTAGTGGACATGCTAGTTTGTTCAACGGTGCAAGCTCACAGTGCAATGCCACAATTCATGTCAAAACAGAACATGTCCGCAGGGTGTTTGACAAAATGCCAATGGCACTTAGGCAAGTCTTGGGGTGGCCAAAACTTCCAGGTTGGGGTCTCTTTAGATGCAAGAGAGAGTGGTGATGTTAGTTGGTGAAATGCACAAACTTGTTAGTGCAAGCCTAGCAGAATTTCAATTCTGGACAGGAAATAAATGGCATTATTTCATGAACCAAAATTAATCTAATGGGTGCATGCTCCTGGATTAAGGGGTTTAACATGAAGGACTACAAGTAGGAGAAATAATCAAGGGTATAAGAGCAACTAAAATGGTGGTTGCTGTACAAATCCTCAAGTTGGTCCAGAATAGAAATGAGGTTGATCCACTCAATATTTTCAAAGAACAACCCTGGATTTTTGCACAAAGTGGAATAATATGCTCCTACTGACCTCCCCTAATTTTGGTAGAAGTTTTAAAGAAATATAAAAATGGGTTGCAGTGCAAAATGCACTCTGGACCAGAGAAGAAAAATTGAGTGCAGGGCTCAAAATATTTCATGAAGGAAATATATTTTTGCATAAAAGTGATTTAAAAACATAATCTGACATCACGAAATTTTTGTGGAAATTTTAAGTGAATCTATCAAATGGTTGTAGTTCAAATATGGTCATTTAACCATAGAAAAACTATTTTCAAGAAAGCAAAGATCAAGCAATTAATTTAGTTAATTAGTTACACTGATAAAAGGAAAGTTTTTCTTGAGAGGTTAAACAAGTCCAATAACATATTTGAAAAGTTTTCTCTTTGGGAAAAACTCATCATAACAGGGAAGGAAATGATTTAAAAAAAAATCAAAATGGAGCTCAGAAATCCAAAGTTTTAATTCCTGGCAAAATTTTAACTTAATAAAACAAGGCCAAATTTTTGGGGTGTCACAGTGGGCCGGCCCACCGTGGGCACCTATAGAGATACACACCCGAGTGGGGAACATGCATTTTCGAAACTAATTTAGGAACATTTATCTGACCAATTAAATGACTCTGTTTTAATAATATCAGATTCGTATTTGAACAACTAAGCTTGTTTAGCTTGATGGGTGGAGCAGTGTTATTATGACATGAAGCACGTATTCTGATCGTATAGTGATCATAAAAGGGGGAAACTCTAAGCATATTTTTTAGCAAAAGAGGGTTTCCCCTCCGATTTCTATTAAAGAAACCACCACGGAACCAACATGATCAATTAAACCCTAAGCATGATCAACTAAACCGTATTATGATTGTGCCATGGCAGATTTGAAGCTGCAAACCGGAGAAATGATATTTAGCATCCATTGTTTGCTTTGAACTAAGAACCACCTCTCTTGTGGCGCCGTGTAGGCATAGGGGGTGCGATGGCTGTCGGTGGCGTTGAAGCAGATCTGCGACGGTAGACGGGTGCATCGGGGGATAAGTCCCATTGCGATGGAAGATAAGGTCGTGTGAGCGTCCCCGGCAAAGAGGACGACAGCGCCGATGAAGCGAGAGGACGCGATGCAAGGCTATTGGTCCGTCGCCGTGGATGAGAAACGTCCATCTCTAGCAATGGACGACGCGGTCTTGGTTGGCGCTCCGGCATGGTGGAGGATGGTGGCGATGGATGTGGTGGAGGACGACGGCGATGGATGGGGTGGCGGACGGAGGATGGTGTGGGGATGGTGTTATAGCGCGGACGGTGTATGAATGGGAAAATGGTGGGAGAGGTACGGAGAACCATGTTTTTGGGACGCGCCTGTCTGATGGGAAAGTTACGAACTTAGCCCGCATTTAAAATTTGGACGTCTCGTTGGTTGGGGATAGGACGGTAATCTCGCATCTCGCCAATATTTGCCTAGAGCGATTTCGGGCAAGGAGATGGTTGTTGGCACCCATGGTTGGTTCCCATGGTGTATGAACGGGGCTGACAGGTAGGGCGGTTGTGTCACGTCTGAGTGAAGTTACAAACCTGCCCCTATTGAAAATATTTGCCTACATCGATTTCGGCCGAGTCGAGTTTGTTTTGTCGCCCACCGTGTATAAATGGGGAATGGAGGGAGAAATAGAGGTCTTTCAAACGAGCTTGAATCAAATGAGTTTTGCCACCCATGTTTGACGCCCACCATGTTGGAATGGGCTCAGAGGCGGTCGTGTCACGTCTAATTGAAGTTACTAGCCTGCCCCTATTTAGAGCAGTGGAAATCGGGCCGATGGATTGTCCGTGTAATGGGCAGACAGTAATTTCCATCTCCCAAATAGTTGGCTCCGGGCAGCCGACGTGGGAGTGGACATTTTGCTGCTTCTTTTGAATTTTGGGACAATAGGCATCCACGTTACCCTGGCAACTAAATTTGAATCCATTTTGTATTCCTATATGAATCTTTATAAATCATTCTATGTGTTTTTATATATCTTCAAAAGGACGACAAAGATGTATTCCACTGTCATATATGAATATGGTTTACAAACACTACAAAAAATATGTTAACTTGTGACCATCACTATTGGTCACTAAAAGGTCATTGTTTTGCATTTGCGACCTTTTTTGACCAAAAATAGATTGTCAAAAGCTGGCGGTCGTAAACTGAAATTAACGACCTTCTCTGTGAGAAGGTCGTGGAAGGCAACGACGAAAACAAAAGGTCATATTTTCAACGACCTTCTGTTTTGGTCGCTAGCTGTCTGCCCAGGCCACGTTGGATCCGACATGGCAAGCTGACGTGGCAAAATTGCGACCAAATGAGAAGGTCGTTGATAAGAATCAGCCCGGTCCAGTTTGGTGTTTTACATGGGCCAAGCCAACTAATTCAGCCTTTCTAATTATCATTTCTGTTGTCATTCTGGTTCGCTACATGGGCCTGGCCCGATATTTCAGCACTTCTCTTTCTGGGCTAAGGCCTTTCTGGCTCAATGTTTTAGGTTTTTTTCTTCAAAAAATGGGTCCAGTACTCAAATGGGTCCCGATTGTCAGGTTGTAGTATGTGGGTCCATGTTTTCAATTCATCAGTAAATAAATAAACAATATTCAAATCAGAGCAGACAGAAAGCACACATAATACTTCAAATAACAGCCAAAATAATTCTATTACATCATATAACTTAGATACAATGCTAATCACGGCCACAAGCTCTACAAATGTAATCACAGCCACAAGCTCTACAAATGTAATCACAGCCACAAGCTCTACAAGTGCCTTTTGACAGCTTCTAGTGGCCCTTCATGGTGGCAGGAAGATGGTTCCTATCACTCTTCAGAGTGATGCAGCTGAACATGGAAGGGAAAAGGATTACCTGCAAAAGCGAAATTTATACAAGATATCAGCCTTTCAGTAATGCAGAATATCAGAGACACATGCTTCATCATTACAGGGCATGAAAACGTAAAATGCATTTCTTACAAAGGACGTACAATTGCAAATTTACTATCCACAAAATTAAATTAGAAAAAACAAATAAAACAGTGAGGTGTAAAAGATGTCAGCCTTAGTGTTTCTACTTCCTACAAATGACTGAGACCATGTTGTTTCAACCTTTTGTAGAACACACTATTCTATAACAGTATATATTGAGCATGCTACAACAGAAGCTTGAATTTATGGTTTTTATACTTCTACATTATACATCCTCAGTAATATAGACCAGTTGTTAAACTTCAGAGGTTGAGATCAAGGCCTATCAACTACATCCTATATATGCATTAAAAAACAAGGCCATATGGACCAATGCATCATAATTATTAGTTTTAAACACTACAGGACCAGAAAGTAGGTGCTGCTTCAAATTGAAAAACTCAACCATTCATCATTAATATTAGTAATTTAATCTTACTAAACATAGGGGCATGTACAACGTGAGCACACACTACAGCCAGAACTTACACGCAAAGATCCTGCAATTTTATGCACAACAGCAGCTGGTTAGTTATATGAACAGAAACATTAAGCACTAGCACTCACTGCTATCTTGAAATTAGCTAACAGAACATTTGCCAGAAAGCATGTACAAACAACACTATAATATAAAGTAACAAATATGTACTTGACATTTCCCCACAATAAATATCTCAATTCGAGCAAAAGATCTAACAAAGCATGAATGAGCAAGCAACACATAACAGAAACATTTACAATAGAAACATCTCAGTTGATGATCTTAGATGTGAATATGGATATAAGTGCACATCAACTGCTTTTGCATAAACATTTACAGGAGAAGGGATTCTCTCCTAAGATAGCAACCCGAAAAACAAAAAACATGATTAGGGAGCTGGTACATAAGAAAGGAATTCATGCATGAATGACATATACAACTAAAAAATCAGGACATGAAATATTATTAGAATTGCATATTAGAAGGCTGCAAGATAACTGTTGCTTCATATAAAGTAACTAGAATTAGCACCCAACAGCTAGATAGCATATGGTGCAGAAACTAGTTTCAACAATATGGGTCGTCCAAATTGGAGGGTATCTGACTTCATTATCCAGAACATTATCCAGAAATATAGGAGTGTTGTGCACATCGAGATAAAATCCAAGACCAAGACACTTGGAGCAAGCAACTAACGTAGTAACAAGCTTTGATTGTGCGAAATGCACCAGGTTTGCATAATCTGAAGTTTACCAATTATTCCAGAAAACAAGGAAAAATACATGTTGATGTTTGAAGTGCAGAACAACATATGCAAGTCCCAGGCATCAAATGACTACTGTAGTCGATTGAACCGTGTAGCAGGAAATGTATACAGCACCAAACACTGCTTGACAATGGAGGCAATTAAACATGGAAGAACTTATTACAAATGATTTTCTTCATCCAAAGTGATAACATGTTACTGCTATGTTATTGTGATTAAAAGAGTAAAATTCTATCAAGTTATGTTATTAATAACCTTGGCAGATGCAGATCCTCAATATTATGACAAAACACCAGCAGGGTGGACCTGTCTGCAATTTGACATAAACTCGTACATATATTGGCCTAGAAAACACTGCTCATCCAAGATGAGAACAGAACATATCTAAGCAAACTTGCAACAATGCACTATACATGTGTTTGCAGATTAATAAGAAAAGTATCACAGTCAATCATCCATTCCAGTGCAGTGCACTCTTAATCACACCTAGTATAATTAGCTAAACTATGCACACAGTTGTGTTTATATTATGAGCAAGCGTTGGTTCCAACTCAAGAACAAATGTACGCAGACCTGGAGGCCTTCCTTAAGAATCCCAACACTTTAACTACAACACCATTCGCCTCAAAATAGAAAAAGCACATGAAACCCCCCACCAAACATCAATCTTGGCATCTTTAGGAAGCAACCAAATTATAGACCAGCTAGCTAACCAGTGGAACTCATGTAGTATTGTTTCTATTCATTCAGTTAACAATGCCAGAGTAATTTCAGGCAACCTTGAGTACCAAATGACATTGTCTCTTAACATTTATCTAATACCAGTTAACATATGCATGCAACTGTAAACATGAACACATAGAGTTACTAGACATGCATGGAATGGGAGAGGCAGGCAATGCCAGTTGGGGTTGATCCACCACACCTCACCGCCTTGGGGTGCAGTTGTTGCCGACGTCATTGATGGGGAGGCAGGCAGCGCCAGTTGGCGTGGTCATCGATGACGAGGCAGGCGGCGGCCGTTGGCGTAGTCAACCCGACATCTCGGTGCTCGAGTGACGAAGGATCTGGGAGGGAGAACGGACGAGGTGAGTAAGAGAGCGGATATTCGGGATTATCCAAATGAGGAGAAGTGGAGGGACTCACGTGAGTCCTTTTTTCCGACGGGGTAAAATATGCAGTCGGCGAGGAGATTCAGCTTCGACTTGGAGGCGCATCGGCGCGTCGGCGGCGAGCAAAAGGACCAGCAGCTAATCAGTTCATTCTTTGGGAAGGAAGAACAAACCCCCACCTCGTCTCCTCCTAGGAGCGAACACAGAGCGGAGGGGCGACCGAGAACAGGCGGCCTCTAGGCGGGCGCGGATCACGGGAGGAGGGTGGTGGATGGTGCCACCAGGAAAGGGGTGGAAAGGGGCAGAGGGGCGGCAGC
>NC_041389.1:95967104-95969783 GCF_002162155.2 Triticum dicoccoides | reverse complement strand
ATCGGGGAAGAGGGAGGCGGAGGAGGAGCGATCTGGATCTGGATGGGGAGGAGGGGTAGCAATTCATTCAGCTGGAAGAGGGTGGAGCAGCGGCGCTTGGGGGACGCGCTTGGGGGTGGGGGTCGAGCTCCGCCAGAGGGAGGTGGCTGACGCACGCAGGAATGAAGATGGAGGCCGGGGGCTCTGACTTGGATTGGATCTGGGTGGGCGAGGATGAGAGGGATACGGGGTGATTCGGGAGGGGTGAGAGCGATGAGGGGGGTGTGGGGTGCCGTTGGATCCGGACGCATCCGACGGTGCTTAAGGCATGATCCGCGTAAGCTGATTTTGGACCAATCAGAACAAAGTATCCCCTTTGATGATGTTAAGACCATTTAAATTGGTCGTAATCAATTGAAAATAAAATTTTGAATCATGTCTGCTATTTGACGACCTAAGAAATTTATAAAAATATAGAAATAAAAAACCTTCACATTGTGTCACCAAGTGTGACCTACTTTTCAGTAAAAATAACAAACTTTGAATATTGTTAATATCATTAAAAAACATTCTAAGATATGAGCTTTTGTAAGAGAATCATTTTTCGAGTGTCCAAAATGATATTTTTGTAAAGAACCTAGCAAATATCTGTTGCAAATTTGGAGCACATCAATTTTATAATTCACAATCATAGCACATGTGGAGCATATCAAATACTTTTTCAAGCTTATGTAGTTGTGTTTTTCTATTTGTTTCTCTTGTGTTTTTTGCACAAGGGTGCATTTTGGAAGGGTGCATCTTGGAATGATCTCATATTGTGCACAAGGGTTCATCTTGGAATGGCAAACAATATTGCCTAAGGAAGTTTTCATTTTCTTTGGACGAAAAATTCATTTTTCATTTTTTTGAGTGCCCAAAATGAGTTTTTTTGTGAAGGGGCTACCATATATTTGTTGCAAAATTGTACCAAATCAATTTTTTAAAATACTAGGACATATTTAATGCACAATTGACCAAATGGTTGGGTGTCAAAAGTTTTGATCCACCTCTCCTGAAAAAGACAAATTTCTGCCGATTTAGCTGGAAGCGGGTCAAATTTGAACTGTAGCTACCTCGTAGTTTGCTCTTTATTTTTTCCAAAAAACATTTCTAGATACATAAGTATCTATTTAATCAGAGAAACACCAAAAAAAATTACAACATTCAACCACTAGCAAGGAACGGCCATTCCCGCTGTTTTGACCGCATTTTGAAACGGGCATAAAAAATTCAAAAAAAAACAAAAAGTTGGAAAACCTCCGCATTGTGTCATTATATCTGACCAAGTTTCCTGAAAAAATAATAAACTTGTAATACGGTAATTATTTTAAAAAAGTGTTCTCACAAATGAGCTATCATGTGTGAACATTCATCGCTTTCAACCCAAATGATCAATCTTATGGCTACATTCATGGCATAGTTTGTTCAAATGACCTCATATCGTGCACAAGGTTGCATCTTGGAAGTACAAACAATGTTGCCTAAGGAAGTTTTCATTTTCTTTGGACGAAAAATTCATTTTCCATTTTTTCGAGTGCCCAAAATGAGTTTTTTTGTGAAGGACATATAATATATTTGTTGCAAAATTGTACCAAATCAATTTTCTAAAATACTAGGCCATATATAATGCACAATTTACCAAATGGTTGGGAGTCAAAAGTTTTGATCCACCTCTCGTGAAAAAGACAAATTTCCGCTGATTCAGCTAGAATCGGGTCAAATTTGAACTGTAGCTACCTCGTAGTTTGCTCTTTATTTTTTCCAAAAATCATTTCTACGTACATAAGTATCTATTTAATCATATAAACACCAAAAAATTACAACATTCAACCACTAGCTAGGAACGGTCATTCCCGTCGTTTTGACCGCATTTTGAAACGGGCGTAAAAAATTCAAAAAAAATCAAAAAATTGGAAAACCTCCGCATTGTGTCATTATATGTGTCCAGGTTTCCAGAAAAAATAATAAATTTGTAATACGGTAATTATTTTTAAAAAGTGTTCTCAGAAATGAGCTATCATGCGTGAAGATTCATGGCTTTCAAGCCAAATGATCAATCTTATGGCCACATTCATGGCATAGTTTGTTCAAATGATCTCATATAGTGCACAAGGGTGCATCTTGGAATTCCAAACAATGTTGGCTAAGGGAGTTTTCATTTTCTTTGCACGGAAAATTCATTTTCCATTTTCCAAGTGCCCGAAATGAGTTTTTTTTGTGAAGGACCTACCATATATTTGTTGCAAAATTGGACCAAATAAAATTTATAAAATACTAGGCCATATTTAATGCCCAATTGACCAAATGGTTGGGTGTCAAAAGTTTTGATCCACCTCTGGTGAAAAAGACAAATTCACGCCGATTCAGAAGGAAGCAGGTCAAATTTGAACTGCAGCTGCCTCATAGTTTGATCTTTATTTTTTTCCAAAAATCATTTCTAGGTACATAACACTACTAGGAAAAGGGCTATAGATGGAATTGACACTAATGGCGCACCAGACATGTGGTGCGCCATTATTTAGTGTCCAAATACTAATGGTGCACCACATCCACGATGCGCCATTAGTAAAAATATTTTTTTAAAAATTTTGTTCAAAACTACTAATGGCGCACCGTGGGAGTGGTGCGCCATTACTAGTTGAACTAGTAATGGCGCACCAC
>NC_041389.1:95966104-95966840 GCF_002162155.2 Triticum dicoccoides | reverse complement strand
AAATGTCAAAAAAAATAAAAGAAAATAAGTTTCCCATGTGACATGTGGCCTAGTTGTTGGGAAAATTTGCAAATATGAATTTTGACTTCATTTGCAAAATCTCGCGAGAATTTGTAAAAATGGGCATAACTTTTGCATACTAACTCAGATGAAAAAGTTTTTTATATGAAAAATCATCTACTCGAAAAGTTACATCCAAATTTAACCGGGGAAACCCCGTTAAACATTTTCAAAATCCTCAAAAACCTAACAGAAAAAAAGATACGGGGCTTTTAAGATCTGGAGAGGCAAAAAAATCAAAAAAATTCAAACTTACTAATGGCGCACCTACCCATGGTGCGCCATTACTATCTTCCCGCCTTCAAAATTCAAAATAAGTCAGAAAAATAAAAAAAAGTTACTAATGGCGCACCTGACCATGGTGCGCCATTAGGATCTTCCCTCCTTCAAAATTCAAAATAAGTCAAAAAAATAAAAAAAACAATTACTAATGGCGCACCTGCCCGTGGTGCGCCATTAGGATCTTCCCGCCTTCAAAATTCAAAATAAATCAAAAAAATAAAAAAATTACTAATGGCGCACCTGCCCGCGGTGCGCCATTAGTATGCCGTATATATGGCTGGTCCTCTCCTCCTCTCTTCATTTCATCTTCCCTTCTCTCCTCCACCATACTTCTCCTCCTCTCCGGCGACCTCCTCCTCCATCCTCCCTCCTCCCCTCCCTCCCCTCCCCTCCC
>NC_041389.1:95962527-95965565 GCF_002162155.2 Triticum dicoccoides | reverse complement strand
ATGGCGCACCACTGGTGCGCCATTAGTAAAAATTACTAATGGCGTGCTAGTAATGGCGCACCAGTGATGCGCCATTAATGGCCAAATTAGGTGCGCCATTAGTAGCGGTTTTTCTAGTAGTGTAAGTATCTATTTAATCAGAGAAACATCAAAAGTTTTCCAAGATTCAACCACTAGCTAGGAACGGTCAAGCCCGCCGTCTTGACCGCATTTTGAAACGGGCATAAAAAAATAAAAAAATTGGAAAACCGTCGCATTGTGTCATTATATATGACCAAGTTTCCAGGAAAAATAATAAACTTGTAATACGGAAATTATTTTTAAAAAGTGTTATAAAAAAATGAGCTATCATGTGTGAAGATTCATGGCTTTCAAGCCAAATGATCAATCTTATGGGCACATTCATGGCATAGTTTGTTCAAATGATCTCATATTGTGCACAAGGGTGCATCTTGGAATTCCAAACAATGTTGCCTAAGGGAGTTTTCATTTTCTTTGCACGGAAAATTCATTTTCCATTTTCCGAGTGCCTGAAATGAGTTTTTTTTTGTGAAGGACCTACCATATATTTGTTGCAAAATTGGACCAAATCAATTTTATAAAATACTAGGACATATTTAATGCACAATTGACAAAATGGTTGGGTGTAAAAAGTTTTGATGCACCTCTGGTGAAAAAGACAAATTCCCACTGATTTAGTAGGAAGCGGGTCAAATTTGAACTGCAGCTGCCTCATAGTTTGATCTTTATTTTTTCCAAAAATCATTTCTAGGTATATAAGTATCTATTTAATCAGATAAACATCAAAAGTTTTCCAAGATTCAACCACTAGCTAGGAACGGTCAAGCCCGCCATTTTGACCGCATTTTGAAACGGGCATAAAAAAATCAAAAAAATCAAAAAATTGGAAAACCTTCGCATTGTGTCATTATATATGACCAAGTTTTCAGGAAAAATAATAAACTTGTAATACGGAAATTATTTTAAAAAGTGTTCTAAAAAATGAGCTATCATGCGTGAAGATTCATGGCTTTCAAGCCAATGATCAATCTTATGGCCACATTGATGGCATAGTTTGTTCAAATGATCTCGTATTGTGCACAAGGGTGCATCTTGGAATTCCAAACAATGTTGCCTAAGGCAGTTTTCATTTTCTTTGCACGGAAAATTCATTTTCAATTTTTCGAGTGCCTGTTTTTTGTGAAGGACCTACCATATATTTGTTGCAAAATTGGACCAAATCAATTTTCTAAAATAGTAGGCTATATTTAATGCACAATTGACAAAATGGCCGGGTGTAAAAAGTTTTGATCCACCTCTGGTGAAAAAGACAAATTCCCGCCGATTTAGTAGGAAGCTGGTCAAATTTGAACTGCAGATGCCTCATAGTTTGTATTTATTTTTTCCAAAAATCATTTCTAGTACATAAGTACCTACTTAATCATAAATACATGGTTTGGTGGCGATACATCGAGGTTTGGACGGTGGCCGAGGGCCCCAACTCTAGAGCGCGTAAACTCGCATGCCCGTCGTGTGGTCACCGCGTGACCGTGTCATTGCCATGTGTTCTGGGCGGCCTAGGCATTTCTAGTGGGTTGGGCACTCCCCAGGTAGGTGCTAGGAAGAAAATCACAACATAAGATTCTCACGAGGAGACCAATCGATGCTCAAACATGAATAAGCAGCCAAGTGTTTGATTAGCGGTACGGGAAATGCACATGGCTAATGGGCGTGAGTTTTGGCTGAGGATGATCAGTTACTAAGAAGACCATCTTCACAAATTTTCAGCTCAAAAGGAGGATCCTAGGTGGTACTTGCTTTGCAAAGTACCACACTGGACATAAATACGAATTTTGAAGCTGGGCTCAAAATAATGAATGAATTAAGCTGGCATTTGGTGGAGGATGGTTATTTGGGCATAGGAAAGCACTATAGGAAATGGATACCATTTGGACATGCCAAAGTGGTACTTCCTTCACAAAGTGCTTTTCTGAACAAAATAGGAAAATGAATATTTTTGAATTATTTTTGAACTAGGCAAGGAAGTTTTTTTTTACATATTTGACGAATATATGACCCAAAGAATTTATGAGATTTTTTTGGGAATTTTGGGAATGATAGAAATATAGGTTGCTTCACAACCTAGGGCAAAAATTGACACATGGACATGACACATAGGCAAAACTGATGAGGTGGCACCTACTCATAGCAACCTACACTACAGGAATCAAGTAATTTGCCGTCTGTGTCTCACAGACGGCAAAGACTGAAATCATGACGGCAAAGATTTTGCCGTCAATTTGCAGACAACAAAGTCTGTCGGCAAAGAGTAAGTCGGCAAAAACTGCTTTGCCGTCAGCTTTTTGTCGGGATGACGGCAAAGATTTTGCCGTCAGCCAAACTGTCTTTGCCACCAGCCGAACAAATAACAGACGGCAAAGAAATTCATCTTTGCCGTCAGCCAAAAATGCATCTTTGCCGTCAACCGGAAACATCATAGACGGCAAAGAATCTTTTTTTATTTATAAAAACCTAAACCATCTGTATACATAAAAGTCTTGTTACAGACGCCAGATGGTCAAAGGCAAAGACGCAATAATTACTTGCGGGTTTTTTATATTCGTTCATTTGTGCCGCGTTTTAGTAGTCTGACAATCATCTGTATACATAAAAGTCTCATTACAGAGTCATTACAAAGGGTGTCAAACGAAAATATCAGATTACAGAGGGTGGCCCGCGAGGCACGGAAGTGGCCAGCGTGGCCAGCGCAGCACGGAGCGTGCAAGTCGTTGAGGCACGACGCGCCGTGCGCGGGGCCGACGGGCAACAAGGCCGGGACCGGCGAGGGCGAAGGGCCGGGGCCGGGGCCGACGGGGGACGGAGAGGGGCAGCGGAGGCCTGCTGGAGCTAATGGGACGGGGCCGGGGACGGCGGAGGCCTGCGGGGGCGATAGAGCAGGGCCCGGCGACGACGTTGGCAAAGGGATGACGG
This sequence comes from Triticum dicoccoides, assembly GCF_002162155.2. Classification (NCBI taxonomy): domain Eukaryota; kingdom Viridiplantae; phylum Streptophyta; class Magnoliopsida; order Poales; family Poaceae; genus Triticum; species Triticum dicoccoides. The sequence goes on along the minus strand of NC_041389.1, from coordinate 95,962,574 downwards.
GCGCAGAGGCTAGTAGCGCCGGGATGAAGGGGATGAAGCAGAGGCCG
>NC_041389.1:95956765-95962257 GCF_002162155.2 Triticum dicoccoides | reverse complement strand
GCGAGGAGGTTGCGGGCGCCGGCCTTCTCGATCTGGATCGAACAGAGAGAGAAATGAGAGAGAGAGATAGAGAGAGATCGTGGTGGGGGTGGGCCGCTCGGGTGGATAAGGACAGAGCAGTGGGGCGCGGGGGACGCGGGGGTGCGTGGGGCGGGGGGGCACGTGGGGATGTGTGGCTCAGATCCTGCCATGTCATCGATCCATGTGATCAATCCGTGTATTGTGTTTCTTCTTTGCCGTCTGCGGTTTTTAATACAGACGGCAAAGTATGTGTTTGCCGTCTGCTTTTTTAATACACACGGCAAAGTATGCTCTTTGCCGTCTATATTTTTTTTGCAGACGGCAAAGTCTTTTTTGCCGTTAGATTTTCTTTGCCGTCTTCTGATGACGGAAAATCCACTCTTTGCCGTCTGCACGACAAAAAGCTGACGGCAAAGACGCCTCCTGACGACAAATTAGCAGTTTCCTGTAGTGCTACCACAATTTACAAGTCTATGACCATCTATATTGGTCGTTAACAACTAGAAATAAGGCAGTGAGCCAGTGCTATCCACTTTATGACCATTTCGTGTAAGGAAATTACGACCTTTCTGACCAAAATGGTCGTTATAGTTTAGGGTTTGGAGCCCCCCGAATAGCTTTTGACCAATTGGTCTAAAATAGTCATAGATCTATGACCAATTCTTCTAGGGTCACTGACAGAAGGTGACTAGTTGACATATTTCTTGTAGTGAAATGCCGATACTCAAATTCAGAAGCTAGAATCCAGTTTAAGGTGAATTCGAATATTTGGAACACTTCATGTCCAACTCAAATGTCACACGCAGCATAATGTGTACTCCCATTTAGATATGTACACAAGCGATGTATCAAGATTCAAATACCGAGTCAATCAACCAAGAATGTACAGAACTAACAGACATATAAACACTTATAGAGTATATGGATCAATAATATCAACTAACATACATAAGCTAGGCCGCGGTACTTTTTTTTGCTACAACAACATCCTTTTTGTAGCCAGCATCTTGGCCCTTTCCGATGCGTGCCACTTATGGTCCATCTATACTACTATTATTGCTGAATGCACACTCAACCCGATTGGCATATTTATAGGTCTGGCACTAATATAGACTTGTGCTCAAATAAAATTACAAACCAAAAAACAAAAAACAAAAAACAATTATTACATGATCTCTAAAACAAATGGTTTGATTGATTACATGAACAAACAACACAAAGGTTATTCAACGATGGAAAGAACATTTCACCTATGATTTACCAAGTGGGAATTTAATTTCCTTTTTTCCTTCAGGACTTTAACAATGTGGTCAGTCTCAGCTTGCTTCGTTTTGAAATCTACCAAATATTTAATGGTTGTCTTGAGTACTGCTTGTGATTGTGTTGTTTGCTTCCTCAACATGTCAACTTCATCTCTAAGTGCAGAAGCAGAATCTCTTTCTACCACTAGTTTAGCCTCTAGAGCATCAGCATTTGGCAATTCATAATGCAAGATTGGGCCGGTGCCACTGCTGTGGGATCGGATGATGCAACGTCCATGGGGACCTCGCTCTTTGATCTTGGGCTAACCTGTTTTGCCATTAAAGTTCCAATTGGATTCAGAAAAGTTGAAGTTAGCAAAACATCTCAACTGGGAGTTATAACAGCAAACCAATTAAACGAACAAGGAATTAAAGAGTTTCAATTGGATGCTGAAAAGTAGTTATTAACATCATTGTAACCCGCTGTTGCAGCAGCAAAGCAGTTAAACAAACAAGTAGCTATTTAAGTTAAGGCAAACAGGTAATTCTTAACAGTAAGTATCAAACACATAGATAGGCGCAGTCTACAATAGGATTAATAGGCTGTGGCATTATGTAATCAGTAGCAAACTAAATTAAGCCAAGCAATATAATTGAACAATTTTGCAATAAGTGGCTAACTAAAATTCCGAGAAGCAGGTAACTGAACTTACGCTAGTTCTTTGTACAGGCACACTGCAACTTCTTTTTTGCTTACAAGGTTGTACGAAGGAGTCCATGGCATCAATTGCTTGGATAAGCAGTCCCAATACTTCTTTCTTCCCACACTGCATTGGTAAGTCGAATGGTTAATCTGGTAAGATGGTGCGTCCTTGATATGTTATATGAGGACGTGTAGTCAGACTAGTAGTAGCCACACACATCACACTGGCTTTTACTTTATATTTTATGCGATTACTTTTGGCATATCGAGATCTAACAAATCTACAATAGGATGAAAAGACTAGCATCCTTCACATTATTGGCGAACTCAGTTCATAGAAACAAGAAATTCAACCATTCTGTGGGTAAATCAAAAGTGCCAATGTAATATTTTTCACTACCCAATCATACACGCAAAAAGGGGCGACGCCACCATAGGGGCTGGTATGGGCGGCCGCCTCAGGTGGCTGGGAAGCATGCACCTAGTTTGAGTCGTCCAGGTTGGCCCAGGCTAGTTTTGTTCGTCCCAACGCACGAGCAGGCAATGTAAAAAATCAAGAAAATTGTTTCAATTTGGATGGGCCAATAACATAAGTGCAAGGCAAGCCCTATAGCAGGCTCGCGGCCCAAACGAGCGCCTCGCATATTGATCGACAGCAGGAAAAATCCCAATTCATTCGCTCCAGTCTCTAGTCTGGTCCGCTCCTAACCTAGTCGTCGCTGGGCAGACTGACATAGCACTTCCTCGCTCCCTCGTTGGAGGGCAGTCGCCGGGCTTCAAGCGACGGAAGGACAAGAAGATGAAGATCCAACCCTGGGTGTAGCATGCATGGGAGGCAGCGGCGGCATCACGGGCATGGCATCGAGCTTGCACAAATGGACAGTCACATCTTGCAAGAGTAGCATGCGCAACGAGCAGGTACATCACATCCCTGATTATATCTAATTCAACTCTTCAATTTCTGGCCAATAGTTAAACCTGACGGTGTTGTAAAACTGTTTGTATGTAGGGAATCTATGAGAAAATGAAACCAATTTCTACTTATTTTATAACTCCCCCAATCAATACTGAACTGACTGAATCTGATATATCTAATCAAGTTTCTGGTGCAAACATACAACCTCATGTTGTTCTTGAGCCTGAAGTGTCTAATGAACAGACTGCTAATGAAGGATTTGATGCAAACATTTTACATGCTCCTGGTGATGAACATATAGTGTCTAATGAGGGATCTAATGCAAGCATTTTGCAAGCTCATTGAAGGATTTAGTGTCTAATGATGATCTGCTATGTTGAGAGAGACAAAGATTTGCAGGCATTGATGACAAGCAAATTATAGTGCATTTTCATAGCTTGAGGAAACATCGAGGCCATCTACCAGAAAGTCCCCGTATCATGACAACATAGCATAAATACTTTTCTAATCTATTGTTTGAAACTATTGGCATACTTGTGCAGGATAGATATATTGATATGCAGTTTGCGCACTGGTTATAGGTGCAATTACACTTCGATATTTTCAGTTAGAGAATGAATAATTCAAGCAGGTACAGACCTTGTTTGTAGTCCTTGTACACCATGTTGCATTTTGTGTTTTTTGGTGCTTGCATCATTTAGTGTTTATAATCTGAACTACTTTGGATCATTAGCTAGTTTTCAAAGTGCATGTAGCTTCACATTTCTCAAGTTATGTTGATTTCCGGAGTGCAAGTGCCTTCGTATTTTTAAGTTAAATGTTCGCCCCTGGTAACTTGAATTCGTTTATCTGCCACTACACACAAATCATACACGAATGCCAGTACGAATGAAATGAAATGCAGGGACTTACGCTAGCTTGTTGTACAGGCTCACTGCAGCTCTGCTTGCGCTTGGGATGTTCCATGTACAAGTCCATGTTACCACTTGCTTGGATGTGCAGGCCTTGTGCTCCTTACATCCCCCTATGCATTTTTGACACGGCGAATGGTTGATCGAATAGGAGGAATCGACCTTGATGTTGTACCGGAGGACATATACTTACGAGGTTATACGGGTGTGTAGGATGTGTACCAGATCCCGTAGCACCGTCATGCTTCGCTAAAAAATGGATTTGCTTGTTTCAGATGATATATCCAGAAGAAATAAGAGTTAAAGTCAGAGTTGCATAGGCGTGTAAGCTAAGAGAGCAGTGAAAGGATATCCGAACATCGTCGGAACAGTGCACAAGGGAGTGATGTGTGGATACCTAGTTCGGGCCGGCGTTTGGGCATGCTCGCCTAGCTAGAGTGCGGGTCACTTCAGAGCCGTTGAGGGTGATGCGCTGGCGTTGGCTGGCCATGCATGGATGCAGATCTTGAGTGGCAGCGGAGTGCTATGATGCAGTGGACGAGACCGGTAGTGAAGCCCCAACGGCCTCGGGGGGCGGAGGTGCGGTGAAGTAGCCCCGCTGAGCTGGGAGACGGCGTCGGTGAAGTGCACCTGATGAAGTGGAAGTCGGTGTCTGTGAGGCACGTCGGTTGCGGCGGCCGACGTTGTCGGTGGACCACCCGGTGTGGTGGACGAGGACGTAGATGAGGTAGCTCTGGTGCCGTGGTGAAGCACGACCATCGTCTTTGTCGTCGTTGTCCGGCACAGAGGCGGGGAAAGAGACGAGACGAGGGGAGATTCAAACTTTGCTTGGGTTGGTGGCGAATTAGGGATTTGAGCAGTCTGGGCGCGGAAGGGGACGCTGGAGAAGGGAGATTTTGCAGGGCTGGAATTGGGGCCGCCAGATATTTCAATCCGAAACTTGGAAGCGCGAACTTATTTTGTCATCATCCTTTTGGGGGGAGTGGGGGAGGGAGGGAGGGAGGGGGTGGGTGGCTGGGTGCTACACGTCCGTCCGACACATGCGACCACCCCGACACGACCATGGTCTTCTTGGTGCACCTACATTTAAGAATGCAAACGAATCTTCTTTCATTTGCAAACGAATCTGTATGTATTACCATGCCCGTGTTTTCCTTGCAATAATTAGTCATTCGAAACGAGATACTCCCTCCGTTCACTTTTGTAAGTCGTTTCAGACAACTTAAAATGAACTGTTTTGCACATTGTCTGAAATGTCTTCAAGGTCTTATAAAAGTGAACAGAGGTAGTACTATAAATTAATTACTGAGGAGTTATTTGAAAAAAATCGAAACGGTATCCACAGTATCCATGCTAATGTGGATTAGAGTGTGTGTCACAAAATTAGTTATTTGAATTAGAGTGTGTGTCACGTAGCGATCTCCAATTCTAACGTGGATTTTGCTTTTCACTATATCCACGCTACTTTTTAAATACAAATTCATATGTATATGATGAACACCATGGTAGTGAGAAAACTTTTGGATGGATTCAAACATATGACCTACAAAATAGCATAACAAATTGAGTCAATGTCAAATTTTCGACACTTAGTATGGCACGAATTCGAAATAATTACCCGTATGAATGGTCCTCAGTTCAAATCTTACAATGTACACCGAATTGAAACATCGATATTAAGTCTCGTACTATGTACATTC
>NC_041389.1:95909891-95956481 GCF_002162155.2 Triticum dicoccoides | reverse complement strand
CAAACCACCTTAGGAAGCTATCGGTTTCCAACACACATTCATTCTTTCTCTCCATGTTTATCTAAGTCTCTCAACTACACAACCCCTTTTCCCACTCTGTTACCAAATGTATTTACCTCACACACCCGCCATTGCACCCCATGTCGAGCTCTCCCTCTCCCTCTCACCCTCTCACGCTAAATGCATGCATTGCCTATCTAGCCCCCCAACCTCTCGTGCACACACACACACACACGTTGTCTATCTAGGTCACTCCCTTGAGACTGTCTCACTCTTTCTTCTGCGCGGCGGGCCACACTTGCTCAATCTCGCTCTCTTTATCGAAGTCTCGTTTAACCTCGTTTTCTTTCACATACAAATGATATATCTCCCTGTTCGGGCCTCAATCGACACACTCTATACTCTCTCATGCAGATTGTCTATCTAGGTCACCCTCTCCAACCCGTCTCACTCTTTCGATCGCATGGTGACCCTATGTGATTGATTGACCTTGCTTCCTCCCACGCATAAAATATATCTACACGTCTGTGACTGGATCATCTCTCAAGCTCTATCTTACAGCCCTCACCCTTGCCAAAAGCTCAATCGGACAATATCTCTCCAGAGCATATATATCTGTTTAATGAATGTCGAACCACACTCACTTTGTCTCTCTATCTATATGTCTCTCGATTGACCTTGCTTTCTCACACCGTATCTTCCACGCATTGAAGCTACCTCTCCATCCCTCGCAAAGCCGGAGCTATTTACATTGCGAGGGGCACTCCAACCTTGGATTAATTTGTGTAGGCATTTATTCCGGTCCGTTAGATTATATTTTATTAGCATTCCTCCCACAACTACTCCAAACACCGTTGCAACCCCCGAAACTCCCCTAGTTGATTTCCCTCTGGCTCGGTCATTGCTCTCTCACACGTCCTTTCTCGCCTTCAATGTTGCACCATGGTATTATTGCAAAAAACTATGTTGTTCTCTTTAATTATTATAAATAAGCTACAAAACTACACACCGATAGTCCACTTGGAATGGAACAAATTTCGACCCACAAATTAAAGTGCTACAAACTACACACCGAGGGGCCCACATGTCATGAAACAAATTTGGACCCATATACAAATTAAAAAATAAAGGACAAGGATCGAACATGCGACCAGGGCCTTCAAGCCGCACGTCAATAGGCAACATACGTAGAACAGCAATGTTTGTTGTACCCCCTTTGTTCACATAATGTTTTTATATTACCACAGCCTATTTAATGGATAACATGTAATATTGTTTTCAATACTATTCACCTTCACTTACTGGTGGGTTCCATGTGTGCTCTCTCTCTCTCCTCCCCTTCTGCGTTTAGACTTTAGACGCACGGGCAAACACGAAGAAATCATAGGCGATGTTGTTGTTGACCATATCTGGACACATTCACAAGTTACGGCACCAGTTTCACGTACTAGCAGCACTAGTCAGTGTGTACGTGCAATGCACGTTAATTTGGAAGTATATTAAGTGCATGCAGATATTAAGTAGGATATTATTTGCGTGTTATTATGTGATTAGCACTATTTTTGGCATGAAATTAACTGCACGCGCTAAACGTGTTGAGCGCTCGACATTGAAGCAGTCTAGGTCGTTGGATCACAAGGAATACATGTGGCTTGATGACGTTTTATATTTAATTTGATACGGCTCTAGAAGAACATTCAATCGATCAAACCATAGATTTCGTTCAGTCTGACTCCGACTTTAAATTATACGACGATCGATATAAAATAAACGGAAATGATAAACGTTCGGATTTTAAGCATGGCAATCCGAACGTTTTTCATGGCAAATTTAGATTACGTGGCGGTGGCGGGGGCGTCTTGCGGTGGGAAGCGGCTCCTCTGCCGTGCTCTGTGTGTCGTTGGGCCACTGACCGACGGCGATGGCGGCGTCTTGCGCCGTTGTTGGCGTACTCCTGGACATTGTCCCAGCTTCAAGGAAGGCCAAAATGTTCTGGACTTCGGAGCGAGTCAACTGGCGGGAGGAGGCGAGTGGCGTTGGTGCAAGGAAGGTGTCGACGGCGGCCATCCATGCCGCTGAGGGGGGCACTAGCACCCGCGCGGGGACAGGTGCTGTCAACAGCACGACGGAGACATTCGTGTGCACTGGCACCGGCACGGGCGCGCACGTCAGTGCACGCGCAGAAACATGCGCTGGCAGGTGCACGGGCACCGGCACTGGCGTGCGCGTCAGTGCACGCGCAGGCGCATGCGCTGGCAGGTGCACGGGCGCGTGAAAGTCGGCAGGGACCTCGTGGAACCCCGTGGGATCATGCTCGGCGACAATATGCGGCCCCCAGCCCATCAATGCCACGGGGATGGGCGCTGGCGCAGTCGGGGCGACGGGAGCCGGGGACAGGCGCGGGGTCTTCCCGCAAGGCCTGTTCAATCTCATCCCAAAGAGCCTTATGTTCTTGAGACTTTGGCTGGGTGTCTTCCTCAGGAAACTGGAAGGCTAAGGGAAGACCATCGTGATGCAGCATGGCGTACGTCTAGGTCAGGCTAGTTGGAGGTAGACGACAGGAGAATCAGAGAGGAAGAGAGAAGATTGTAGCGATATGGGTAGTGCGGGGTTGATTTGAAACTGCGGAACCGAAGACATTAAAAGTGGGCGCAGTTGGGACGAAGGTGGGCGGCGGAGCCTGGTCAAAGGGCTCGCCTCCTAGTGAGCCTGCACAGCGGTCTTCTCGCACGCCTCCCTGTCAACCGGCGCAGCAGTCTGCTCACACGCCTCCCGTCGACTCACATGCTTGCTCGGACATCACCTACCGATGAGAAGCAGGGACTCATGGCGGCACGTAAACGCCCACGGTTTCAATAGTGAAAGCGTTCGCCTTAAAGTGACAGGTCTTTGATCCAAAATACCTTGTCTCTTCATTTGTGCAACTTGTCATAAGCTGCTTGTCTCAAATTGAAGAAAAAACTTACAAAGTATTATTTGTGCCATATCACGTGACCATGCTCAGTTTCAAGAATTTATGCTCACTTTTGGATTTTCTAAAATTTAAGATCCAGGATTCGAAACAATATCATAACCTGCGTCATGCAATAAGTTTTCAAGCCGTACATCTGTCATGTTGTATTTCTTTAGAAAGGATTTGGTCAAACATTTTTCTTAGTTAGACTACAGACAAGTTGTATATGCAGAGTAAAAGGATAATCCCTCCGTACCAGTGCATTGCCTGATATGTTAACTCAAGTACTAGGCACGAACAAACGGGCTCAATTCTGTGCTCATCCTGGTGTAGTAGTATTAGTACTAGGCAATGCTGTTGACGGGTGACCTTGACGAGCGGCGACCGAGGGAATTGAACCGTGCTCGGCACGGTAGATAATGTTGTCTAGTTACTAAAGCATCCCTCCGTTGTTCATCGGTAGTAATTATGGACCGGGGACATGAGGGGAATTTCCTAGGGCTAGAATTCTGGCTGCCAGGTATTTCGACTCGAAACGCTGAGGCTCGACTGGTTGGGGTTGCCTAATGTGCGTACCACGCACACCACCGAAGGACACGAGCCGCTGTTTTTTTAGGATCAACACGAGCCAAGGTCTGGCTGGTACGCCGTTGGGTCCTACCATTCGAGAATATGAAAGGAACCTCTTAAATTGACGAACGAATCTATGTGTATTACAATACACGTATTTTCCTTGCAAATACTAATCTCAACATGGTAATTTATTTATGACGAGTTGTTGAATTAGAGTGGGTTTGTGATATAGTGATCTCAACGTGGATTTCACATTTCATGGTATCCCTAGTAAGTTTTCCAATGCAAATTCAAATTTAGAAGATGAACAATATGGAGGTGAGAAAACTTTGTCTGTATCAAGCATATGACCACACACAGAGAGAGAGACACACACACGCACGAACACAACAACAATCCAATAAGTATAGTGCATCTATTTTTCCAAACCATGCATGTACGACACGAATTCAAAAATACTCCTTCTATTCCTATATATTAGTCTTTTAGAGAGTTCAACAAGTGACTACATATGGAGCAAAATGAGTGAATCTAGACTCTAAAATATGTCCATATACATCCATATGTGCCAGTCCATTTGAAATCTCTAAAAAGACTAATATTTAGGAACGAAGGGAGTAAAATGTAAGACATGCATGATCCTCAGTTCTATATTTAAAATGAACATGAAACAGAAACATGAATATTAAGTATAGTACTACAGTACATGCAAATCTTGTGTTTAGGTGGAGCTATGATTGTCGGGGGTCAACCCCTTGACCTTAGATAAAATTGTGGAGCTCTGTTTAGCGTTGTTTAGATTATACTTGTCCCCACCCTCCCAACCACCGATTGGTTGTGCACCCCCACCCCTCCTCCCTGGGAGAATACCATGTGCACCCATACCTTAGATGCTATATGCCGATACGAGTTGCTTGGAGCTTGTAGATCTGAGATATAGCATACAGGAAACCTTGATAAGTTTGAGAATTGCACACAATTTGTACAAAAACTACTGAGATGCCCATGGATCCCATATCCAACGACCTCGAAGCTCGTATCACCGTAGCATCTAAGATGAAGGAGGACATCATATTCTCCTGTATGTAAGAATATCATGTGCTACCACACCTTAGATGCTTTGGTGATACAAGCTCTTCGGAGCCGTTGGATTTGTGACCCAACACCTCCTCGGTGGTTCGAATGGTTTTTTGCAGAAAAGCCCCAAAAGAGTTTGGCCACTTCTTACAAGCACAAAGACTGCTCATATGCCATTGGATCTCAGTTCAAATGACCTCGAAGCTCGTATCACCGTAGCATCCAAGCTGCAATAGCACCTTATGTTTTCTCGCACGGGAGAATATGAGGTGCTCCCGCACCGTAGATTCTATGGTGATACGAGTTTACTGAGATCTAACGGCCCACAGTAGGAGGTTTGAATGTTTTGCAATATACGGCTGAGAGAGTTTGGGAAATGCTCAGAAAGTACAAGTACTATGCATGTGCCATCTAATCACTGATCATACGACCTAGATGCTCATATCACCGTAACGGGTAATTAAGCTACTGGGAGCACCTAATATGAGCAATGGGGAGCCGTTTGATCTAAGATGCAGTGGCACACATGAGGCCTGAATGTTTTATTTGCAAAAAAACCTTTGGAGAGTTTGGAAATTGCGCATAATTACAAAGACTACTCCCAAGCCATTGGATATCACTTCCAATGGTGTAAAAACTCGTATCACCATAGCATCTAAGCTGCAAGGTGGATGTGATAATCTATGCCGCTGTCATTTTTGTTCGTAAACTTGCAAAATACGTGTAACTCATGCCGTTACTTGTCTAACCGCGCAAAGTGTTTGTTCAAAAAAACCATCCTACACTGAAATATCGGAACAACACACGGGGGTCCCACTTGTCATTAATCAAATTTGGACCTAAAACTAACAAATCTGAAAGACGAGATTCGAACTAGCAACCTGGACTACAAAGCGTAAGTCGATAGCCTGAAACAACAACGGTTGTTGGCTTTGTCCCATAACTTGATTTTATACAGTATTACGTTGAGTAGAGTAGAGGGAGTGCCTCGTCAACACGTGCATGACCGTTGACTCACTTACTGGTGGGTCCCAGGTCTGTGATCTCAATCTCTCTTCTCTCCATTGTCTAACCTTTGCACGAGCACACACGAAGAGCGGCGCTAGCTTGCCATGGTATTATTACAACTAAAAAAAGCTTGGAAATAGAAGAATCGCCTAGAACAAGAGACATTGTGGCTGGTCGAGACGGAGCTAACCACATCTATCCTCCGTGCCACGTTTGCATGATGAAGCTGTGTGGCTAGTGGGGTGTTCTCGACCGACTGGCTAGTTCCCGAGGTCGAACCATAGGTACTACGTCTGATATAGTATATTTTTACACGCACATTTTTCCTCCGTGCCGAGACGTGGCACACCCTACCGCGCGGTTTCGGGGTCCTCCCGGGTGGTGCATGCATATATTCTTCCTGACGTGGGAAGCCCTACCGCGCGTTTTCTGGGTCCTCCTCGGTTATAGCACCGAAGCAAGTAAATGAGTCATCAAATCACAAAAGACCACCTTTCCCGCCGAGTACATCAGTGAAGCACGGTGGCTAGCTAGTTGGGCTAGTTCGACCGATTAGCTAGGCCGCCGCCACATTTTTCACCCCTTTTTTATCTACTTACCTGTAGGTAAATTTAAATATCCACCGTGGCGTTGCTCTGGTGTTTGGGTGCGGCGGGATTTTTAATTTTTTTGATTGACGGGAGCAGGCGCTGCAAGATTTTTAATTTTTTGATTGACGGGAGCAGCCCCGGCAGCAATTAGTCATGATGACTCCTCCTGTAAAATCCACTGCTCCCTGATGTGAGAAGTCGTCGACTGCGGTTTTACCATGGTGAAAACCAAAAGATTCCCCGCTCCTCGGCTGGCTCCCTCCGCCTTCCTGTAGATTGCATTGCCTTTCAGCTGTTTCTCCCCCTTTGCTTCCTTCCCCGTTGCTTCTACCTGGTGCCATGGCGGCGCATCAGATCACAGAGTCCGAGGTGAGGCGCCTGACACAGGAGCTCCAAGCCAAGGATGCGGAGCTCAGGGCCAAGGACGTGGAGCTCCGTGAGCTCAAGGAGGAGAGGAGTGCCATGCTCCTCCGTTATGTGTGGGAGTTCACGGAGCTTCAAAAGCGGCACGCGTCCACCACAAAGATGCTTGCGGTGTCGGCGGCGTTGCTGCAGAAAGTGGGAGATACGATAGGCCGTCAGGGGAGCCGGCTGGAGCGCGAGCGGGCCGATCGTGGCCAGGTCTAGGATCGCCTCAGCCACTTGGTGAACCAAGTTGCCACGCACGTGTTGCGGCTGCGCGATGCCTACCATCGTGCCAGCGCGACGATGCTGGCCGTCGGGCTAAACCCATTCGACCACCCGGTCGACTTCAACGAGTTGCGGCTTCCTGACCTGGTCTCCTTCGTCACCTATATCTCCAAGGAGCTGAGCCGTCTCCGCGCGATGGTGGGGGCTGAGCTGGACAAGGAGGGTTTGCGGGCTGCCGTCGCCGTTGCCGGGCGAATCCTTTCAGGGCTTCGTCACCGGAATCCATTTGTGCCATTGGACACCATCTTTCACGAGCTGGCTCCCGTCGACCGGGAGCGGGCTCTGCAGGCGGTTGCACCCTGCATCACCAATGTCGTGCGCCTCGAGAAGTAGAGGGACTTCGGTGGTGTTTCGGCGCCCTTTGCATGGGCATGTCCATGTCTCGGCACAATATGACCGTTGGATCAAACTCAGACGGTGCAGATCAGTCACTGTAGCACAAAGTGTGTGGGTGTGTTTGGTGGCATTCTCATCTCAATATAGTTGTTTCCTCTTCGTATATTTTTGTTAACCTACTAGTGTGGACTCATGCACCCTTCATGCACTCTACCAAACACCCAAAAGTGGGTCGAGAGGGGGACTTTTGCTCCCATCCCGTGCACCCTTCATACACCCTGCCTAACACTATTCGTGCTTCATATGTTTCATATTTCGTGGAGTACTGTAGCACCGTACTCTCTGTGTGTTGTAGACCTAGTTTTGTTAACATTGATCTCACCGTTCATTCTCGACCGAACAGTCGAAAAAGCGGTATTATGTTACATATAGTTGACATGCGCACGACATCATTTGTTATCGTCATATCTTACTACACTAGCAACAAGATTATGTAGTACTGACGTATAAACCACTGCACATGCCTAGTAGTAGGAACACTGTGTATGTTCAAGTGGCTGCCGTGTTTCACACTCCTCCGTCGTAAGAGTGGAAACGCTTGCTGTAATCATTTTTTTTCTTCAGAAAAATAGTGGACATGCTCTACCGTGCGGATCCTCCTCCAGCCATGCACTAAATTACTCACTTTCGCCGACGTGTGGGACAACCAGCACCTGGGTCCACCAGCCATGCACTAAATTACTCCGTAGTAGAGTGACGGTAGACTACCCCGATCGAAGCACCGCAGTAATGCCCAATGAGCTGTCAAATCACAAAACCCCCTCCGTTCCAGCAGTAAGTTGGACGGACGAAGCAACCATCATTTCACTCTTCTCTCTCAGCTTCCTCTCTTGAAGAAAACCCCCACTCGCTTTGCTTCTCCCTCATCTCATTCCTCCTTTCACTCTTCTCTCTCAGCTTCCTCTCTTGGATGGACGCTGGAGCACCGGCCGACGTGATGTCTATGGCTCTAGCCAAAACCATCGACGCTCATGGTACGAAGAAGCGCAAGCACGCCGCCAAGACTACCGCAAACAAGCTCAAAGCCATTGCCCTGTCCAAGCCCCCCTCTCCGGGATCCCTCATTAAGCAAGTCAAGGTAATATCTCTTGTTGACAATCTTTTTCTCGATCTTGATCGTGTTTTTTCATCTAACACGCAGTACTAGTACTGGTAGTACAACTTTCTGGGTGATCTTGCATGTGATTTTAGTGTGCCAAATGACGGTTCTAAATTCCTCTTTTGACCAAAACATGCGAGAGGTTGACACTGATTTCTTATAGATTACTTTCAACTACTCCCTCTGTCCCAAATTTCTTGTCTTAGATTTGTCTAGATACGGATGTATCTGTGACTTAATACATCCGTATCTAGACAAATCTAAGACAATAATTTTGGGACGGAGGGAGTACTTTATGAACATCAATGCTACCTTTGAATAGGGTATATTTGCCTCAGTAACTTGTGTAATGGATATTGCAAGTAATCCCTCTGCTCTCATGCCTTTGAAGACATGTTCTAGTGTCTTTGTTCACTCATTTCTATGCGTATATGTAGTCATATATAGAGTATAATATCGAAAATCATCTTATATTTCTGAACGGAGGTAGTAATAAAATATGGTTTCTGTTTGAATTAGAACTAGGTCCGTGGTGGAGATGAAGTTCTCAAAGTCATAGCGTGTGAACTGGAAGACCTGAGCATGAGTTCTACTACTAAACTATCCAGCTGCTGTGTCCTTGTCGCCACGTGTCCAGAACTAGTGTTTTCCTGTAGCATTGTTGTCAGGCGTATTCTTAAGGCTGTACTTGACCACAATAATTTCCTGGCTGTGCCTTCGATTACAAAGGGTGTGGTTCTTTGTTCACTCATTTCTGTGCATATATGTAGTCATATATGCGGCATGTCTTCATCATCATGTTTATGAGTGGAAAGACCACTCTGTTAGGTTCTCCAAGGTTGACGAGATGGTGATGGTGCATGTAGACATCTCTCATGAAGTCCATGGCCTAGTCAGTTATGCGGGGTTCATCCCGTAGGTTGGTGGCAACAAATAGTCTGCAGAGTTTAATTAGTGCAACTTTGCTTGTTTATAGTAAGTACTATTGTTCAGTACTTGATTTGTGTTTGTGAACCCTATATTGTTTATTAGTACTGCCGCTTTTGGTGTGTGGTCAGTCCTGAGAACGGTCTATGTTAATGTCTGTCCACTCAATTTAGTTTGTATATTTTGAAGTATCCATATCATCTTTTTTGTGAGGACGGTTTATCAATTATGGTTACACTCCAATATCTATATGCATTGTAGGGTTTATCGCACCCACCAGGATTTCCAGTCCCATGGATGTTCAGTCCATACAATTCGTCACGACCTTCGGACTGTCCTGCTTGTGGGAGTAGGCGGTGCCCCTGCATGCCACCCGTAGTTGGACGATCAATCTTCTGTTTAGTACTTCAACATAGTGATTTCCTGGTAAGGATTCACTCGTGTCACATCAAGTAAATCTTATGGATTTACTGTCTAAATCTTATTTATTTAATGTCATGTTTTCTTTCTTTTCCTGCAATTTTACGATGCAGGTTTTTCCATGTGACATTCATCACAGAATAAACCGTTTGGTTTGCTCTACGATGGTTATTTTTGCAGGTTTCACTTCTTATGTCATGTCAGTAACGAAGGCACTGTCCATCACTTATATTACTGGAAAAAATTGGATCAGTCTGTTGTTTTAGTACAAGCTAAATCCATATGATGAATTGTAGTTTGGTTTAACAAAAACGCCACAATTAGTCCTTCTCGCGTTTAAAAGAAATGAAGAAAAAAACTGGATCATGGTCACGGATCCTAGTCAAGTTAGAAAGCTAATCATAGCAGACGAGACACGATCGCCGCTGTCTCGCACATCGGTACCACCTTCAGCAACGGATCGAGCACCGGCAGTTGCTCTAGCACTGACAGCGGTAGCAGCTCAGTCTGATCCAACTGAGGATTGGGCACCGACCGCGGCAGCGGATCAGTCTGATCTACCGGAGGATCGAGCATCGACATCGGCACCTGCTCCGACACCGGCACCAGCTCTACAAGGAGCACCATCTTCGGCAGCAGTAGCGGCTTCGGCACCTGCACCAACACTTGTACTTGCATCTGCTCCGGCCCGTGCAGTGGCACCGAACAAGCAGTTGCACCGGCAACAGACTGGGCTACAGTTCGCACTTCTTATATGTAATTCCTTACAAAAACCGACATGCCCACCTTCTTGGTAAGCACTGGCCGCCCAAGTGCTTCGTTCTTTTTTCTTTCCATGTTGTTTCGCATGATCCGCTGTGTTGATCTAACTGTTTGGGTATGTCTTTTTGTATGCAAATAGGGAATTCCTAGAGCAACGAGGGAGTCTTTCAACAATCCGGGCGACCGCGGCCAAGTTTCTCTTACCATGCGCAGCCTTGGTGTGAATCAACCTGCTCAATATACCGTAAGTACAAAGGATGGTCGCATGATGATTGATTTTAAAGGATGGTCAAGGTTCAAATCTAAATCATATCTTGCGGTAGGGGATGATGTCAAAATAAAACTTTGTCAACAAGGAGAGCTGGTCCAAATCAACTTTGAAATTCTTCAGTAGCAGCACGCAACTGCCGAACTGATCTATCCTCCGAGAGATTTTGATGTAATAATCTGGCATGGTGAAACAAGTGTCCTATGTGTATAACTAGTACGACAGTATTATTTATCACATAGTATATCATTGATAGAATTGCAACTCTCATTGTTGGTTAGGAACTGTCGTTTGATTTCATTCCTACAACTGTCGTGCTTTATTCAATTTTGTGTATTCGCCTTATGACAGCATCTAAAACTAGTGTCGTACCGATCGCTTGCACTATGAAAAGCACCGAGGTAGAACACATGGGGCCCCAAACATGCAGGGTGGGCCTGCGGCCCAAAGTCCAGATAGTGAGCCTGTCTGAGTATTATATTCTCAGCTGAACCCCCATAAAAAAAGCTGAAGCCCCATAATGCCCGTGTGTTGCACGTAACATCAAGATGCATTTGTATGAGTATTTTATCTTGTGAGAGAAAAGGATGAATGAGGGAAGGCCTTATTTGCAAATGTGGAGAGGTGTGTGGGTACCTTTTTGCAAAATTGCCATAGTTTCCTTCCTATCCGTCAGATATAAATCGGACGGCCTATATTGCAGGATGGCAGGCACACCATCATCACCAACTCGTCTATACTGTGTTAAAAACAACTCCGTTTTTTACAATTATATATGTTATACATATTCCCCTTGATTTTCTTATGTATAAAGTTGTGATATAAAAGATTTGTGTATTTCTTTACAGAGGGAGTATCTCTCTGTCAAAAATATATTTATGTGTAACTAGTTACTCCTATCTTTCTACTTCCTTTCGCTGATATGTGGGGCAACCGGCAACGGGGTCCATGTGCCATATGCACAAATTAGAGTGCACAACTGCATGGTAGACACACCCCGGTCGTAGTGCCGCAGTAATGCCCAATGAGCCGTCAAATCACACCCCCCCTTTCCAGCTTTAGCAGTAAGCTGGACGGACGAATCGGCAATATTTCACTGGGCCTGAATCCCCTTCTCCTTCGTCTGCTTGTTCAGAGAAAACCCCCTCTCGGCGATTGCATAGGGTTTTCTCATAGAGAACCAGGTATGAATTCTTCATCCATCCCCGATAAATCCAAGTCCCTTGGTCGCAGGTAATCCTAGGATGGCAGCTGCGACTGTTGATGCATTTTTATTCCTACTAAATCTAGTGTGTTTCATTTGTAGTGCCCAAAGTGCGAGGACACTACAGGTTTCTGCGCCCTCAGTGAGACGCCACACTTGTTCCTTCTCGTCCTAACACAGGATTTTAAAACGCGCACAGTATGTTCCTAGAATCCTCTTTTCTATCCGGGAGGGTGGGGGTTTTTTGAACATGCTTTCGACTAATTTGGAAATTTGGATTGCTATATTTGGATAAAAGGTACTACTAGTACGATGGTCAACACTGACGTGAAGGAGGAAGTTATTTCTAGATTTGGATAGGGAATACATTGTGTTCTCATATTATTTTTCCTGTAGTGCATTATTTGCTCTGCCAGAACACATGTACTCAAGATGCTCGGCCTTGCCATAACTGAATACACTAGTTTAATGGTCACAGTGAAGACAAGCCATGGATATAAGTTCCGAGTTGGGTTCATGAACCAAGAAGATTGCTGCTTTTTTTATGGCCGAACTTGGATAAACTTTCTCAAGTGTTACGGACTGAAAGTTGGCGCATGAATGTTGATGGAAATAGCAGAACCTGGTCTCATCTTCACTGCGATCTTCCACCCCGACGTTGTTCCAATTGTTCATCCATGTTAGTTTTGTATTTGGTTCTTGCTTGTTGCCTCGATTACTTCTTAATCCACCTATTCTGTCTAACTAATCACAATTTAACTTTAGAAGTAGCAACGAATCTCTCACGAAGATGCGACTTCTAACTAATATTTTCTTATAATTGGTGGCACGTGTTGGTTTTTTCAGAGTTAAGCAGGCTGCTCGTTTGTTATTCTATAATAACTCAGCTGTTACTAATGGCACTGAAGTTGACTGGGACGACATCCACAAGTTCCTACACTTTATTGATCGTCTTGAGGTCCTTGTGGGGCGTTTCAATGGTGGAATGCCACATGGGATATGTGTGCCACTGCTGCACTCGTTGAACAGGTCCAACTGTGTCGAGAAACTTATGGTACGAGCTATTTTCTGTTATATATGTTGTTCATAAACTATTGCTTATACACAGTTTTACAACTGTGATCTTCTTGAAACAAAAACTGCCCAGTTCTATTGTTCCTATACAGATGCTTGACCATGGTCGGGTCAGACTTGCGCTTGGTCACAACATGATGTTTATGTCGAGCTACTCCATTCCCCTTGGAGGTGAAAAGATACTTATTCATGGGTGGTCTCAAATAGTGAAGGCCTGTCCATCTTGGAGAATAGGACAGAAGATTATGTTCATGCTTTTCCATGGCTCTAAAGCGAATATCCTGTTTATTGACCACATTGCGAGATGAAGCCGCTTTCAGAAGGTTGTGGATGCGCGGGGTGGCGCCTGGGCCTTGTCCTGGGGCTTGGCGGCCTCACCCTTGGTTAACTGTAGGCAAAGTAGCACTATTCAAGGCGTGCTTTGTACGGTTGAACCTGTATAAGTACTCATAGTGCTTTCAGCTTTGGTTGTTAAGTGCCCATGTTGGTTTCAGTTAAGGTTGTTAAGTATTCCTGCTGCTTTTACAGTCTGTCGTGTTTCTTCAGTCCTGTCTTCCTCCAGCCGCCAAAACCAAACCAGCGCCGGCGGGGCTGCCTGCTTCCTCCTCCCACGGATGGTTGCGCCTCAGCGCACGCATCGCCGCCCCACCGTCTCCTAAATCGTTAATGCCGACGTCCTCCGTGTGCTTTGGTGCGCTCGCCGCGGCGCCGCCCTCTCACATTGTCAACATGGTCAACAAACAACAGGAATCGTCAGAAGTACGTGGAGAGGATGACAGTAGGGGCCCACCATGTCAGCGTATGGAAAAATAAAATGCTTCCTCCTAGTGTTTTCCTGACATCTGGGACCCACGACATTGTGAGCGTAAATAGTTAATAGACAAGAGAACTATTTTATGTCTATATTTTATGTTCACCATGTGACCAGCCGAACTATTTTTTCTTTGTGAAAATGAGCCCAGTTTATTTTTCTGAAGAATACCCAATCCAGGCCAACTTATTTTTCTACACCCTGATGGGCTGCAACTCTTTCAAGACGCCTGCAAATCTTGAAAGTAATATGAGATGGGTTGTAAATATAAAAACAGATGACAAATTGGCAATTACTTTATAATTTCTGGATTTTTTCACATTTTTAGATTCCTATTTCACTGGGCATTAACCTAATTTAAATATATCTTCAAAGTACTTTAAATCTGGCTCGACATTTCATTATTAAAAATAGTTTGGAACCCACAGAAATATGCGAAATTGGCCCTGGCCAACCAAAAAATGACTGCAGTAAATTGCATAAGAAGTTGCAATGAGCTATATATAAATTATTAAAAAAAAGAGGGAGTGGTCTGACTTGTGGGCCTGTTAAGTTGATGCTTATGCAAGATAATTTTTAGTTATTATATACGTCAACAAACAATTCTAGCAGACGTAACCGTTGGATGTCAATCCAATGGCTGTCGTGTTTCTTCAATCTCTGATCTTCTTGCTCCAGCCACCAAAGCAGCGCCGGCGGGACCGCCTGCTCCCGCCTCCCATGGACGGCTATGCCGCCGTGCAGGCCTCACCGCCCCCTACTACTCCCACTGCTGGCCAGGGCATCCCTCTACTCACCCACACCCCCTGTTATTCTGCGGTGACAGCAGCCTCACACCGCAGCCGAACCAGTGAACCCTCATACTCCTCTTCGCGCGGGCTTCCACTGCCGCATATTCCCCGGCTCCGCGTCGTCCCCTTCCTAGGCCTCGCCGTCGTCCACCGCCGTGGTGCTCTCGGTGCGGCGTGGTAAATGTGTTCAATGACCGACTTCCATTGGAAGAGTACTGTACGTGGAGAGGCTGACAGCTGGGTCCACGGCAGCCGCAAGGAAGTGCATCCTTATTACACGGAAAATAATTATTCCTCCACCTGACAGCAGGGACCCACCAGATGGGCCACCAGTATTTCATGAAAAAAACGTTTCCCCCTGACTGCTGGGACCCATCGGATGGGCCACCGTATTTCGTGAAAAAATGTTCCCCCGCTGTCAGCTCAAACCCACCGGAAGTGCCTCCTTATTACGCATAAAAAAATGAATGCCCCCTGATAGCTGGGACCCACCTTGGTGGGAGGCTGACTTGTGGGCCTACTAAGTTGACGGGGACGGAGGCCTTTGTCAACTTTAGTCAATATGAACGATTTTAGCTCCAGTGACTGTACGATGTCCATCCAACGACCGTAGTGCTTCTTCAACCTCTGGTCTTCTTGCTCCAGCCGCCCAAAGCAGCGCCTGTCGTGTCGCATGCTCCTGCCTCTTGTGGCCGGCTGTGATGCCGCGGAGGCCTCACTGCCCCCTACTACTCCCACCGCTGGCCAGGACATCCCTCTACTCACCCACACCCCCTGTTATTCTGCGCCGACGGCAGCCTCACACCACAGCCGAGCGAGTGAGCCCTCATACTCCTCTACATGTGGGCATCCACTGCGGCGTATTCCCCGGCTCCGCGTCGTCCCGTTCCTAGGCCTTGCCGTCGTCCACCGCCCTGGTGCTCTCGGCGCGGCGTGGTCAATGTGGTCAAGGAATGACTTCCATCGGACGTGGACTGTACGTGGAGAGGCTGACAGCTGGGTCCACGGCCGCAGCAAGGAAGTGCCTCCTTATTACGCGGAAAATAATGATTCCTCCACCTGACAGCAGGGACCCACCAGACGGGCCACCGTATTTCGTGAAAAAAAATGTTTCCCCCCTGACTGCTGGGACCCACCAGCTACATCTTCGCACGCAAGAAAGTGCATCCGGCCAAAAAAATGATTCACCCGCCCTGACTGCTAGGACCCACCAGCTACATCTTCGCACGCAAGGAAGTGCCTGATAGTCGGACCCACCTAGTCGAAGCGTACGTAGCATTGTCATTCTGGTCGCGAACGTGTACGTACATATATACTGGTCGATGTAGAGGCGTGCGCGTGTCGTAGTAGAGGCGCGCACGTAGCATGTACACGTACGTACAGCGGCCAGTGTGCAAGAAAGAAAATAGGCCACGTACGTACATACGAGCGGGGTCTCGAAAGCCTACTCGCGCATACGTACGGCCAGGGCTCGTGTACATGGCTGGGTCGGAACGGAGAAACAGCGTCGTCGTTGTGTTCATGGGGAGCCAACCGGCAGGGTCAGAATGGAATGCGTCGTCGTGTTCATCGGGAGGGCTTGGACGGAACAGGTGATGGAACCGAGGCATGGTGTACCACAGAACGGAGGAAACGGCCTTGTGTTCGATCGGCCACATTCGAAACGGGAACCTGTTCATCAGGAGGGGTCTGGCATACCGCAAAATGAAGGAACGGACTTGTGTTGGACCTCCTACGGTCGAAACGCGGTCCTGTTGATCGGGAGGGGTGTGGCGTACCGCAAAACAGACGAAACGGACTTGTGTTGGAGCGCTACGGTCGAAACGGGGGTCCTGTTCATCGGGAGGGGTGTGGCGTACCCAAAACGGGACTCCACGGGATACTGTTCATCTCCACCGTCGACCTGCTCCAGCCTCCACGGGCTACTGTTCATCCATTGTCGACCTCCTCCAACCTCCACCTGCGACTATTCATCCACGGGCTCTTGTTCATCCAGCCTCCACCGTGCGCTACTCCACCGGCTGCTGTTCAACCACCCCTCTCCACGGGCTCCTGTTCAACCACCCCTCCACGGGCTACTATTCATCCACCCCTCCATCGTCTACTGTTCATCCAGCCCTCCACGGGGTCGTCCTGTTCATCCAGCCCTCCACCGGGTCCTGTTCATCCAGCCCCAACCGGCTCGTTCAATCGGGGTCATGTTCATCCAGAGGCAACGCCACGGGGTCATGTTCATCCACCCCACTGCTGACTGTTCATCCAACCCCCCCCCTCCCCCGCGCAATGCTCACTGTTCATCCAGAGGCAGCATCGATTGGCTTCAGTTAGCAGCAGTAGCGAAGGAATCACTCGATCGGGTTCAGTTAACAGCCATCGATCGATCGCTCGGGTTCAGTAACGCGTAGCCTGCAGTGCAATCGCTCGGGTTCAGTTAGGCGATGCCTCGCTCGGGTTCAGTTAGAGCCCAATGCCTTGCGCACACACACGCGTACGTGTATGAGAGAAATGCGCATCGCGCAGCCCGCGACCACCCACCGTAACCGGGAACTCGCTGAAATTTTCCTCGCCCTCACTTCTACCATGTTTTTTTTGTCATGGACGGCCCAAAGATTGTCATGCAGCTGCGTCTCTGGCCTGCCCAGGAGGAAAAGCCCATTTTCTGTCATGATTGTTTGTCATAGAAGTCGAAGCCCACCACATCTATGATGATACCGGGTTTTGTCACAATTATCGTCATAGAAGTGTCATAAGTATGACATAAAAAAATTCGTTCAGCCCAAAATGTCACGGATGTGTCTTTTTTTGTAGTGCTTATAGTTTTGCCTCCCAACCTTTTACCTCAAGGGTAATGTCAACAATAATAATTTATGAAAACCTACATCCAAGTGGATATATATATCCGGATCACTCCAACACAAAGTGCTTGCCAAAGGAAAAAGTGTAAAAAGGAAAGGTGGTGATCACCATGACTCTTGTATAAGGGTAGAAGATAAAAGTAAAAGATAGGCCCTTCGTAGAGGGAAGCAGAGGTTGTCATGCGCTTTTATGGTTGGATGCACAAAATCTTAATGCAAAGGAACGTCACTTTATATTGCCGCTTGTGATAAAGACCTTTATTATGCAGTCTTTCGCTTTTATTTCTTCCCTATCACAAGTTTGTATAAAGCTTATTTTCTTCGCACTAATAGATCATACATATTTATAGAGCTATTTTTATTGCATGCACCGATGACAACTTACTTGAAGGATGTTACTCAATCCTTAGGTAGGTATGGTGGACTCTCATGGCAAAATTGGTTTACGGGATGTTTGGAAGCACAAGTAGTATTTCTAATTGGTGCAAATAATTTGTCTAGCATGAGAGGGAAAGGCAAGCCCAACATTTTGGATGATCCAAGACAATATAACGTTTCAGATATAGGAAAACATAACCCATTAAGTTGTCTTACTTGTCCAACATCAACTTTTTAGCATGTCATATTTTAATGAGTGCTCACAATTACAAAAGATGCCCAAGATAGTATATTTATATGTGAAATCTCTCTTCCTTCAATATTCTTTCATGAATTGTTCAAGTGACCAATTCTGCGTTTGTTAACTTTCAATGAGTTTACTACCTACACTTATTATGTGTGAAGTCATTACTCCCCGTGTTATAAGCATATGAAACGTATATAAATTCAGATTTATGATATTCAATTCATTCAACCATTTACTCATAGGATATACGTGAAGCACGTGAGCAAATGACAAACTACTTCAAAAGATATAAGTGAAGAACACTGAGTAGTCAAATAATTAACTAGCCATGGGAAGATTCTTTTTTATTCAAGATTTCAGATCCAATGATTTTTTTCAATCAGCAAGTAAAATTTAAAATACGCTCCAAGCAAAACACATATCATGTGACAAATAAAAATATAGCTCCGAGTAAGGTATACCGATAGTTTTGAAGACGAAAGAGGGGATGCCTTCCGGGGCATCCCCAAGCTTAGGCACTTGAGTCTTCCTTGAATATTACCTCGGGGTGCCTTGGGCATCCCCAATCTTAGGTCTTTCCACTCCTTATTCTCCTCATATGGATATCCCACCCAAAGCTTGAAAACTTCAATCACATAAAACTTAACGAAACTTCGTGAGATAGGTTAGTATGATAAAGAGTAAACCATTCACTTTGGTACTGTCAAAGACAAGTTTCATAATTGTTCTCACACAATGCCTACTGTACCATATCATTTGTACAATTTATATTGAGAAATATAAGGCATACAAACTAGAAAACAAGCAAACTATGCAATGAAAACAGAATCTGTCAGAAACAGAACAGTCTGTAATGATCTGAAAATCAACCATACTTATGCTACTCCAAAAATTATGAAATAAACTGGTGGACGTGAGGAATTTGTATATTAATCATCTTCAAAAAGAATCAACCTAAAAGCACTCTCCAGTAAAAAATGGCATATATTCTCGTGAGCACAAAGTTTCTGTTTTTTACAGCAAGATTGCAAAGACTTCACCCATGTCTTCCCAAAGGTCTTACTTGGCACTTTATTAAAACAAAAAGCTATAAAACATGATTACTACAGTAGGTTAATCATGTAAACACACAAAAACAGTAAGGGTAAGTATTGGGTTGTCTCCCAACAAGCGCTTTTCTTTAATGCCTTTTAGCTAGGCATGATGATCTCAATGATGCTCACATAAAAGAAAAGAATTGAAACATAGAAAGAGCATCATGAAGAATATGACTAGCACAATTAAATCTAACCCACTTCCTATTCCTAGGGGTTTTTTGAGCACATAATTTATAGGAACAAGAATCAACTAGCATAGGAAGGCAAAAACAAGTATAACTTCAAAACTTTAAGCACATAGAGAGGAAACTTGGTATTATTACAACTCCTACAAGCATAAATTACTCCCTCATAATAATTTTCAGTAGCATCATGAATGAATTCAATAATATAACCATCACATAAAGCATTCTTTTCATGATCTACAAGCATAGAAATTTTTCTACTCTCCACATAAGCAAAATTCTTCTCATTCGGAATAGTGGGATCACTAATTCCTGAAGTTGGCACTCTTCCAAACCCACTTTAGATTATAGTATTATTCATACTCCAAAAGATATAAGTGAAGTTCATGGAGCATTCTACAATTAATATAGACTAACCAATATCCAAGCTCAAAATATGTAAGTGAAGCACACGAAGCATTCTATAAAACCATACTCAAATGATTTAAGTAAAGCACAAAGAGCAATTCTATAAGATCATACTTAAAATATATAAGTGAAGCACATGAAGTATTCTATAAATCAATGAAGGACTAACTCATACTAGCATGGTTCTTAAAGGAAAAAATACAAAGGACACAAATCATGTGAACAAAACAAAAACCGAGGTATACCGATATTTGTTGAAGAAGAAAGATGGGATGCCAACCGGGGCATCCCCAAGCTTAGATGCTTGAGCATCCTTTGAAATATTTACTTGGGGTGCCTTGGGCATCCCCAAGATTGAACTCTTGCCTCTCTTTATTCTTCTCATATTGAGAGCTCCTCGATCTTCGAACACTTCATCCACACAAAACTTTAACAAAAACTTTGTGAGGTCCGTTAGTGTAATAAAGCAAACTACCACTTTAAGGTACTGTAATGAACTCATCTTTATTTATATTGGTGTTAAACCTACTGTATGCAACTTCTATATGGTTCATACCCCCCGGTACTAGCCATAGATTCATCAAAATAAGCAAACAACACGCGAGAAACAGAATCTGTCAAAAACAGGACAATCTGTAGTGATCTGGAAGTTTAGTAAACTTATGTAACTCCAAAAATTATGAAATAAATATGACAATTTTCAAAAATTTTACAGAAGTAATATACAAAAAGTTTCATACCCATTTGACCTTCCAGTAAAAAATTTAAAATCACGCGCTACAGCCAAAGTTTCTGTTTTTGTTCTGCACACAGTAAACAAGCAATTTGATCATCCTAAAACCAAAGCTTGGCACATTATTTTTATAATACAATGGATATATACAAGGGGCTAATTATTTACAGAGAAAGTTCCATGAAAAAATTCTACATTGTTTCCATGAGCATGAACACAAGTGCTCAAGGTCGACCCTCACTTCTTCAATGCATAACTTTCCAATCACTTCTCTTTTTGAAAAACTTTTTAGGCATGAGAGGCAAGTAACTTTCTTGGGGGGTATTTTCATTCTTTAAATTTTTTTGTATGTTTCACCCACAACTAAACAGAAACAAAAAGGAAAAACAAAGTCTACTTAGTGAAGAAAGCAAACAAGCACACACGAGAATATCAACCTCACGCTATTGCTCCCCGGCAACGGCACCAGAAAAGAGCTTGATAATCCTCAAGTGCAGGGAATCATCGTAGCAATTTTCAAAGGTGGATGTGATAAGGATGGAGTGTCGAACCCACAAGGAGCTAAAGGTAAGATCAATATTCTCTCAAGTCCTATCTGCCACTGATACGACTCTACGTACACCGAACGTTTGCTCCCAACTAGATGCGAGAAATAAAACTACGTTGTGGGTATGAAGAGGATAACTTTGCATGATATCGGAGAGATAAAATATAAAAGTAGGTGTTGTTATCATAAAGTTAGAATATATTACTAAATATTATAAATAGCGAGTGTGGAATAATGATGGATCGGTGTGCGGAATTATCCGAGGCAATTGTTAACAAGACTGGTAGTCCTCATTGCAATTTCATATGAGGGAGAGGCATAAGCTAACATACTTTCCCTTCTTGGATCATATGCACTTATGATTGGAACTCTAGCAAGCATCCGCAACTACTAAAGATCATTAAGGTAAAACCCAACCATAACATTAAAGCATCAAGTCCCCTTTATCCCATACGCCACAACCCCCTTACTCGGGTTTATGCTTCTGTCACTCAAGCAACCCACTATAAGTGAATCATGAACGTATTGCAACACCCTACAACGGGAATCCCTCACGCTTGCGCGACACGGAGGGCACAATAGGACAGCACCAAAATAAAACATACAACTCGTACTAATCTAGATCATCAATCAACCCAAAGACAAAAGATATCTACTCAAAACATCATAGGATGGCAACACATCATTGGATCATAATATGTGGCATAAAGCACCATGTTCAAGTAGGGATTACAGCGGGGTGCGTGAGAGTGGACCGCGTAAAAGATACGAGGATGGTGATGATGATGGTGATGTTGATGAAGACGATCACCGCGGTGATGATTCCCCTCCCGATGGCACTCCGGCGCCATCGAGAGAGAGGAGGAGAGGTCCTCCCCCTTGTGCTTCCTCCTCCATGGCCTCCCCCTGGATGGGGAGAGGTTCTCCCTCTGGTCCTTGGCCTTCATGGCGATGATGGCCCCTCTTGGATCCTCCTCCATGGCCTCCAGTGATGATGGCCCCCTCCGACAGGGTGCCAGAGAG
The DNA here is from genome assembly GCF_002162155.2 of Triticum dicoccoides. Classification (NCBI taxonomy): domain Eukaryota; kingdom Viridiplantae; phylum Streptophyta; class Magnoliopsida; order Poales; family Poaceae; genus Triticum; species Triticum dicoccoides. The sequence continues at coordinate 95,934,365 of NC_041389.1, read as the reverse complement.
GGCCTAAATTGATTTCTCGTGGCTACAGAGGCTTGCGGCAGCGGAACTTCCGATCTAGATTATTTCCTGAAGGTTTCTGTAACTATAGGAGGAGTTGGCGTTCATTTCACATCAGGGGGGCCCTCGGGGAGTCCATGAGGCAGGGGGCACGCCCCCACCCTCGTGGGGCCCACAGGACTCCCCTCCGGTAGATTTTGTTTCACTATTTTTCATATTTTCCAGGAAAAATCTCCGCTGATTTTCAGCGTGTTCCGAGAACTTTTATTTCTGCACAAAAACAACACCACGGTAGTCTGCTAAAAACATCGCCAGTCCGGGGTAGTTCTAATAAAATCATACCAAAATCATATAAAACTATTGTAAACATGGCAAGATTACTTCATAAATTATAGATGCGTTGGAGACGTATCAATGCACATGATATTCAGTCTAACTTTCAAACAAAGATATGCACTGAATATCAACTAAAAGACCACACTTTCATCACAAAAACAATAGTAAAAATTCACACTTTCAGCATATTACAGTGGGAAAAACAATATAATCCATTCACCAACATCTATACTGACCCCAACATGCCCTTTGAAACTTGCATCACATCACATCATATAATCTGTTAAACTTTATCCGCAAAATGACATCAACACATGACCTCTTCTTCCCCTGGATTTGATGCATTCTAAACTACCACCTTCCCTTGTATTTGAAGTAGTCAAGATCACATCTACAATTCCCCTCACAACCCCCTCGATTGACCCCCCGAACCCCCCTAATCAGCAACACAGAAACCCTAAAGAAACTCATGCAAACTGCTACCTCCTTCCAAGCGATGGATGCGCACAACAAACCCTAGTGAGCAGATCGACCCAAAATTGAGAAGAAGTCGACATGGTCATGCCGCCTAGAAAACCTAACCAATGCGGTGCCGGAACAGGGGAAGCAGAGGAGCAGCCATGGCTTGCAAAGAGGAGGGCCAGATGCTTACCATATTCAGGACGGAACTCGCCGGGTTCCCTTCACCGCAGCTCCATGGCGCCCTCTCTCGTCGCTGATGAGCTCCACAACGGCGTCGCCTCGGATACGTCGAGGAGGACATGGTACATCGGAAGGGAAATGTAAGGTTTTGGAAGGGGTTTGTGTTGGGGAACGTTGCAGAAAATTAAAAATTTCCCTAAGTGTTGGGGAACATCGGCACCGGTATCAAATACCCAGGAGTTACTACGAGTACTGGTAAGGTACACATCAATTACATGTATATCAAATATACCTTTAGTGTTGCCGGCCTTCTTGTCCGCTAAGTATTTGGGGCAGTTCCGCTTCCAGTGACCCTTCCCCTTGCAATAAAAGCACTCAGTCTCAGGCTTGGGTCCATTCTTTGACTTCTTCCCGGCAACTGGCTTACCGGGCGCGGCAACATCTTTGCCATCCTTCTTGAAGTTCTTCTTACCCTTGCCCTTCTTGAACTTAGTGGTCTTATTGACCATCAACACTTGATGTTCTTTCTTGATTTCAACCTTTGCTGACTTCAGCATTGAGAATACTTTAGGAATGGTCTTCACCATCCCCTGCATATTGTAGTTCAACACAAAGCTCTTGTAGCTCGGTGGGAGCGACTGAAGGATTCTGTCAATGACCGCCTTGTCCGGGAGGTTGATCTCCAACTGGGACAGGCGGTTGTGCAACCCAGACATTTTGAGTATGTGCTCACTGACAGAACTGTTTTCCTCCATCTTACAACTATAGAACTTGTCGGAGACTTCATATCTCTCGACCCGGGCATGAGCTTGGAAAACCATTTTCAGCTCCTCGAACATCTCATATGCTCCGTGCTTCTCAAAACGCTTTTGGAGCCCCGGTTCTAAGCTGTAAAGCATGCCGCACTGAACGGGGGAGTAATCATCAGCACGTGATTGCCAAGTGTTCATAACGTCTTGGTTCTCTGGGATGGGTGCTTCACCTAGCGGTGCATCTAGGACATAATCTTTCTTGGCTGCTATGAGAATGATCCTCAGGTTCCAGACCCAGTCCGAATAGTTGCTGCCATCATCTTTCAGCTTGGTTTTCTCTAGGAACGCGTTGAAGTTCATGTTGACATGAGCGTTGGCCATTTGATCTACAAGACATATTTTGCAAAAGTTTTAGACTAAGTTCATGATAATTAAGTTCATCTAATCAAATTATTTAATGAACTCCCACTCAGATTAGACATCCCTCTAGTCATCTAAGTGTTACATGATCCGAGTCGACTAGGCCGTGTCCGATCATCACGTGAGACGGACTAGTCATCATCGGTGAACATCTCCATGTTGATCGTATCTTCCATACGACTCATGTTCGACCTTTCTTTCTCTGTGTTCCGAGGCCATGTCTGTACATGCTAGGCTCGTCAAGTTAACCCTAAGTGTTCTGCATGTGTAAATCTGTCTTACACCCGTTGTATGTGAACGGAAGGATCTATCACACCCGATCATCACGTGGTGCTTCGAAACGACGAACTTTAGCAATGGTGCACAGTTAGGGGGAACACTTTATTGAAATTATTATAAGGGATCATCTTATTTACTACCGCCGTTCTAAGTAAACAAGATGCATAAAACATAATAAACATCACATGCAATTATATAGTAGTGACATGATATGGCCAATATCATATAGCTCCTTCGATCTCCATCTTCGAGGCTCCATGATCATCTTCGTCACCGGCATGACACCATGATCTCCATCATCATGATCTCCATCATTGTGTCTTCATGAATTTGTCAAGCCAACGACTACTTCTACTTCTATGGCTAACACGTTTAGCAATAAACTAAAGTAATTTACATGGCGTTCTTCAATGACACGCAGGTCATACAAAAATAAAGACAACTCCTATGGCTCCTGCCGGTTGTCATACTCATCGACATGCAAGTCGTGATTCCTATTACAAGAACATGATCTCATACATCACAATATATCATTCATCATTCATCACAACTTCTGGCCATATCACATCACATGACAATTGCTGCAAAAACAAGTTAGACGTCCTCTAATTGTTGTTGCATCTTTTACGTGGCTGCAATTGGGTTCTAGCAAGAACGTTTTCTTACCTACGAATAACCACAACGTGATTTTGTCAACTTCTATTTACCCTTCATAAGGACCCTTTTCATCTAATCCGCTCCAACTAAAGTAGGAGAGACAGACACCCGCTAGCCACCTTATGCAACTAGTGCATGTCAGTCGGTGGAACCTGTCTCATGTAAGCGTACATGTAAGGTCGGTCCGGGCCGCTTCGTCCCATAATACCGCTGAAGCAAGAAAAGACTAGTAGCGGCAAGAAAGTTGACAAGATCTACGCCCACGACAAAATTGTGTTCTATCGTGCAATAGAGAACTATGCATAGACCTAGCTCTGATACCACTGTTGGGGAACGTTGCAGAAAATTAAAATTTTTCCTACGATTTCACCAAGATCCATATATGAGTTCATCTAAGCAACGAGTCATGGGAGAGATGCATCTACATACCACTTTGTAGATCGCGAGCGGAAGCGTTCAAAAGAACGGGGTTGAGGTAGTCGTTCTCGTCGTGATCCTATCACCGGAGATCCTAGCGCCGAACGGACGGCACCTCCGCGTTCAACACACGTACGGTCAGCGTGACGTCTCCTCCGTCTTGATCCAGCAAGGGGGAAGGAGAGGTTGATGATGATCTAGCAGCACGACGGCGTGGTGGTGGATGCAGCAGAACTCCGGCATGGCTTCGCCAAGCTGCTGCGGGAGGAGGACGAGGTGTAGCAGGGGGAGGGAGGCGCCAAGACTTGGGTGCGGCTGCCCTCCACCCTGCCCTCCTTTATATAGGCCCCCAGGGGGGGCGCCGGCCCTGGGAGATGCAATCTCCCAAGGGGGCGGCGGCCAGGGTGGGTGGAGTGCCCCCCAAGGCAAGTGGTGCGCCCCCCCCCCCCCCCCCCTAGGGTTTCCAACCCTAGGCGCAGGGGGGCCCAAGGGGGGGCGCACCAGCCCACTAGGGGCTGGTTCCCCTCCCAGTTCAGCCCACGGGGCCCTCCGGGATAGGTGTCCCCACCCGGTGGACCCCCGGGACCCTTCCGGTGGTCCTGGTACAATACCGGGTGACCCGAAACTTTCCCGATGGCCGAAACAGCACTTCCTATATAGTTTTCTTTACCTCCGGACCATTCTGGAACTCCTCGTGACGTCCGGGATATCATCCGGGACTCCGAACAACATTCGGTTTGCTGCATACTCATATTCATACAACCCTAGCGTTACCGAACCTTAAGTGTGTAGACCCTACGGGTTCGGGAGACATGCAGACATGACCGAGACGGCTCTCCGGTCAATAACCAACGGCGGGATCTAGATACCCATGTTGGCTCCCACATACTCCTCGATGATCTCATTGGATGAACCATGATGTCGAGGGTTCAAGCAACCCCGTATACTATTCCCTTTGTCAGACGGTATGTTATTTGCCCGAGACTCAATCGTCGGTATCCCAATACCTCGTCCAGTCTCGTTACCGGCAAGTCACTTTACTCGTACCGTAATGCATGATCCCGTGACCAGACACTTGGTCACTTTGAGCTCATTATGATGATGCACTACCGAGTGAGCCCAGTGATACCTCTCCATAACACGGAGTGACAAATCCTAGTCTCGATCCATGTCAACCCAACAGACACTTTCGGAGATACCTGTAGTCCACCTTTATAGTCACCCAGTTACGTTGTGACGTTTGGTACACCCAAAGCACTCCTACGGTATCCGGGAGTTACACGATCTCATGGTCTAAGGAAGAGATACTTGACATTGGAAAAGCTCTAGCAAAACGAACTACATGATCTTGTGCTATGCTTAGGAATGGGTCTTGTCCATCACATCATTCTCCTAATGATGTGATCCCGTTGTCAACGACATCTAATGTCCATAGTCAGGAAACCATGACTATCTGTTGACCAACGAGCTAGTCAACTAGAGGCTTACTAGGGACGTATTGTGGTCTATGTATTCACACGTGTATTACGATTTCTGGATAATACAATTATAGCATGAATAAAAGACAATTATCATGAACAAGGAAATATAATAATAATCCTTTTATTATTGCCTCTAGGGCATATTTCCAATGGTTTGTACCTCGGGGGTGTTGATAGGGGGTATCTAAAAACAACTGGGTATGGACAGAGGCACGCCAGGTACGGAAAATTAGAAAAACACGAGGTGTTTTATGCAAAATAGCGCTTCGGGCCCGACAGACTTCACCTGGCGCGCCACGTGTGCACTTCGGACTGGTTTGTATGGTTTTGTTACATCAATCAAGTTAGAGGGGCACTTTTGTGCGGTTTTTTAATTTCTGTATGAATCTGTTCCCGCACTACAAATTTATGTAACAATTATGGTATTAACTTGGTAAACAAATACGGAGTACTAAGTGGGGCGGTCTTTACTGCACTCGTCGCTCACTCGGAATCCAGAAATAAGAGAAGGATGGATGTACAAGCCTCCTCGGCGATCGCGATTCTGGGCCATTGGATCGGTTCCCTTGATGCGTTTTCGTCCGTCCGATCGAGATCTGGAGAAGCTTGGGCCGTTGGATCTGGGATTGACACTGCTAGAATGAATAGTAATGGCAGCAAAATGTAAATACCATGCCCCCACCGGGGTATTTTGGTCATTTCGTGTAGTGGGGGTATAAATTACAGTTGCTCCTCTGGAGATGACCTAGCCGCCTCCTCCGTCGCTCGCTCCCGCACTTGCGCCCGCTCCTCCCGCACGCCCGCCATGCCCTGACCTCTCTCCCCCCTCCAAACCCTACCCCATGCCCGCCTCCCTGCCCTGCCTCCGACGTCGCCGCCGCCGCTCGCCCAGGCGCCCATCCCCGGCCTCAGGCCGCCCATCTAGAGAGATGGGGGCCACACGCGACGAGGCCGGCCTAGCCGCCGCCCCCTTCTCCCGCGACCGCGCCGCCCTCTCCTCCTTCCTCCCACCTCCCTACCGTGCCGCCCCGCCGCCTCCTCCCTTGCTCGCTTCCTCCTCCCCTCCCACCGTTCCCCTCCCCTAACCCTAGAAACCGATGAGTTCGGGAAGAAGGAGGGGGCAGGCAAGGGGGAGGTGCTGGAGAGGAAGGTGGAGGAGTTCTTCAGGGCCCTGAAGAAAGGGCCCGAGGAGGGGAAGGCCGACGACGCTTTGACAGCGGCGAAGAAGAAGGCGGTGTTGGGAGGGGCACCGAGGCAGGTGAAGCGGGATGCGGAGAGGAGGAAGAAGACTGGCCGCGGCCGCACCTCGCGAGCACGAGGACGGAGCTGCCGCCAAGGTGGGACAGGCCGACAGGGACCGTCGTGCTCATCGACAAGCCCAAAGGTGACACGATCTCTTCCACATTGACGAATGCTCTCAGTCTCAGATGGCGATGCTAATTAGCAGCCCATAGATGCATACCACCAATCCACCTTTTTATCTAGATGCAGTGTGTGTAAATGCTTACTTGCGGCCTTTTTTCAGAATGGGTGGGTTAGATGGATGTGGTACATTTGAATTCAGATGTATATGTACCATTGCAGGTTCAGGAACGTTTCCATAATATGGTCCTGATCTAGACTTCATGCTTTATGTAGTTTCGGTTTGGCATTTTGAATTACTGATTTTTTTATGTGAGTACATACATTACAATGTCCTGTTACCGTAGCAGGACCTTTTATTTGACCAGTTTTCTTCAAGTCGTGTAATTAGTAAAAGAAATGACATTTACAATGATGCTGAATTTGTCTTTCTACTAGCTCAAAATGGACTCTCTTTTTAACGGAATTCAAGGTGGACCTCATTTACTGTTTGTGGAAAACTACGGCGGTTGGTGAAAGTGCAAAAGGTGACCTCACAGTTTTCATGGTGTGTGGTTTTTGCTCAACCCACATGTTTATGGTAGCTATGATGCAGGTTGGCCATGCTGGTACTCTGGATCCTATGGCCACTGGATTGTTGATTGTTTGCGTGGGCAAAGCAACCAAAGTTGTTGATAGGTACGTACTTTCTTATCTTCTCTTTTCGGGGAAACCGTGAGGGTTGCTGGAACAATCTTCCTTTCAATTATCACATTTCAATTTCAAGTTATTCTTGATTGTTATGACTTGGAATAATATCATCTGCATTCCGAAGAACTGGACTGATGACATCGTACTCATCTCCCCTGCACTAGCATTTTGTTAACTTAAAGCTTATTTCCTGACCCAATGTTTTCGTGATTTGATGATATCAAGGCATGGTTAAAGGCTATAGTGGTGTTTTCCGGCTTGGGGAAGCAACATCAACCTGGGATGCAGATTCACTAATATATATCTTAATATCTTTACAATGATCTGCTGAGCATTCTTCTATCATAGGAACTATCAAATGGGTCTACTTTTGACTTATATGATCTGAATCATATGAGAAAATTTGTTTTGCAGGTACTATGCTTGTCATGGATTGCTGCCTCACGTGTATGCTTAGCACATCTTCGGTGTTCAGGTAGCCAATTTATCCACCTTATTTATTTTACTTATTAGGTTTTATGCGTGTATGGCTCCCTAAACAGCAGTTCTCTTTGGTGCAACATGTTCTTCCATTTGCTTGATTGATTAGAGAACCCTGCTACCTCGACGCCTAGGTTGTGGGCAGAAGGTACATTCGATCGTTGGTACATTTGTTGTCTGAAGGTCCAAAGTTTTGAAATCTAAGAGTAAACCACCCGCTATCGAAATATCGGCAGGGTTTAGTTTTGTTATGTTCTGATGAAAAATGGGCATAAAGTTCAGAGAACATATGCCATGGTAAAGCCTTTTCTTCTTGGACAAAAAAATACATCAGTAAACTATATATGCTAATATTATGCACCACATATTCCCGATCACCAATCTTGGTTATGTGAGCACTCCTTGACCTATTATTTAAATGAAATCATCCTCATCTCATTAAGCCATCATACCAGGAGGCAAAAATGTGTTTAATTGGTTGGGTTAGGGACCTCTGGAGTAAGATCCTAGGCAGTACTTCTGTTTTCCTATTTCTTGCAAAATTACGAAAAGAAAGTTCGTAACAGCAGCAAAAGATCCATGCTTTGTATTTTACACTGGTTACATTGGTAGTTTTTTTTATATTTGCTGTTTATATCCAATATTAAGTAGTTATAAACCCCATGGCACAGGTGATGAGACGAGCACCTGCACCCCGTGGGCTGCTCCAAGGACCACCCGAGGATCTACGTCGACTGGTTCGCCATCGCCGACCCAGGTGCGTGTTTCGCAAACTTCACGGTTCCCACCACCAGTGCCCCCAAACTGAAGGATTGGGAGGGGATGGAAAGCGCTTCACTAATTCTCCGATGGCCGTGTCCCAAACTGTCCCTGCAAATGGAGACAGGCGCGTCACGGGCGCCAACGCTACCAAGTTCTTCGCCATTTCTTGTGGGTTGTTGTCAGTGATTGGTTGCTTAGATCCATCTTACGTGTGGTTGTGTGCAGCCTGTAGGTCCTTTGTTCTCTTTGAGAGGCGTCACATACTCAGGGTATATAAGGGCTCTTGCACCGGAGGTATCATGGTCTGTAAGGCAAGCATCATGGTATGTACTATACTTCTCATGAAAGCTTATAATATTAGTCAGTTTGTTGAAGCTAAACAACTAAGCACTTCAAAAGCATCGATGTGTATCTTCGGTTCATAGTTGTCATGTTTGTTACTGCAAAACTGAAAGCTACAAATACAGGAGGTTCTTCTCACGTGAAAGATTAGTCTCTCTTTTGATTTATTTTAATTACCATTTCTGTCAGAAACCTAATAATGTACGGAACTGAAGTGTTGTACTGCTACTATTAGTTTATCAAGCAGTGGTGTGCATTGGCATGCAGTGATGCTTTATTTACGATGGAAGAACAGAGCATTTACTTAAGTGGACAAATAAACAAGTGGAAAGGCAGGCTTTTCTTCTAACTATTAAACTATCGCCAAAAGTTCAGTTTTGATATATCATCTGCCGAACTATCATTTTTTTGTGCACCTATTTTTGTTACCTCTATTTCTGAACCAAGTGCATCAGTGTGTTTAGTTGGGATTAACATTTTATTCTGGTCCTTAAAATGCCAGGATTTTTGGTTCAGTTCTACCATTATAGACATGATAGATTTTATTAATACACCCTCTTTATGGCATGCGTAGTTCAGTCGCTTTGGATGACAAAAAAATATGAGAACGAAAATACGCTCTCAAACAATGATTTAGATCCTAAACAGCTGGTGCATGTACATACTTTATTTGTTGGAACCAAATTGCATAAAATCTTATTGCGTGCACTAGCAAGCAGTTTTTTGAGTCTTTCGGAACATTCGTTTATGTACTTAATCTGCTGTATTAGGTTGTTCAAGCAATCTACGATGTCGACGAGGCAACAACTCATGCATTACAGAGGGTGAGTGGCTGTGGCTTCAAGTTTCCTTTACTTTGGGGGCTAATCATCTGATCTAATGAAGTACTTATTAACCTTGCATTTCCATTTCTTATTGTTGTGTGTAGTCTATATTTGAGAGGTTTTTTCTGTGACCGGAGTGGTAAAATTGATAAATCAAAGCCGTGTGATGCCCTTCTCAGTCTTGGTTATTCAGTTTCTCCAACTGTGCTTCTGTCTCAGCCAGGACCTCTTCTGCCCTGCACCGCTGCTGTGAACCCATCCATGCGGACAGCCACCTCCATGCTACAACTATTGCAGCCTGCAGGTAGCATCTTTATTCTTCTTTTTTCTCTACCTTAGTTGGCACTTTCTCTGTTCGAGTGTTCACAGCAAGATAACCAATGTCTTGGAAAGCCTCGAAACTGTATTTGATATACTGGCAATTTCTGATTGAATAATTTATGGTCCACACCCTCTCTAAAGCTTAATCAAGTATGTTTAATATTCTCCTCCACCATTGCTACCAGAAAAATCTTTTATGTTCAATATATAATCTTTCTCTTGTTGTGTACCACAACTTTTAGGATATGACCTTTATATCCCCGTCGTTTGCGTGGATTATTTCCTCACCTGAGCGACGGTTGTAGATTCTTCCCTAGAAAATATATAGTTTTAGATACTTCATTTGAAAAGTAATAATTTTAGATACTTGATCCATGTTTAGGTAAGTTAAAATGTTGAATGTTTCTCTCTAAATCATAGAGAGAAATTCGTGAGTTTTGAGTTGTAAACATGGCTTACAACAATTTTGTTCGTAACTACCTGTAAATGATATTGACGTTGGTAATATCTCCCGGCAAAAAAATGGCTTACAACCATAGATCTCATGTACCAACAGGTTCAAAATTCAACCTGTTTTGCTATAAATGTAGTTGTGACGAGATCTTATTAGCAATATTCATCATAAAAGAGTATGTAATATGATGTGTCTAAATTTCACGTTTCCTCCAAGATCATCCTCCCATAATATGCTGATTGGCTTATGTGCCACCTATTTTGTTATTGAGTAGACGCAGAATGGGAGATAGATGGGGGAAGAACAAAGGATGTTGTGTACTCTCTTTGGATTTGATGCCACCAAAGCTAAGTTGATTTCTGCTCTCTCCCTCCATCCCATGCATGTGATTGTTGCTTCCCTCTCTTTTCTGAATACTCACATTGCCTTTGCTTAATCTGCTGATGTGTGTTATTTTTAGTTCCTTCCTGGACTCTTAACTAATCTGCATATATACTATTTATTAGTATTTTGCCCTACACCATAGTTAGTGCTCAATGAGCTTTGTTTATTGATTATGCTGTTCCCTATGAAACTAGAGGGCTTCATGAATGTTTTGTACATGTTCTACCAAGAAATTTTTCTAAGTAACATATTGAGTTCAACTACTATTTATTGTGACCTTCGATAGAAGGATCCACTCATTTTTATGTGTATATATTTAGGCTAAAATGCATTATATTTTACTGAGTCCTGAGACACGGATCTTCCCATTGCCAAAAATTTCTCATGATGGTGCTCAGCTATGTATTTGTATAATTCATACCCATGTAGTGCTACTGTATACACACACTCCCCGAACTTCTTTGAAGGAAATATGACAGAATTGCTTGATGTCAGTTTACTAAACTCATCTTCCTAATAGTTCCTTTTTGGTCACTATAGATATCTGTTGTTGTAACAATGCATGCTAGATTTAGATGTCATATGAATCTTTTAATAAATCTTGAATGAGTTGAGATATCTTCTCCAGGAATATCATTTCTTCTTCTCTTCCTGGGCTAGAGATACACAACTTTTCTTGGAGCAGCGAGGAATTTCAACCATTCTTGGCGCAGGAACTCTGAATACTCTCTGACAGATGTATTAGTTAGCATGGACTTTTATCATCCTTAAAATTTGTGTAGACTGTTATCTGATTGTCACTAGCCTCATGTATAAACGTTCCGCTTTCAGTGTTTTGTCTGCCCTATGCGCTACTCAGGTGTCGGTCTCTTTTGATATAAATTACATGCTCTAATTATTATGAATGGCTTTTGATCTGTGGAATGCATTCCTTTCTATTTATATCACTTGCTCTGATCTGATATATTAAATGTTGCTTTTGGTCTATTTCTTTGTGCCGAGCTTGATGCGCCTCAATTGTATTGCGTGATATTTACTTTGATTGGGAAATTCATGGTGCATTGCTTTGGGTGTTGAACCGTGCATTGATTGCATACTATATTGATTTGGATTTTACGTCTGGACTGGGTAATGCGCGTGCTCCCTATCTCGCTCCTATCACAATTGTTATCCTATCACAATTGTTATCCTGTAAGAATGCATATGCTAAACCTAGATTCCTACTAACTTAGCATTACCTGTTTGATTAAAATGTTCGGACCGGCACCCGGCGCGATCCCGATCTATGTGTTATTTGTCGACAGGTTGTATGATTCCTCTTGACACTTTCTTGCTTTTATACATGCTCTGCATTTTGATCTGTTGCAGCTCGAGTTCAGGGTGGATAAATCGTACAAGCTGACTGTGCCTACAACTGGGAACCCGATATATGCCCGAATTAAGGTTAGTAAAAAATTTTGTACTCAATAACTGCCTATCAACTCCTTGACTGCATGTGTTCTTCTTATGTGAATGCATGAGAAAAAGGAGAGATGAAATCCTATTTTTAGCGAGACCCAGACCAAAAAATGTATGGGCCACACAAAGTTTAGTTAAGACTATGTATCAAGATGATATGGCACACAGATGAACCGGGACTTATAAAGTGCCCTGTATCATACAAATGGATCTGTGGTATACAAAATTAGTACTTAAGCATTGGCGTACATACATGAGAAAAATAGTAGAAGTATTGTATTCGTGCATATCTATTTTGGAGCCCTTCACTTGCTGACATGAGTGACATCTAAGAATCAAAGTCCACTGATGAACAATTAATTATAAATGCACTATATATCCTTTCTCTTGGGGATTATTTGTTAGTTTCTATGATATTAACTGTAAAATGCGTATTTTCATTATTTGACGGATAGTCTAATACTGAAATTAAACATTTATTCTTCGATAATATGTGTGAGTTGTGGACTTCCTTCCCTTTTAGCACAACTAGACAGGGCGTACTTCAAAATTTAGTTGGCATCAGATTAATCATACTTTTTATTTTGAGCAGGAAAGAGTACCCTGTTGAACCAACTCTTTGGGGCTAATTTCAGGGAGATGGATGTGTTGAGGGGAAGGTATACTCAAATTTCTTTACCTCTCTTTCTTTCATTTTGTTCACTTCTCTTATCATGAAATCATGCTTTCAAATGTAGTACACTATTAGATTTGATAATATATTTCTGTGATGTTATCAGAATCACTAATTTATATAATAGATATGGGAGTGTTTGATTTAAATTATATGTCAGCTTTGCCATGCTTGCCAATCTTCACTTCTGGTGCAAGTGCTTTTATAATTGCAACTTCAGGAAGTGTGTTGTTTGAAGATAGAACAGTAGTTCAATTACACAAATGTTTGAATGGGAACTTATATGAATTAGAAGGGAATAATTGTCTGGACTTACCAAAGTCAGCGTTAGGAAAAGAATTGCCTCAGCTAACACCATATTTATAACGATGATAGATGCAAATCAAAGAACTTAATAGGAGAATTATTTTGGTCTATCTCTACAAAGGTGTTCCAATGTTTGGTCTCTACAAAGGTGATGCTTGCTCCCATTCATGGCTTGGTTTGCTAAATTAGTTGGACTTGTGATTAACTAGCAGTTCCTACATATATTAGGAAGAAAAAGCTACCATGCTAGATTAGTTGATCCAAGGCTTGAGTTATATACCAAAATAATGCTGAGAGGAGTTCTGTCAGAAGTACCTTGACCCTTTTTATTTTTATATTCCGTTTTGCGCACTCATTTAATGCCACTTGCAATCTGAAGTAGAAAATATCATAAAGAGCTTGATGACTTCTATCATTGTTGGTCATAGTAGCTTGCTTTTGCTACTAATTATGAGTTCCTACATTTGTTCATTTTGCTTACAATAATATAAGCGTCGATTCTTTCATTGTGGAAGTGATTCTAATATTAAGAGAAGTCCTACCGGTGCTTGATAATGTACGATTAACTGTGCTGATATCTCTAACTTACTACCACTCTGCAGAGTGTATGTTAGGTATTGCCTGTACCAATGCAATTTTATCTAAACTGCTCAATGAGGTCTTTGTATTCTCCGATTTACAGACTATATACAAGAGGTTCAGCAAAGGAGGACTCAAGTTTGCAACCACCACAAAAATAAGTCTATGGAACAATAGTGTGTGGTTGTTCTGTGTAATTTTTCTCTCATCGAGGTATGCCTCCGTGTCACTGGGCCAGGGCTCGACTTGCCTGACATATTTTTTTTGTTTGCTGCACAATGTTGTAAGATTGGAGTGTGTTGAGTAGCCAATCCTGATTCGAGGAAAAAAAAGATTATGCAGTCTATTGCACATGTTCGGTTTGGAGGGGGGTTGTAGATGATGGTTATATTGTTTTGTTCTCATTCAATGACTTATTCAGATGATTCAAAGTAAATCCAAAGCCATTTGTTGCCTCTTGAATTTCTGGTTCTACCTCATGCAGAAAATCTCTCATGGTTCTACTTCTACGTTATGTAGAAAAGCGAATATTATCTGTTGATGAGTTTGTTGCTATTTGGTACTGACCATATTAGTTCCCTAGGGCTGTAAAAACAAAAACATCATTTCTTCCCTATGATTATGTGTCAAAGATGTTTTGTAGATTGCAAGTCTGATTTCTTTATCTTCAACACGGTTGATTTAGTTTCTCGCCTTGCTTAAAAATTTAAGTTGGAATCTATGTTTTTAAGGCGTCTGTAAGGCGTCGCCTAGGTGTCGAGGCGCCCCCCCTAGCGCTTTGCAAATATGTCCGCTTTAGGAGCCTAGGCATCAAGGCGCCCCCCAGCGCCTTAAAGCGAAGCATCGCCTCAAAAACATAGGTTGGAATGTTGCCGATCCAGCCTAAGCAGATCATTTATTTGTTATAATGCGATCATGCCATTTCAGGTGTAGTTGCCTATTAGTTTTTTTAGTTTTCCTGTATCGGTTTCTCTGGTCCAGTCTATAAGTTACTTAGTTTGATTACTGCATCTACAGTTTATTTATGCTTCTACTTTATTTCTGTATTTACATTCAAATTATTTCTGCGCCTATTTTATTTCTACTTCTACTATTTTTCTGCACCTGCATGATGATCAATGTTTTTACAGTTTCAGCGCTTTATCTGCTCGTGGAGCTATGCCTCTCTTATATTGGGCTAAAGTTTGATTTGCTTGCAGGGGTATGTCAAGTGTAAGTGCAGACACATTGTTGATGTTGAATACTAGAGTAAGAATGATGATCAATGCTCTAATGAACCTGCATGATGTTGCATTACTATTAGGATATAGGGTTAGGCACATACTTTTTTTGACAATGGGTAGTTAAGTGTGGTTTTCAGGTGTAGTTGCCTATTGTTTATTTAGCTTTCCTGTGTTGATTTCTCTTTTACTGTAAAGCAGAGGCTGACTTCTCGTGGCATCGCTAGATCTGGTGGCCAGCCGTTGCCGTTGCCTGTCCTCTTTGACGCGAGACCACATGGAGAAGGGGCTCGTGGCAGCGCCTGGATCGGTGGCCAGCCAGCCGGCATCATGGAGCTCGACATGTCTCAGGCCTGTTCGCCACATAACTTACAGTCCAGGTCGTTGACATATTCGGGTTCTAGGTCACAGAAACAAAATTTACACTTGATTTATCTAGCTCAAAATATTTTGGCTCAGCAATTTAATGCATTAAATATCTTTTTGTGAATTCTACAATTTGTAGCTTCGACCTAAATTTGACATTCGTTTTAGTCGACTTACACTCCTGGATGTTTTCAAACTGATATTATTTTCTAAGTTCAAGTTTGCACTTGGATCTATCAGAATTAGAATATGCAGAACATGTTTTGGAGAACTACATGTTTTGAAGCTTCAGTGCTTTAACCATTTGTTTTTATGAGATGTTAGTTTAAAATTATTTGTTATAGGAAAGCAGAAAGAAACTGAAGTAACTTTTCAGTGGTCATAATTTAATAGCATATCCTAAACCTGAATTACTACCGATTTAGCATTACGTGCTTGACCAAAACCTTGTGACCGGCACCCTCGCGTCGAGGCGCGATTCCGATCTAGTTCGGCCATGGGGCTGACATCCCAACTAAACGAACCAAGCGCTATATACAGTCACAGCCTAGTCTCCACTACACTAGTCCCTCGCTCCGCTCGGAAACCCCCCAAATCAGGCCGCCGACCATGGCCGGCCGTACGCCGTTCACCAACGTCGACCCGGAGACGGCGGCCGACCTGCGGCGCCTGGGCTTCGACCCTCACGAGCTGGACCGAGCCACAGAGCAGCTGCTCACCTACATCTGCGCTGAGCTCCTTCCCGCCCCGGCCCCGCCCGTCTCCGATGCGCCCCCACGCAGCATCTTCTCCCGCCTCCTCATCACGGAGGCCGCGCACGACCTCGCCCTCCCCACCAGCACCGACCGCATCAGCGTCCTCCCCGACACCCTCCTCCGCAACATTGTCTCCCGCCTCCCCATCGCGGACGTCGCGCGCACCGCCGTCCTCGCCTCGCGCTGGCGCCGGGTCTGGCTCTGGACGGAGCCCGACCCCATCGACGCCTTCCTCCGGCCCAACTCATCCTCCGTCACGGCCTCCGTCTCGGGCATCCTCGAGTCGCACCCCGGGCCCTTCCGCCGCGTCCACCTAACCTGCAGCCACATGAGCGTGCACCAGGCCCAGCTCGCGCGCTGGCTCCAGCTCCTCGCTGCCAAGGGCGTCCACGACCTCGTCCTCGTCAACCGACCGTGGCCGTGCGATGTGCCCCTCCCTGATGTGCTGTTCAGCATCAGCTCCATCGTCCGCCTCTACATCGGCCTCTGGAAGCTCCCGGACACGGCCGGCCTGCGTGGCACCTCCTTCCCCCATCCCCGTGAGCTCGGCATCTGCACCGTCGTGATGGAGCAGGGCGACGTCAACTCCATGGTCGCCAGCAGCCTCGTTGAGGGAGTCCTGGACTAGGGGGTGTCCGGATAGCCGAACTATCATCATCGGCCAAACTCCAAGACTATGAAGATACAAGATTGAACACTTCGTCCCATGTCCAGATGGGACTTTCCTTGGCGTGGAAGGCAAGCTTGGCAATACGGATATGTAGATCTCCTACCATTGTAACCGACTCTGTGTAACCCTAGCCCTCTCCGGTGTCTATATAAACCGGATGGCTTTAGTCCATAGGACGAACAACAATCATACCATAGGCTAGCTTCTAGGGTTTAGCCTCCTTGATCTCGTGGTAGATCTACTCTTGTAATACCCACATCATCAATATCAATCAAGCAGGACGTAGGGTTTTACCTCCATCAAGAGGGCCCGAACCTGGGTAAAACATCGTGTCCCTTGTCTTCTGTTACCATCCGCCTAGACGCACAGTTCGGGACCCCCTACCCGAGATCCGCCAGTTTTGACACCGACATTGGTGCTTTCATTGAGAGTTCCTCTATGTCGTCACCGATAGGCTCGATGGCTTCTTCGATCATCAACAACGATGCAGTCCAGGGTGAGACCTTTCTCCCCGGACAGATCTTCGTATTCGGCGGCTTTGCACTGCGGGCCAATTCGCTTGGCCATCTGGAGCAGATCGAAAGCTACGCCCTTGGCCGTCAGGTCAGATTTGGAAGTTTGAACTTCACGGCTGACATCCGCGGAGACTTGATCTTCGATGGATTCAAGCCACAGCCGAGCGCGCCACACTTACACGATGGGCATGATTTAGCTCTGCAGCCAGATAGTGCCCTGGAGGCCGCACACGAGTCCGCTCTGATCCTCAATTCGGAGCCGGCTGCGCAGATCGAGGACGGGTGGCTAGACACCGCCTCGGGGGCTGCAACCTCTACGGCGATGGAGCCGAACACTGACCTTGTCCCTCATGAAGCTCGTGACTCCGAGGTGCCGGACTCCTCGGCGGACTCCGATGTCACGCCCAATATGCGACCCTATCCAAAAGGAACTCGAAGGTCCCACCAAGGATAGACCCGCATATTGAAACGCTTTTGCAAGGTGGATATCATTACATCAACATTACACACTATATGGGGATACATACAAAAGGCAAACAATGCCACACGAATACAACATCACAATACATAAGATCATCATCCGACTACGGATGAAACACAAACAGAAACTCAAATGACATCCACCCTGCTAGCCCAGGCTGCCGACCTGGAACCTATCCCCTGATCGAAGAAGCAGAAGAAGAACTCAGCGCAAGCAAGCATCGCTCTCGCGTCATGATCATCGCACAACCTGTACCTGCAACTATTGTTGTAGTAATCTGTGAGCCACGAGGACTCAGCAATCCCATTACCATGGGTATCAAGACTAGCAAAGCTTAAAGGGAATGGAAGGGGTAAAGTGGTGAGGCTGCAGCAGCGACTAAGCATATATGGTGGCTAACATACGCAAATAAGAGCGACAAGAGAGAAAGCAGAACGGTCGTCAACTAGTAATGATCAAGAAGTGATCCTGAACTCCTACTTACGTCAAACATAACCCAGAAACCGTGTTCACTTCCCGGACTCTGCCGAAAAGAGACCATCACGGCTACACACACGGTTGATGCGTTTTAATTCAGATCTGGTGTCAGGTTATCTACAACCGGACATTAACAAATTCCCATCTGCCTATAACCGCAGGCACGGCTTTTGAAAGATTATACCCTGCAGGGGTGTCCCAACTTAGCCCATGACAAGCTCTCGCAATCAACGAAGGAATAGACCTTCTCCCAGGAAGACCCGGTCAGACTCGGAATCCCGGTTTACAAGACATTTCGACAATGGTAAAACAAGACCAGCAAAGCCGCCCGATGCGCCGACAATCCCGATAGGAGCTGCACATATCTCGTTCTTAGGGCAACACCGTATGAGACATCCTATGAGTAAAACCAAACCTCGAGTTTCCCCGAGGGGGCCCCGCAGTCTACTCGGTTCGGACCAACACTTAGACAAGCACTGGCCCGGGGGGGCTAAAATAAAGATGACCCTCGGGTTGGCTGACCCAAGGGAAAGGATAGGTGGTGGTGAGGCAAATGGTAAAACCAAAGTTAGGCCTTGCTGGAGGAGTTTTATTCAAAGTGAACTGTCAAGGGGGTCCCATAAATCACCCGACCGCGTAAGGAATGCAAAATCCGGAAACATAACACCGGTATGACGGAAACTAGGGCGGCAAGAGTGGAATAAAGCACCAGGCAACAGGCCGAGTCTTCCACCCTTTACCAAGTATATAGATGCATTAATTAAATAAGAGATATTGTGATATCCCAACAATAATCCTGTCCACCACGAAGCAATCTTCAACTTCACCTGCAACTAGCAACGCTATAAGAGGGGCTGAACAAAAGCGGTAACATAGCTAAACAACGGTTTGCATAGGAAAGGTGTCAAAGGTTAGAGGTTCATGGCAATATGGGAGGCTTGGTAAACAGGTGATAGGTAGCGCAGCATAGCGATAGAACGAGCAACTAGCATAGCAATGATAGTAGTGAGATCCAGTGTAGCAGTCATCTTGCCTGAAATCTCGCAAGGAAGAAGAACGAGTCCTTGAAGAAGACGAATGGATGAAGCCGAACCAAGCGAAGACGAACGAATCCTCACGATCGCAACGAAACAGGAACTAATAAGAAGAAGCACACAACATGGTAAACACACCACACATGAACAAGGCATGATGCACGACAAGCATGATGCATGACAAAGCTACATGAAGCTACTCATGGCAAGAGATGATGCAAACAAGAGCAACACATCAAGGCAAGTTTAAATGAGGCCGGGAACAACATATAACAATTCCGGTAAGTCCTCATATGCAAATTTCGAAATTGGTCCAGATCTGAATAAACCTTATGTTCAAGTTGTTAAACAGCAAGTTAAGATGCACAAAGATGATCTACACGAGATTCTAGTCAAGTTACATATAAACTTCATTTAGTTCGGAGCTACGGCCTAGAAGATATGAGCAACACAAGTTAAACATGGCATAGATGCAAAATGCACCCAAACATCAAGCAAACACCTCAAAACAAGGATGCAACATGATAATATGAAACTACATGCAAAATCAAGCAAGTTTCATATAGAGCACACTCAAAACGGAGCAACGGTTCAACACACACACACATGAAACAAGTTTAAAGGACAAGCTGTCCAAAACAGCAACTAGGCATATTGCAAGCATCAAAACTATATGCTACAACATCTCAACATAATAACAAAAGACATGGTCATGATGTACAGGTAAAGCATAACAAAACATGAACACTGAGCTATCTCCAGAAATCAATAGAACATGCTCAAACACACGTGGTAAGATTGCAAGTTATAACAATTTCAGACTTTGCAGAAAATAACATGACGATGCAATGTTTAGAGCTATCAAACAACATGTTACAGGAACTTATAATGGCAAACAAAGGCATGGCATGAATCTACTAATTGCATAGATCAAAAGTCCCTTACTGACCATAAGCCAAAAAGGATCAGAAAATATGATGGCACCCACGTAAACATAGCAAGTTATATTACAGATTCATACATGACAGAAACAGAATTATGAAGGCATGTTAATGAGCTTGTGCAACTCACTACAGAGCAATACATGGCATGGCAAGGCAACCAACAATAAGAAGATATATTTGTGAAGCTAAGCATGGCAAGAGCAAGGTCATAGGGTGCACGGAACACTAGCAACAATCATGGTAACAACTGAACTTAATGTTAACAGGCTGACAGCAACATTATCAAGCAACTTTAGAGCAACATTACAACAAGCTACAGCAACCTATAAATTCAACCAGGGGCATGGATGGATAAAGGATGACATGTAGATCAAAACATGTTTATAGAACATCTCCAGATTATGCACAGAATGATTAGTAGCAACATGTTTACATAGCATCACGGAATAACAGATTCAGCCTAGCAAAACAGCAACATCATGTACACTACTTAACAAGCTCGATTCACTCACCACAAGTCATTGCATGACAAGATAAGCATAGCATCATCAAGAAGACATGTTTGTGAAACAAACCAAGTCAAGAACAAGTCTATAGCATGCAAGGATCAACTATAGCAACCTTGGCAAAATTGAATAACACGTAAATAATCTGCCAGGAAACATTTTGAAGCAAAAGTAGAGCACGAAAATGACATGCTAGACTACTCCATAATTGCAACAAAGGGCATAAATGGATATACAATAACCATATGTTCAAAACATCCTTACTGAAATATCTCAAAATATGCATGGATATCTCTATAGCATCAAGTTTACATTGTATCAAAATAACAGCAGAACAGGGACTAAAACAGCAACATCACGAAGCCTAGTTTGCATGCTTGTGCTAGTCACCACATTGATCACAAAAATACATAGTAAGCACCTCTGTAAAGAAGACATGGCATAGATCAAAACACATGAGACATCAACCTCATAGGATGCACACATCAAACATGGTAAAAATGACAAATGAGCTCGTTCTGATAACAGACAGCAGAAAACATCATGAAGCACTCTTACAACGATGATTCAGGCATCAAGATGACCTCAAATGAATATGATGCAATGGAATGAAATGATTCACTCGTTGAGCCGAACAATTTGACATATTACACGCACGAAACGGAGCTACGGATGCAGAGATATAGCATGACGAACATGGCATGAAAATGACAAAATACTCGATACTTAGCAGATTCGGGGAAGGGGAAAAGTCAGCCTCTCGGCATGGATTTCGATGCAGCGCGGATCTCGCCGGAGAGACTCGCCGGAGTTGCGGGGAGATGACCGAAGCGGCGGGATCCGGCGAGGAGGAAGGCGGGGAGAGCGCGGGGCCGCGGATCCGACCGGATCTTGCCGGATCCGGGCGCGGACTCCGAGGGGCGGCTCCGGACGCGAGCGCCAGAGAGAAAGTGCGGGGGCGGCTCACCGACCGGCGGCGAGGTCGCAGCGCACGGCGATGGTGCTGGGCGGCGTGCAGGACGGCGGGGGCGACGTGGCAGACGGAGGCGGCGGCCGGGCGACGCGCGGCGTCGGGGCGGAGGCGCGCCGGCGGCGATGGCGACTGACGGCGGCGATGGGCGGCGCCGGCGGGAGGCGGCTCGGGCGGCGCAAAGCCGATCGGGCGAGGCGCCCAGGCAGCGGGCCGAGCGCGGGCTCAGCGGGCCGCGAAGTGGAGGGGAGCGCGGTGGGAGGCGCGGGCGATGACGTGGCAGCGCTGGGTTGGCCGAGGCGGCGGGGAAGGCAACGTGGCGAGCTCTGATTCGCCGGGGTGAGGTGTCCGGCGGACATGTCCGGCCCGATCCGGACGTGTCCGGCGGCGGAGAGGAGCGGGGCTAGGGTTAGGGGGGATTTTCATCCGCGAATTTGGAAGGGGAGGGTCTATTTATAGGTAGAGGGAGCTAGGAGAGTCCAAATGAGGAGCGGTTTTCGGCCACGCGATCGTGATCGAACGGCCGAGAGCATGGAGGGGAGTTTGCTGCGTTTTGGGCCACTTTGGAGGGGTGTTGGGCTGCAAAGAGAAAGGGGCTTAACGGTTACCCGGTTAACCGTTGGAGTACCAAACGAACTCCAAATGGCACAAAACTTGACAGGCGGTCTACCGGTGGTATACCAAGGCCACTTGGCAAGCCTCGGTCCATTCCGAGAAAGTTTAATACCCGCACACAATGAGAGACAAAAGGGGAATGCCGGAGGGCATAGGAGTGCCGGATCGCAAAACGGACAACGGGGAAAAGGCTCGGATGCATGAGACAAACACGTATGCAAAATGAAATGCACATGATGACATGATAAGATGCAACACGCAAGCAAATGACATGGCAACGACGGCGAATAACTGGCAGACACCTGGCGCAACGAATCCGGGGCGTTACAACACTCCTCCACTAACAATAGATCGCGTCCCGAGATCTTAGGATCGAGACGGAAGGGAAAATGGATGAGTTGAAGCAAGAACTCAAGATAAGAAGCAAAGAATCGAGAGCATTTGAGAAGAAGAGAGGAATGACGACAATGACGAGAATCAAATGCTCATGGAATCAGATAGACTATGAAACCACTCCGGTTAGAACGAGATAAGAAACGAATAGGACTGAAAGGATTTAGGCAGCACTCCGGCTGAAAATGGAAGGAAAAGAACATGAACTTCACAAGATGGGATGACACTTGACGAGATGAACAATGCAATGCCTTCGGAAAAATTGAAAGAATTGAATGAAAAGAACTTAGAAGAAAGGATTGACTGGAGTTGTTGAGAAAATCAACAACGAAAGAATAAGCTTGTCGTGGACTTATGGATAACATCTCAAAAATTATGAGGTGATAACCAGCCGCAAACGGAAATGATTGGATAGCTGAGAAGAACGAAGAAAGGCAAAAATCCACTTCAAAAGAAAATGAAGAATTAATTGCACTTCGAGACGCGAAAAGAAAAGGTACTTGAACTCCACCAACAAAATCTTGATGAACTCTTGAAGAATGAATTAAATCAAGAAGAACCACCATGAAGAACTCCGGTAACGAAAGGATGATGACATAGAATGAAGGATGAAAAAATAAGATTAAAGCCTTGCGATGATTTAGATGGAGGTTCCGACGAGAAGGCCGAGGAAAATTTGAACTCCGGAAAAGAAAAGATGAAAACACATGGAACTAGAATTTATTCATCACGAACAAACTCCGAAGGAAAAGGATTAATCACTTGGATGAAATAAGAATAAGATTTATTGTATGCTTATCCTTCATCAAATTAAATTGATGACAAACAAAGGATTTCGCATATTACTTATTCTTCTTGAAAAAGATTGAGAAGTGACATATCGCAAACTGAGAAAGGGATAGCACAAAACTGGAGAGAGTCTTCATGAACCACCGGTAGGTTTCGAAAGAACGAATGAATAAAAATGATAAACTAAGAAAAAGAAACTTGAACGAACCGCCGTAAGAATTCGAAAATGACTGATGAAAGAGAATGAGTCACCGGGAAGAATTAGAAGGAACAAATATGTTAGAGGGGATTTAGATGCAAAAGAACAAAGAGATCATGAGCTGATTAAAGAACACTTGAACGAAGCACTGGGATAAATAGAGAACGATAACTGGAATGAAGGCCTCCGTGAAAAGAAACGGAAAAACAACTCCTGACATACTCCGGATGGATGAAAAGAATATCTGACAAAAGGAATATTTCGCGAGGATAACATGAAGCTAGAACCCCGAAACTTCGGGAGGACGGACAAGGTTTAGAGGAAAACTCTTCTTCGGTCTTCAACTGACGACGAGAAACACCACCAAAATTACTGAGATACTCCGGGGGAATGAAAAGAGAAGAGGTTGAGCCAACAATGAAAATGATTTGAACGAAATCTTGGAGAAGGCATGTGACTGATGAAATCCATTCTTACGTCACACTTGAAAAGAATTGAGAATAACTCCGGGGGAATTAGAAGAGTCAGGTAAGATCCTGGAAAAGACTTGTGGGTTAGGGCCCACTAAAAGAAAACACCGTTGAAAAAGGATGATGAACAGATTGATGAAGCACCGGAACAATTGAAATATTTGAATGAGGTGGCAACCTCGAATTAATTAGAACACGGACGAATCTCCTGAGATGTCTTGAGGACTCCGGAAGGATAAACTGGCGAGAGACGAACAAGCAGGGAAAACACTTGAGCTGAGGAAAAGAATATGATCAACCCGAAAAACTTGAATTGAGTCCACCGGAAAAGAGAGGGATGAGGAATGACGAACGAGATGAGAATTCACCGATTGAAATGATTGAGGGAAGACTGAAAACCTCCGTACGAATGAAAATTGATGCTCGAAAGAGACTAAGGCTCCGGGAAGAAAAG
>NC_041389.1:95860096-95909490 GCF_002162155.2 Triticum dicoccoides | reverse complement strand
TTGGGAGGGGGAACCGACGAATAACTTGAAGAGAAGACACCGGTTGAAATAATTGAGGAAAGAAAGCAAACTTCGCACGAGTAGGATGGATACTCGATTACGTACTCCGGTTTCAAGAAGAAGAAGGGTGGGCGGGTGGGAAAGAAAACAACTGAGGATTGAACTCAAAGATGAAGAGGCTTGAGTCGACTTGACGAGAAATGCACCGGATGCAAAGAGCTAAGAACCAACGATCGGAAAACCAACTGTGTGATCCTAAAACAATTTGAAAGGGGAGAGGAGTAATTCAAAACAGCTACGTCAAGATTCCTTACCAAAGCGACGAAGGGGCAGAGGAGTAAAAAGAATTCCTACTCTCCGATATAACTAGACTCTGAAAACAGTTTTCTTCTAGACTCAACATCGGCAAACTACACGATCAATCAAGGGGGCTCCTAGGGTCGAACCTGGCTCTGATACCAACTTGTCACGCCCAATATGCGACCCTATCCAAAAGGAACTCGAAGGTCCCACCAAGGATAGACCTACATATTGAAACGCTTTTGCAAGGTGGATATCATTACATCAACATTACACACTATATGGGGATACATACAAAAGGCAAACAATGCCACACGAATACAACATCACAATACATAAGATCATCATCCGACTACGGATGAAACACAAATAGAAACTCAAACGACATCCACCCTGCTAGCCCAGGCTGCCGACCTGGAACCTATCCCCTGATCGAAGAAGCAGAAGAACTCAACGCAAGCAAGCATCGCTCTCACGTCATGATCATCGCACAATCTGTACCTGCAACTGTTGTTGTAGTAATCTATGAGCCACGAGGACTCAGCAATCCCATTACCATGGGTATCAAGACTAGCAAAGCTTAAAGGGAATGGAAGGGGTAAAGTGGTGAGGCTGCAGTAGCGACTAAGCATATATGGTGGCTAACATACGCAAATAAGAGCGAGAAGAGAGCAAGCAGAACGGTCGTCAACTAGTAATGATCAAGAAGTGATCCTGAACTCCTACTTACGTCAAACATAACCCAGAAACCGTGTTCACTTCCCGGACTCCTCCGAAAAGAGACCATCACGACTACACACACGTTTGATGCATTTTAATTCGGATCTGGTGTCAGGTTATCTACAACCGGACATTAACAGATTCCCATCTGCCAATAACCGCAGGCACGGCTTTCGAAAGATTATACCCTGCAGGGGTGTCCCAACTTAGCCCATGACAAGCTCTCGCGATCAACAAAGGAAAAGACCTTCTCCCAGGAAGACCCGATCAGACTCGGAATCCCGGTTTACAAGACATTTCGACAATGGTAAAACAAGACCAGCAAAGCCGCCCGATGCGCCGACAATCCTGATAGGAGCTGCACATATCTCGTTCTTAGGGCAACACCGGATGAGACATCCTACGAGTAAAACCAAACCTCGAGTTTCCCCGAGGGGGCCCCACAGTCTACTCGGTTCGGACGAACACTTAGACAAGCACTGGCCCGGGGGGGCTAAAATAAAGATGACCCTCGGGTTAGCCGACCCAAGGGAAAGGATAGGTGGTGGTGAGGCAAATGGTAAAACCAAAGTTGGGCCTTGCTGGAGGAGTTTTATTCAAAGCGAACTATCAAGGGGGTCCCATAAATCACCCGACCGCGTAAGGAACGCAAAATCCGGGAACATAACACCGGTATGACGGAAACTAGGGCGGCAAGAGTGGAACAAAGCTCCAGGCAAAAGGCCGAGTCTTCCACCCTTTACCAAGTATATAGATGCATTAACTAAATAAGAGATATTGTGATATCCCAACAATAATCCTGTCCACCATGGAGCAATCTTCAACTTCACCTGCAACTAGCAACGCTATAAGAGGGGCTGAACAAAAGCGGTAACATAGCCAAACAACGGTTTGCATAGGAAAGGTGTCAAAGGTTAGAGGTTCATGGCAATATGGGTGGCTTGATAAACAGGTGATAGGTAGCACAGCATATGGATAGAACGAAGCAACTAGCATAGCAATGGTAGTAGTGAGATCCAGGGTAGCGGTCATCTTGCCTGAAATCCCGCAAGGAAGAAGAACGAGTCCTTGAAGAAGACGAACGGATGAAGCCGAACCAAGCGAAGACGAACGAATCCTCACGATCGCATCGAAAGAGGAACTAACAAGAAGAAGCACACAACATGGTAAACACACCACACATGAACAAGGCATGATGCACGACAAGCATGATGCATGACAAAGCTACATGAAGCTACTCATGGCAAGAGATGATGCAAACAAGAGCAACACATCAAGGCAAGTTTAAATGAGGCCGGGAACAACATATAACAATTCCGGTAAGTCCTCATATGCAAATTTCGAAATTGGTCCAGATCTGAATAAACCTTATGTTCAAGTTGTTAAACAGCAAGTTAAGATGCACAAAGATGATCTACACGAGATTCTAGTCAAGTTACATATAAACTTCATTTAGTTCGGAGCTACGGCCTAGAAGATATGAGCAACACAAGTTAAACATGGCATAGATGCAAAATGCACCCAAACATCAAGCAAACACCTCAAAAAAAGGATGCAACATGATAATATGAAACTACATGCAAAATCAAGCAAGTTTCATATAGAGCACACTCAAAACGGAGCAACGGTTCAACACACACACATGAAACAAGTTTAAAGGACAAGTTGTACAAAACAGCAACTAGGCATATTGCAAGCATCAAAACTATATGCTACAGCATCTCAACATAATAACAAAAGACATGGTCATGATGTACAGGTAAAGCATAACAAAACATGAACACTGAGCTATCTCCAGAAATCACTAGAACATGCTCAAACACACGTGGTAAGATTGCAAGTTATAACAATTTCAGACTTTGCAGAAAATAACATGACGATGCAATGTTTAGAGCTATCAAACAACATGTTACAGGAACTTATAATGGCAAACAAAGGCATGGCATGAATCTACTAATTGCATAGATCAAAAGTCCCTTACTGACCATAAGCCAAAAAGGATCAGAAAATATGATGGCACCCACGTAAACATAGCAAGTTATATTACAGATTCATACATGACAAGCAGAATTATGAAGGCATGTTAATGAGCTTGTGCAACTCACTACAGAGCAATACATGGCATGGCAAGGCAACCAATAGTAAGAAGACATATTTGTGAAGCTAAGAATGGCAAGAGCAAGATCATAGGGTGCATGGAACACTAGCAACAATCATGGTAACAACTGAACTTAATGTTAACAGGCTGACAGCAACATTATCAAGCAACTTTAGAGCAAGATTACAACAAGCTACAGCAACCTATAAATGCAACCAGGGGCATGGATGGATAGAGGATGACATGTAGATCAAAACATATTTATAGAACTTCTCCAGATTATGCATAGAATGATTAGTAGCAACATGTTTACATAGCATCACGGAATAACAGATTCAGCCTAGCAAAACAGTAACATCATGTACACTACTTAACAAGCTTGATTCACTCACCACAAGTCATTGCATGACAAGATAAGAATAGCATCATCAAGAAGACATGTTTGTGAAACAAACCAAGTCAAGAACAAGTCTATAGCATGCAAGGATCAACTATAGCAACCTTGGCAAAATTGAATAACACGTAAACAATCTGCCAGGAAACATTTTGAAGCAAAAGTAGAGCACGAAAATGACATGCTAGACTACTCCATAATTGCAACAAAGGGCATAAATGGATAAAAAATAACCATATGTTCAAAACATCCTTACTGAAATATCTCCAAATATGCATGGATATCTCTGTAGCATCAAGTTTACATGGCATCAAAATAACGGCAGAACAGGGACTAAAACAGTAACATCACGAAGCCTAGTTTGCATGCTTGTGCTAGTCACCACATTAATCACAAAAGTACATAGTAAGCACCTCTGTAAAGAAGACATGGCATAGATCAAAACACATGAGACATCAACCTCATAGGATGCACACATCAAACATGGCAAAAATGACAAATGAGCTCGTTCTGATAACAGACAGCAGAAAACATTATGAAGCACTCTTACAACGATGATTCAGGCATCAAGATGACCTCAAATGAATATGATGCAATGGAATGAAATGATGTACTCGTTGAGCCGAACAATTTGACATATTACACGCACGAAATGGAGCTACGGATGCAGAGATATAGCATGATGAACATGGCATGAAAATGACAAAATACTCGGGACTTGGCAGATTCGGGGAAGGGGAAAAGTCAACCTCTCGGCACGGATTTCGATGCAGCACGGATCTCGCCGGAGAGACTCACCGGAGTTGCGGGGAGATGACCAGAGCGGCAGGATTCGGCGAGGAGGAAGGCGGGGAGAGCGCGGGGCCGCAGATCCGGCCGGATCTCGCCGGATCCGGGCGCGGACTCCAAGGGGCGGCGCCGGACGCGAGCGCCTGAGACGGGCGGCGCGGCGCCGGAGAGGAAGTGCGGCGGCGGCTCACCGGCCGGCGGGAAGGTCTCGGCGCACGGCGATGGTGCCGGGCAGCGTGCAGGACGGCGGGGGCGACGTGGCAGACGGAGGCGGCGGCCGGGCGACGCGCGGCGTCGGGGTGGAGGCGCGCTGGCGGCGATGGGCGGCGCCGGAGGGAGGCGGCTCGGGCGGCACGGAGCCGATCGGGCGAGGCGCCCAGGCGGCGGCGGGGTCGGGCCCGCTCCGGACCACGGCGGGCCGCGCGCGGGCTCAGCGGGCCGCGCAGTGGAGGGGAGCGCGGTGGGAGGCGCGGGCGATGACGTGGCAGCGCTGGGTTGGCCGAGGCGGCGGGGAAGGCGACGTGGCGAGCTCTGATTCGCCGGGGTGAGGTGTCCGACGGACATGTCCGGCCCGATCCGGACGTGTCCGGCGGCGGAGAGGAGCGGGGCTAGGGTTAGGGGGATTTTCATCCGCGAATTTGGAAGGGGGGGTCTATTTATAGGTAGAGGGAGCTAGGAGAGTCCAAATGAGGAGCGGTTTTCAGCCACGCGATCGTGATCGAACGACCAAGAGCATGGAGGGGAGTTTGCTGGGTTTTGGGCCACTTTGGAGGGGTGTTGGGCTGCAAAGAGAAAGGGGCTTTACGGTTACCCGGTTAACCGTTGGAGTACCAAACGAACTCCAAATGGCACGAAACTTGACAGGCGGTCTACCGGTGGTATACCAAGGCCACTTGGCAAGCCTCGGTCCATTCCGAGAAAGTTTAATACCCGCACACAACGAGAGACCAAAGGGGAACGCCGGAAGGCATAGGAGTGCCGGATCGCAAAACGGACAATGGGGAAAAGGCTCGGATGCATGAGACGAACACGTATGCAAAATAAAATGCACATGATGACATGATAAAATGCAACACGCAAGCAAATGACATGGAAACGAGGGCGAATAACTGGCAGACACCTGGCGCAACGAATCCGGGGCGTTACATCCGAACCTCCCGCGCCCCCTCCAATAGAATCCGATTGGGCGCCGATCATGGAATTCACCGCTGCGGACATCTTTCAACACTCACCTTTCGGCGACATTTTGAGTTCGCTAAAGTATCTCTCGTTATCAGGAGAGCCCTGGCCGGACTGCGGTCAGGACGGTTAGGATGCAGACGACGAAGAAATTCAAAGCCCACCCACCACCCACTTAGTAGCCACTGTCGACGATCTAACCGACATGCTAGACTTCGGCTCCGAAGACATCGACGGTATGGACGACGATGCCGGAGACGACCAAGAACCAGCGCCTACTCGGCACTGGAAAGCCATCTCAACTCACGACGTATACATGGTGGATGCGCCAAAAGGAAGCGATAACAAGGAACAATGGGACGTGGCGAAGGACAACTCCCCCGACAAACAACCAAAACGGCGACGCAAGCGCCGCCCGAAGTCCCGCCTCGATAACAACGGCACCCATACTGACCCGGCCTTAGAGCAGAGCGAAGCAGTGGGCGACGAACATGCCACCAAGCAACCATCCGAACAGGATGAATTGGACAAGCAACCCATCCCCGGCGAAAACAACAGTCCAGACGATCTCACGCCGGACACATCACCGGAGCATAAGAACCTTCATAAAAGGCTCGTCGCCACTCAAGGACAACAGTGATGAGCTATCCAACCTAAACAAAATCTTGGATAGGATATGTCAAATGCATAGTACCCCCGGGAAGCCTGGAAACCATACCCACAGAGATTGTTGGGTCTTCAAGCAGTCTGGCCGACTTAACGCCGAACACAAGGGGCTCGACACACCAAGCGAAGATGACGACGAACCCCACAAGCAGCACGCCAGAAAACAGAAGAATTTCCCACTAGAAGTCAAAACAGTGAACTCACTTCATGTGATAACAAGGAAAAATAGTGCGGCACCTGCTAAAACACGCGCCGCACGGTCCACCCCAGCAGAGTCCCGAAATTGGATGTTTAAACCAATTACTTTCGACCATCAGGATTACTCCAGAAGCGTTCGAAACACAGGAGGGACTGCTTTCGTACTGGATCCCATAATCGACGGACTACAATTCACACAAGTCCTAATGGATGGCGGCAGCGATATAAACCTGCTATACCAGGACACCATCCGCAGAATGGGGATAGACCCTACCAAAATTCACCATAGCAGCACTTCCTTCAAAGGAGTGACGCCTGGCCTTTACGCCAATTGTACAGGCTCTGTACTACTAGAGGTTGTGTTCGGTTCATCCGACAACCTCCGTCGCGAAAAGCTCATTTTCCATATCGCCCCATTCAAAAGTAGCCATCAAGCACTACTGGAACGCGAAGCTTTCGCCCGCTTTAACGCAATACCGCATTACGCGTCTCTTATGCTTAAAATGCCTGGTCCATGCGGCATAATCTCATTAAAGGGTAACTCTGAGTGTTCCTCGACCACGGAAAACGTGAGACTGCTTTGACAGCCGCACACTAATCCGACCTTGCTAGTCAAAGCCCCTAAAAACAGGTCATTCAGACCTCGGACACGGTTAGGCGAGTCCGGCATAAATAAACAAGGGGCTTCCCAGTCGCATACCTCTTTACAAGGGGTTGCACGTATAAACAATGAGAGCCAATAAAGCTCAACTTTATCATACTTTATTTTAAATACATCTTTTGCACGATATTTTTTCCAAACTAAGTTCTTCTCTTTTACATATGAAGCACGTGCTACACCCGTCCAGGATACAGCACAACAGAGACACAGGCGCAGTTGTGCAGCAGGGACCCGTTGCAAGGATTCTTTTCAGATTAAGACCATGTGTAAACCTTTCTTACTGTCTCTTGTTGATACACATCCCCCGGTTTCCTACCATAACCGAGGAGGAGGCTGGCGTTTTGGCATCGGCCGCGTCAGAAGTTCTCGCCCATATCTGGACACTAGGGGCTTAGGGCATTGTTCTGCCCGGTATCATAAAGACCGAATACCTCAGGGAGTGTTCGGCGTCTCGAGTTAGGCCTTATATGCATCAGCTCCGAATCATGTCTTTGGTCAAATGTTGGGTTTGCCCGGCTCCTGTGTTTTGCTGCCTTACGTTCCGCTCCATCGGCTAACGCGGCACCAGGAGAACTACTGTGATTGTGCCCCGGTTCGGCCGGGCGAGCACCTCAGTAGAGAAAGCCGAAAACTGACTGTCATGATATAGCGAGAGACTGGTCAACCACTCGATCGACTACTAGAATGTTTAGAATTCCTCCACTTTGACGAAGGACCGCTTCCCGGTCAGGCACATACGCGCCCCGAGTTTGGAGAAGCGCGGTGCCTCTAGGGGCTATATCGTAGCCCCACCTTTGAGCTCCTATGGCTAAGTGAAAGTGATAAAGCATTATAGTCCGGTTTGCTATGCCTCTAGTTTGCTATGCTATCACCTCCTTCAAAGGACCAAGACGTTGGATTAAGTGTGAAAAAGCGCTTTTCTTTTGCAAACACCCCCGCACCATGTGCGTGGGGGCTGAAGCCAAAGACTGCCATCTTTCAGGTTATACATACATATACGGCCGCACAGGAGATAGTTCAATACTTGAACGCACAAGTATAAAAAGTTGTTACATTATAAACATGATCTCACAAATCATACACGTCATTTGAACATAACATCTTTCGAGCACTGCGACTCTATTAAACGAGCGCCATGCAGGACTTCCTCAAAATAGTGCTCGGCGGGTAATCGGCTTTTGTCCGAACCCCGAGATGCAACAGCGGTGGCATCCATCTCCGCCCAGTATGTCTTAACATGGGAAAGAGCCATCCGTGCACCCTCTATGCATGCCGACCGCTGCATCGCCTCGATATGCAGCACCGCCCCCAAGGAATTGCTGCAACAAGCCAAAATAACTCTCCGGCTTGGGCCTTTCTGGCCACAGATGAGCCACCACATCCGTCATGGCAAGTCCGGACAACCTATTCAGCTCAGCCCACTCCACCAACCGATCAGTCAACGGAAGTGGATGCTCCGGACTATGGAATTGAGACCAGAAAAGCTCTTCCATTTCGTGATCCTTCTGGCTTCGGAAGTGCACGACTGCGTCCGCCGCACTCGCCGCCAAATCCAGATAAGGATCCTCCGCACCACACAATTGGCCCAACTGAGCACACTTCGGATCTGTGAACTTCCTACGCAGCAGAAAAGGCTTTCCAGCCACAATGTCTCCGGCCTGACGCAGTTCCTCCTTCATAGCCCGCATCGCACTACGGGCATCCTTGGCTTCGGCGACGGCTTTCTTCAGGTCCTCTTGCTCCGCTCGGCATTCTCTTTCAAGAACCTCATAGCGGGCGGTAGCATCTTTTACTTTCACGGCCATTCCAGCCATCTCCTCCCTGCTTCGGCAGTGAACAGCCTTTTCGGCTTTTAGCTCTTCTGCTGCCTTCGAGGCAGCCGCATCACTTTTCCTGGCTTGCTCCTTGGCTCGAGCAAGCTCTACTCGAAGGTCTTCCACAGCAGCGGCACCATCTGCATCAAGCATACAAATTGTAAGGAACGGGCATCATCTCCCTTACTCGGTGACCGTGGAGCAACCACTTACCTTGTGGCTCGTCAAGTCGCTTATTGACCAGCGCGATGTCCGCATCCGCAACGTCGAGTTGCCGCTTCAACTCGGCAGCTCCATCAGTCCGGCTAGCCACCGATCGTTCCACCACCTGCACAGGAAATGCGACATTCTATAACTGAGATTATGATCCTCGGCACGTTGTCACTTTCGACAACCTACCAAGTCTCAGGGGCTACTATCTATACAGGGCGCACTCCATGTGCAAAACTGTCAAAAGGTATGTCATTTTTTGCGTACCTCAAACCCCGTCAGCAAATTTCCGACGACCTCATACAACCCACTCTCGGCGGATGAGATCCTTTCAATCACCATACTCATTAATGTGCGGTGATCTTCTGAGATAGACGCCCTCTCAAGCAAATCCTGCAGCTCCACCGGCCGTACTCCAGTGGGTGCCGAACTCCCCGGCCCCGCCGGACTCGGGGAGACCCTCCGTGACGACACCTCAGGGTCGTCCGCCCCGCCCGACGGGGCGGCAGATGGAGGCGTTTCGCTCTCCATCATCTGCAGACGAAGGTCACCCGAAGATGAGCTCTGCTGAGAAGGGCTGAGATCCGAACTACAAGGTGAAAACTTCGGTTAACCTTAGAAATAAAGTAGGGATGTCCCCTATTACAAAAACCCCCTTTTTTACTTACGGCTCGCTGGAGGGCTGATTCCTGTGGGGAGACTGTGCGGCCGGGGCTCTTCCCGGCACGGGACCTTCCGGTGATTTCCTTCCCCGCTTTGAGGCCTTGGCCTCCGGGTCTTCGGAAGCGGTCCTCTTCTCCCCCTGGAGGGAGGGACCCTCGATTCCCCCCTTACTGCAAGCCTCCTTGGCAGAGGTGGTAGTTTCCCTATGCCCCCCTTTGCCCTCCTCCGAAGGTGCAACCTCCAACATTTTAATTAACACGGGATCCGGCGTGGTCTTAGGGAGGGGGGCCGGACACCGTATCAATTTTGCTTGTGCTATCCACTCCTGTTCAAGGGATAGCTGGTTAAAAGGCAAACCCAGGATAAATAAATGGACAATGTATCCGGACACAGGGCTACTTACTTGAGTATCCGGGCGATTGCAGCTTAGGCCAGCATCCTCGGTCAAGTCCGGACGCATCTCTTGTGATCCGAAGAACAGTTCGTACATCTCCACGGGTGTCAAACCCATGAAGTGTTGGATAGCTCGTGGTCCCTCTGGATTAAATTCCCACAGGCGGAGGGGGCGACGTTTGCAGGGCAGAAGGCGCCGAATTACCATAACCTGTGTCACTACGACCAGATTGATCTCCCCTTCCTGGAGGTCTCGAATCCGGCCCTGCAACAGGGGTACGTCTTTGGAAGGCCCCCAGTCAAGCCCTTTGTTGACCCATGACGTCAGCCGTTGTGGAGGGCCCGGGCGAAAGACGGGCGGCAGCCTCTGCCTTCTACCCCTAGGAGTGGTGATATAGAACCACTCTTGTTGCCACAAACCGAGCTCCTCCTGAAAAAAGCCCTCGGGCCATGGAGCATCGGCCCTCTTGTTTATAACCGCCCCGCCGCACTCTGCCTGACGCCCCGCAATCATCTTCGGCTCCACGTTGAAGGTTTTGAGCCACAAGCCGAAGTGAGGGGTAGTGCGGAGGAAGGCTTCGCAGATGACAATGAATGATGAGATGTGGAGGATGGACTCCGGAGCCAAGTCGTGAAATTCCAGCCCATAATAAAACATGAGCCCCCTCACGAAGGGATCCATTGGGAAGCCTAAACCCCGATGGAGGTGAGACACGAACACGACACTCTCGTCGGGCTCGGGAGTAGGAATAACTTGCCCTTGGGCAGGCAACCTATGCGAAATCTCGTAGGTTAAGTACATGGCGTCTCTCAGCTTGAGCACGTCCTCTTCTGTGACAGAGGAGGGCATCCACCGGCCTCTTAGGTCGAAGTCGGACATTGTCGAAGGTCGAAAGTACCCGAATCTGGAGCCTTGGGTGTTGGAACTCGGGGCGAGGGGCGGATTCGATTGAGGGTTGAAGAAAAAGAATGGGCCTTGGTCTCATTATAAAGAGGGAGAATACCAAGAGCCGTCCCCGTGACCGTTTGGAACCCGCCTTCGATGGAGGGGGCGTAGCAACGGGCACGGTTGGGTTACCCACGTCTGAATTGATGGGAATCGCGGAATAAGGGGAACACGATCTCTGCTTCGACAAGACGTGCCAAGGAAACCGCTTCGCTAAACGCGCTGAGGTGGTACAATAAAAAACAATTCGAGTAAAGGCTTGGTAGTGGTGTGACGTCACGCCACAAAATACGTCAGCAGATTGAACTTGTGTAAATATTATTCTCTCTACGGTGGTATGTGGAATTTATTTTGCAGAGCCGGACACTATCCTGGTGTTCACAATCTTCTATAAATTATTCATAGAAGAAACCCGCCTTGCAATGCTGAAGACAATATGCGCGCCGGACTCGTCGTCATTGAAGCCTGGTTCAGGGGCTACTGAGGGAGTCCTGGACTAGGGGGTGTCCGGATAGCCAAACTATCATCATCGGCCGGACTCCAAGACTATGAAGATACAAGATTGAAGACTTCGTCCCATGTCCGGATGGGACTTTCCTTGGCGTGGAAGGCAAGCTTGGCAATACGGATATGTAGATCTCCTACCATTGTAACCGACTCTGTGTAACCCTAGCCCTCTCCGGTGTCTATATAAACCGGATGGCTTTAGTCCATAGGACGAACAACAATCATACCATAGGCTAGCTTCTAGGGTTTAGCCTCCTTGATCTCGTGGTAGATCTACTCTTGTAATACCCACATCATCAATATCAATCAAGCAGGACGTAGGGTTTTACCTCCATCAAGAGGGCCCAAACCTGGGTAAAACATCGTGTCCCTTGTCTCCTGTTACCATCCGCCTAGATGCACAGTTCGGGACCCCCTACCCGAGATCCGCCGATTTTGACACCGACACCCATCCTGGAGATCTTGAGCATCTAGGGAAGCCACAAGGAGCTGCGCCTCCACATCGTGAGCCAGAGCCTATGGTGCGTGCAAATCTGCAACTCTGTTGTGGAGAACGTCACGGTGGTGAAGGCTCCATGCCTCGAGCGGCTCATCCTGCAGGGAGGTCGGCACACTGCTAGTGGCCTGTGTACCATGGTCAGGATTCTTGATGCCCCCAAGCTACATTCCTTTGGATTCTTGGAGCCAGGCAATCATGTCCTGGGGTTCGGAGACACCGTCATAATGGTGAGTATCCATTTGTGCAGTTGTTGCTGTGGGAGGTCCATGAGTTAAATATGCGATCTTTGTTCTTAAATTGGGTGAATTTCAGGCTGGGATAAAGGAGAGTGCGGCGACCATTGTTGCAAGCGTTAAGATCCTGAGCTTAAATGTGCATTTTGGAGTCCCCAATGAGGCAAGGATGGTGCCCATGTTCCTTAAATGCTTTCCCAATGTCGTGCGACTGCATATCATGGTAATTTCCACCAATTCAAGTTTTAATTTGCATGTTATTACTCCATAATATAAGAGCGTTTTGACACTCTTATATTGTGGGATGGAGGGAGTACTTGTAAATGGTCTGTGTTCTGATTGAATGCATAGGTCTTTCAAGTCATTTATTCATCAGAGTCAGTCAGTCATAGCTCTTTATGGTGAATGCTGATAATTATGCACTTTTACCACGTGTTAAGATGCCATTCATCGTCAGCGATCATGTCTTGTTTATACGTTGACTATGTTAAGCAACGTATTGTGTGCCCAGTCGTGACAGGTTGATGGCGTAAGTCCCAAGGGGAGTCCGGCTAGGATAGTCCATGTTGTTAGCATGTTTATCTTTGTAACAACTCTATCTCTCTCTATCCTCTTATCCCTTCTATCCCAAGTTGTGATCTCAACCATGTACGCGATCTGGGAGTCGTGCCCCAGCATATAAACACGCAGCCGTCGGTCAGACGAAGACACGATGTTAAACCCAAGTTTTCACATGGTATCAGCCTAACTCTTCCACATCCCATCTACCATCCCCATCACCACCTCCGCTACAACCATGGCCGCCTCCTCCAGTGCTGCACTGGCCAACCTCTCTGGTCAGGTCACCGAGAAGCTGACCCCCACCAACTACATCCTTTAGCGGACTCAAGTCACGCCACAGCTCCGTGGTGCGGGCTTCTTCGGGTATGTTGACGGCTCCATGCCTGAGCCGGCCAAACTCGTCGTCGTCAAGGACAAGGACGGGAAGGAGACGACTACACCCAATCCCCTTCATCCAGTCTGGATCCGTGAAGAACAACAGGTACTTGGATACCTTCTGAATAATCTCTCCAAGGAGGTCCTTGTGCAGGTCACCACGATCGATCATGCGCAAGATCTCTGGACAGCACTGGCGAACATGTTTTCGTCCCAGTCTCTGTCCCGCGTCAACAATACCCGTGTTGCCCTCGCCAACGCGCAGAAGGGGACACAGCCTGTGGCGAGCTTCTTCAGGCACATGCGCTCACTTTCAGATGAGCTCGCGGCTGCTGGCAAGCCGCTCGGAGATGGTGAACTCGTCTCCTACATCATCGCCGCCCTAGACATGGAGTACCAGCCCCTCGTCTCTGTGCTTGATGCCCGCACCACGCCCATATCGCTCGATGATCTGTTCGCCATGATCAGCAACTTCGACCAGCGGGTTGCCCTCTACAAAGGGGGCCACTCTGGTGGCGGCTTCAAATCCTCCGCCAACACGGCCATGCGCGGTCGTGGTGGCGGTTCACGTCATCGCGGGCGCGGCCGGGGCAGGTACAATGGCGGCCCCAACACCAGCAACAACCACCGTGGCAACAATGATGGCGGCGGCCAGCCCTCCTCCAACAACAACCAGCGCCGCCGCAACAACTCCAATCACTCGCGCCCTGATGCAGTCAAGTGTCAGACCTGTGGCAAACTTGGCCACTCGGCCAAGGATGTTGGAAATATGCCCTAGAGGCAATAATAAAAGTGTTATTATTATATTTCTTTGTTCATGATAATAGTCTTTTATTCATGCTATAACTGTATTATCCGGAAATCATAATACACATGTGAATACATAGACCACAATATGTCCCTAGTAAGCCTCTAGTTGACTAGCTCGTTGTGATCAACAGATAGTCATGGTTTCCTGGCTATGGACATTGGATGTCGTTGATAACGGGATCACATCATTAGGAGAATGATGTGATGGACAAGACCCAATCCTAAGCATAGCACAAAGATCGTGTAGTTCGTTTGCTAGAGCTTTGCCAATGTCAAGTATCTCTTCCTTCGACCATGAGAGCGTGTAACTCCTGGATACCGTAGGAGTGCTTTGGGTGTATCAAACGTCACAACGTAACTGGGTGACTATAAAGGTGCACTACAGGTATCTCCGAAAGTATCTATTGTTTTATGCGGATCGAGACTGGGATTTGTCACTCCGTATGACGGAGAGGTATCTCTGGGCCCACTCGGTAATGCATCATCATAATGAGCTCAAGGTGACCAAGGTGTTGGCCACGAGATCATGCATTATGGTACGAGTAAAGTGACTTGCCGGTAACGAGACTGAACAAGGTATTGGGATACCGACGATCGAGTCTCGGGCAAGTAACATACCGATTGACAAAGGGAATTGTATACAGGGTTTGATCGAATCCTCGACATCGTGGTTCAACCGATGTAATCATCAAGGATCATGTGGGAGCCAACATGGGTATCCAGACCCCGCTGTTGGTTATTGCCTGAGAGTGGTCTTGGTCATGTCTGCATGTCTCCCGAGCCCGTAGGGTCTACACACTTAAGGTTCGGTGATGCTAGGGTTGTTAGGAAGACTAGTATGTGACTACCGAATGTTGTTCGGAGTCCCGGATGAGATCCCGGACGTCACGAGGAGTTCCGGAATGGTCCGGAGGTAAATTTTTATATATGGGAAGTTGTTAAACGGGCACCGGAAAGTTTCAGGGTCATACCGGTTTTGTACCGGGACCACCGGAGAGGTTCCGGGGGTCCACCGGGAGGGACCACCCCTCTCGGGGGGGCACTTGGGCTGCGTAGGGATAGCAGCCAGCCCCTAGTGGGCTTGGCGCGCCCCCCCTTTGGGCCCATGCGCCTAGGGTTGGGGGGGGGGAAACCCTAAAGGGGGCGCACCCCCCTTGCTTGGGGGGCAAGCCCCCCACCCCTTGGCCGCCGCCCCCCTCTAGGGTTTCCCTAGAGGGCCGGCCCCCCTTGCCCCTTCTCCTATATATAGAGGGGTGAGGGGAGGGCTGCTACACACCATAAGCCAAGGCGCAGCCCCTCCCCTCCCCAACACCTCTCCTCCTCCGTACGTGCTTGGCGAAGCCCTGTCGGAGTACTGCTGCACCAACTACACCACGCCGTCGTGCTGCCATTGGAGCAATCTTCCTCAACCTCTCCTTCCCCCTTGCTGGATTAAGAAGGAGGAGACATCCCCGTCCCGTACGTGTGTTGAACGCGGAGGTGCTGTCCGTTTAGCACTAGGACATCGGTGATCCGAATCACGTTCAAGTACGACTCCATCATCACCATCCCCTTGGCAAGCTTCCGCTCGTGATCTACAAGTGGTATGTAGATGCAAACTCTCTCCCTTGACTCGTTGCTTAGATGAACTCATAGATGGATCTTGGTGAAACTGTAGGAAAAATTTTAATTTTCTGCAATGTTCCCCAACAGTGGCATCATGAGCCAGGTCTATGCGTAGTTCTCTTTGCACGAGTAGAACACAATTTTGTTGTGGGCGTGGATCTTGTCATCTTACTTTCCTCTACTAGTCTTTTCTTGCTTCGGCGGTATTGTGGGATGAAGCGGCCCGGACCAACCTTACACGTACGCTTACGTGAGACCGGTTCCACCGACTAACATGCACTAGTTGCATAAGGTGGCTGGCGGGTGTCTGTCTCTCCCACTCTAGTTGGAGCGGATTCGATGAAAATGGCCCTGATGAAGGGTAAATAGAAGTTGACAAAATCACGTTGTGGTTATTCGTAGGTAAGAAAACGTTCTTGCTAGAACCCAATTGCAGCCACGTAAAAGATGCAACAACAATTAGAGGACGTCTAACTTGTTTTTACAGCGATTAATCATGTGATGTGATATGGCCAGAAGTTGTGATGAATGATGAATTGTGATGTATGAGATCATGTTCTTGTAATAGGATTCACGACTTGCATGTCGATGAGTATGACAACCGGCAGGAGCCATAGGAGTTGTCTTTATTTTTGTATGACCTGCGTGTCATTGAAGAACGCCATGTAACTTACTTTACTTTATTGCTAAACGCATTACTCATAGAAGTAGAAGTAGTCGTTGGCGTGACAACTTCATGAAGACACGATGATGGAGATCACGATGATAGAGATCATGGTGTCAAGCCGGTGACAAGATGATCATGGAGCCCCGAAGATGGAGATCAATGGAGCTATATGATATTGGCCATATCATGTCACAACTATATAATTGCATGTGATGTTTATTATGTTTATGCATCTTGTTTACTTAGGACGACGGTAGTAAATAAGATGATCCCTTACAAAAATTTCAAGAAGTGTTCTCCCCTAACTGTGCACCGTTGCTACAGTTCGTCGCTTCTAAGCACCACGTGATGATCGGGTGTGATGGATTCTTACGTTCACATACAACGGGTGTAAGACAGTTTTACACAGCGAAAACACTTAGGGTTAACTTGACGAGCCTAGCATGTGCAGGCATGGCCTCGGAACACGAAGACCGAAAGGTCGAACACGAGTCATATGGAAGATACGATCAACATGAGAATGTTCACCGACGATGACTAGTCCGTCTCACGTGATGATCGGACACGGGCTAGTCGACTCGGATCGTGTAACACTTAGATGACTAGAGGGATGTCTAATCTAAGTGGGAGTTCATAATTTGATTAGAACTTAATTATCATGAACTTAGTCTAAAACCTTTGCAAATATGTCTTGTAGATCAAATGGCCAACGCTCATGTCAACATGAACTTCAACGCGTTCCTAGAGAAAACCAAGCTGAAAGATGATGGCAGCAACTATACGGACTGGGTCTGGAACCTGAGGATCATCCTCATAGCTGCCAGGAAACAATATGTCCTAGAAGGACCGCTAGGTGACGCTCCCATCCCAGAGAACCAAGACATTATGAATGCTTGGCAGTCTCGTGCTGATGATTACTCCCTTGTTCAGTGCGGCATGCTTTACAGCTTAGAACCGGGGCTCCAAAAGCGTTTTGAGCATCACGGAGCATATGAGATGTTCGAAGAGCTGAAACTGGTTTTTCAACCTCACGCCCGGGTCGAGAGATATGACATCTCCGACAAGTTCTATAGTTGTAAGATGGAGGAAAATAGTTCTGTCAGTGAGCACATACTCAAGATGTCTGGGTTGCACAACCGTATGACCCAGCTGAATATTAACCTCCCTGATGAGGCAGTCATTGACAGAATCCTCCAGTCGCTCCCACCAAGCTACAAGAGCTTTGTGATGAACTACAACATGCAGGGGATGGAAAAAACCATTCCTGAAGTGTTCTCGATGCTGAAGTCAGCAGAGGCTGAAATCAAGAAAGAACATCAAGTGTTGATGGTCAATAAGACCACTAAGTTCAAGAAGGGCAAGGGTAAAAAGAACTTCAAGAAGGACGGCAAAGAGGTTGCCACGCCCGGTAAGCCAGTTGCCGGGAAGAGGTCAAAGAATGGACCCAAGCCTGAGACTGAGTGCTTTTATTGCAAGGGGAAGGGTCACTGGAAGCGAAACTGCCCCAAATACTTAGCGGATAAGAAGGCCGGCAACACCAAAGGTATATTTGATATACATGTAATTGATGTGTACCTTACCAGTACTCGTAGTAACTCCTGGGTATTTGATACCGGTGCCATTGCTCATATTTGTAACTCACAGCAGGAGCTGCGGAATAAACGGAGACTGGCGAAGGACGAGGTGACGATGCGCGTCGGGAATGGTTCCAGAGTCGATGTGATCGCCGTCGGCACGCTGCCTCTACATTTACCTACGGGATTAGTTTTGAACCTTAATAATTGTTATTTAGTGCCAAGTTTGAGCATGAACATTGTATCTGCATCTCGTTTAATACGAGATGGCTACTCATTTAAGTCTGAGAATAATGGTTGGTCGATTTATATGAGAGATATGTTTTATGGTCATGCTCCGGTGGTCAATGGTTTATTCTTAATGAATCTCGAAAGTAATATTACACATGTTCATAGTGTAGATGCCAAAAGATGTAAAGTTGATAACGATAGTCCCACATACTTGTGGCACTGCCGCCTTGGTCACATTGGTGTGAAGCGCATGAAGAAGCTCCATGCTGATGGACTTTTAGAGTCTCTTGATTATGAATCATTTGACACATGCGAACCATGCCTCATGGGAAAAATGACCAAGACTCTGTTCTCCGGAACAATGGAGCGAGCAACCAACTTGTTGGAAATCATACATACCGATGTGTGCGGTCCAATGAGCGTTGAGGCTCGCGGAGGATATGTTATGTTCTCACTCTCACTGATGACTTAAGTAGATATGGGTATGTCTACTTAATGAAACACAAGTCTGAGACCTTTGAAAAGTTCAAGGAATTTCAGAATGAGGTAGAGAATCAACGTGACCGAAAGATAAAGTTCCTACGATCAGATCGTGGAGGAGAATATTTAAGTCACGAATTTGGCACACATTTAAGGAAATGTGGAATCGTTTCACAACTCACGCCGCCTGGAACACCTCAGCGAAACGGTGTGTCCGAACGTCGTAATCACACTCTATTGGATATGGTGCGGTCTATGATGTCTCTTACCGATTTACCGCTATCATTTTGGGGATACGCTCTAGAGACAGCTACATTCACTTTAAATAGGGCACCGTCTAAATCCGTTGAGACGACACCGTATGAATTATGGTTTGGGAAGAAACCTAAGCTGTCATTTCTAAAAGTTTGGGGATGCGAT
The DNA here is from genome assembly GCF_002162155.2 of Triticum dicoccoides. Lineage (NCBI taxonomy): Eukaryota > Viridiplantae > Streptophyta > Magnoliopsida > Poales > Poaceae > Triticum > Triticum dicoccoides. The sequence continues at coordinate 95,890,497 of NC_041389.1, read as the reverse complement.
GCTTATGTCAAGAAACTCCAACCTGAAAAGCTCGAACCCAAGTCGGAAAAATGCGTCTTCATAGGATACCCTAAGGAAACTGTAGGGTATACCTTCTACTTAAGATCCGAGGGCAAGATCTTTGTTGCCAAGAACGGATGCTTTCTGGAAAAAGAGTTTCTCTCGAAAGAAGTAAGTGGGAGGAAAGTAGAACTCGATGAAGTACTACCTCTCGAACGGGAAAATGGTGCAGCTCAGGAAAATGTTCCTGTGATGCCCACACCAACCGAAGAGGAAAACAATGATGATGATCAAGGTACTTCGGATCAAGTTGCTGCTGAACTTCATAGGTCCACAAGGACACGTTCCGCACCAGAGTGGTACGGCAACCCTGTCCTGGAAATCATGTTGTTAGACAACGGTGAACCTTCGAACTATGAAGAAGCGATGGCGGGCCCAGATTCCAACAAATGGCTTGAAGCCATGAAATCCGAGATAGAATCCATGTATGAAAACAAAGTATGGACTTTGACTGACTTGCCCGATGATCGGCGAGCGATAGAAAACAAATGGATCTTTAAGAAGAAGACGGACGCGGATGGTAATGTCACCATCTATAAAGCTCGACTTGTCGCTAAGGGTTATCGACAAGTTCAAGGGATTGACTACGACGAGACATTCTCTCCCGTAGCGAAGCTTAAGTCCGTCCGAATCATGTTAGCAATTGCCGCATACTATGATTATGAGATATGGAAGATGGACGTCAAAACGGCATTCCTCAACGGGCATCTTAAGGAAGAGATGTATATGATGCAGCTGGAAGGTTTTGTCGATCCTAAGAATGCTAACAAAGTATGCAAGCTCCAGCGATCCATTTATGGGCTGGTGCAAGCATCTCGGAGTTGGAATATTCGCTTTGATGAGATGATCAAAGCGTTTGGGTTTATGCAGACTTATGGAGAAGCCTGCGTTTACAAGAAAGTGAGTGGGAGCTCTGTAGCATTTCTCATATTATATGTAGGTGACATACTCTTGATGGGAAATAATATAGAATTTTTGGACAGCATTAAGGCCTACTTGAACAAATGTTTTTCAATGAAGGACCTTGGAGAAGTTGCTTATATATTAGGCATCAAGATCTATAGAGATAGATCGAGACGCCTCATAGGTCTTTCACAAAGCACATACCTTGATAAGATTTTGAAAAGGTTCAAAATGGATGAGTCCAAGAAAGGGTTCTTGCCTATGTTACAAGGTGTGAGATTGAGCTCGACTCAGTCACCGACCACGGCAAAAGATAAAGAAGTGATGAGTGTCATCCCCTATGCTTCAGCCATAGGATCTATTACGTATGCCATGCTGTGTACCAGACCTGATGTAAACCTTGCCGTTAGTTTGGTAGCAAGATACCAAAGTAATCCCGGCAAGGAACACTGGACAGCGGTCAAGAATATCCTGAAGTACCTGAAAAGGACAAAGGACATGTTTCTCGTTTATGGAGGAGACGAAGAGCTCGTCGTAAAGGGTTACGTCGACGCTAGCTTCGACTCAGATCCGAATGACTCTAAGTCGCAAACCGGATACGTGTATATGTTGAATGGTGGAGCAGTAAGCTGGTGCAGCTGCAAACAGAGCGTCGTGGCGGGATCTACATGTGAAGCGGAGTACATGGCAGCCTCGGAGGCAGCGCATGAAGCTATTTGGGTGAAGGAGTTCATCACCGACCTAGGAGTCATACCCAATGCGTCGGGGCCAATCAAACTCTTCTGTGACAACACTGGAGCTATTGCCCTTGCCAAGGAGCCCAGGTTTCACAAGAAGACCAGGCACATCAAGCGTCGTTTCAACTCCATCCGTGAAAATGTTCAAGATGGAGACATAGAAATTTGCAAAGTACATACGGATCTGAATGTCGCAGATCCGTTGACTAAACCTCTCTCGCGAGCAAAACATGATCAACACCAGAACTCTATGGGTGTTCGATTCATCACAATGTAACTAGATTAGTGACTCTAGTGCAAGTGGGAGACTGTTGGAAATATGCCCTAGAGGCAATAATAAAAGTGTTATTATTATATTTCTTTGTTCATGATAATAGTCTTTTATTCATGCTATAACTGTATTATCCGGAAATCATAATACACGTGTGAATACATAGACCACAATATGTCCCTAGTAAGCCTCTAGTTGACTAGCTCGTTGTGATCAACAGATAGTCATGGTTTCCTGGCTATGGACATTGGATGTCGTTGATAACGGGATCACATCATTAGGAGAATGATGTGATGGACAAGACCCAATCCTAAGCATAGCACAAAGATCGTGTAGTTCGTTTGCTAGAGCTTTGCCAATGTCAAGTATCTCTTCCTTCGGCCATGAGAGCGTGTAACTCCTGGATACCGTAGGAGTGCTTTGGGTGTATCAAACGTCACAACATAACTGGGTGACTATAAAGGTGCACTACAGGTATCTCCGAAAGTATCTATTGTTTTATGTGGATCGAGACTGGGATTTGTCACTCCGTATGACGGAGAGGTATCTCTGGGCCCACTCGGTAATGCATCATCATAATGAGCTCAAGGTGACCAAGGTGTTGGCCACGGGATCATGCATTACGGTACGAGTAAAGTGACTTGCCGGTAACGAGACTGAACAAGGTATTGGGATACCGACGATCGAGTCTCGGGCAAGTAACGTACCGATTGACAAAGGGAATTGTATACAGGGTTTGATCGAATCCTCGACATCGTGGTTCAACCGATGTAATCATCGAGGAGCATGTGGGAGCCAACATGGGTATCCAGACCCCGCTGTTGGTTATTGCCCGAGAGTGGTCTCGGTCATGTCTGCATGTCTCCCGAGCCCGTAGGGTCTACACACTTAAGGTTCGGTGACGCTAGGGTTGTTAGGAAGACTAGTATGTGACTACCGAATGTTGTTCGGAGTCCCGGATGAGATCCCGGATGTCACGAGGAGTTCCGAAATGGTCCGGAGGTAAAGTTTTATATATGGGAAGTTGTTAAACGGGCACCGGAAAGTTTCAGGGTCATACCGGTTTTGTACCGGGACCACCGGAGAGGTTCCGGGGGTCCACCGGGAGGGACCACCCCTCTCGGGGGGCCACTTGGGCTGCGTAGGGATAGCAGCCAGCCCCTAGTGGGCTTGGCGCGCCCCCCTTTGGGCCCATGCGCCTAGGGTTGGGGGGGGGGGAAACCCTAAAGGGGGCGCACCCCCCTTGCTTGGGGGGCAAGCCCCCCACCCCTTGGCCGCCGCCCCCCTCTAGGGTTTCCCTAGAGGGCCGGCCCCCCTTGCCCCTTCTCCTATATATAGAGGGGTGAGGGGAGGGCTGCTACACACCATAAGCCAAGGCGCAGCCTCTCCCCTCCCCAACACCTCTCCTCCTCCATACGTGCTTGGCGAAGCCCTGTCGGAGTACTGTTGCACCAACTACACCACGCCGTCGTGCTGCCGTTGGAGCAATCTTCCTCAACCTCTCCTTCCCCCTTGCTGGATCAAGAAGGAGGAGATGTCCCCGTCCCGTACGTGTGTTGAACGCGGAGGTGTTGTCCGTTCAGCACTAGGACATCGGTGATCCGAATCACGTTCAAGTACGACTCCATCATCACCATCCCCTTGGCAAGCTTCCGCTCGTGATCTACAAGTGGTATGTAGATGCAAACTCTCTCCCTTGACTCGTTGCTTAGATGAACTCATAGATGGATCTTGGTGAAACCGTAGGAAAAATTTTAATTTTCTGCAACGTTCCCCAACAAAGGATTGTTGGTACAGGTTCGACGATGATGATGATGACTCTCAAGATGAGAAGGTGGCTGCCGCGGCTGATGGGTCGTATGGCGTGGACACAAACTGGTACATGGACAGTGGCGCTACGAACCACATCACCGGCGAACTCGAGAAGGTGACCATGCGCGAGAAGTACCGCGGCCAAGACCACATCCACACCGCAAGTGGAGAAGGTATGAAAATTCGTCATGTTGGTCACTCAATTATTAAAACCCCGCATCGTCCAATTCATCTTCGCAAAATTTTGCATGTCCCTAGTGCATCTAAAAACCTTCTCTCCGTTCACCGCATTGCCATTGATAATCATGTCTTCCTCGAGTTTCACCCTTTCTTCTTTTTGATCAAGGATCAGGTAACAAGGAAGGTACTGTACCGAGGTAGATGCGTTCGCGGGCTCTATCCTTTGATTCCGGGGCTTCTAAGAAGGTTCAATAAACAAGTTTTTAGTGCCACCAAGCTATCTTCCACACGGTGGCATGATCGTTTAGGACATGCAGCTTTTTCTTTAGTTGAGCGAGTGCTTAGGAAAAAAATTTGTAAATATGCCCTAGAGGCAATAATAAATTAGTTATTATTATATTTCTTTGTTCATGATAATCGTTTATTATCCATGCTATAATTGTATTGATAGGAAACTCAGATACATGTGTGGGTACATAGACAACACCATGTCCCTAGTAAGCCTCTAGTTGACTAGCTCGTTGATCAATAGATGGTTACAGTTTCCTGACCATGGACATTTGATGTCGTTGATAACGGGATCACATCTTAGGAGAATGATGTGATGGACAAGACCCAATCCTAAGCCTAGCACAAGATCGTGTAGTTTGTATGCTAAAGCTTTTCTAATGTCAAGTATCTTTTCCTTAGACCATGAGATTGTGCAACTCCCGGATACCGTAGGAATGCTTTGGGTGTACCAAACGTCACAACGTAACTGGGTGGCTATAAAGGTGCACTACAGGTATCTCTGAAAGTGTCTGTTGGGTTGGCACGAATCGACACTGGGATTTGTCACTCCGTGTGATGGAGAGGTATCTCTGGGCCCACTTGGTAGGACATCATCATAATGTGCACGATGTGACCAAGGGGTTGATCACGGGATGATGTGTTATGGAACGAGTAAAGAGACTTGCCCGTAACGAGATTGAACAAGGTATCGGCATACCGACGATCGAATCTCGGGCAAGTACAATACCGCTAGACAAAGGGAATTGTATACGGGATCGATTGAGTCCTTGACATCGTGGTTCATCCGATGAGATCATCGTGGAACATGTGGGAGCCAACATGGGTATCCAGATCCCGCTGTTGGTTATTGTCCAGAGAGCTGTCTCGGTCATGTCTGCATGATTCTCGAACCCGTAGGGTCTACACACTTAAGGTTCGATGATGCTAGGGTTATAGGGAATAGATATACATGGTTACCGAATGTTGTTCGGAGTCCCGGATGAGATCCCGGATGTCACGAGGAGTTCCGAAATGGTCTGGAGGTAAAGATTTATATATGGGAAGTCCTATTTTGGCCACCGGAAAATGTTCGGGATTTTTCGGTATTGTACCGGGAAGGTTCTAGAAGGTTCCGGAGTGGGACCCACCTGCATGGGAGGACCCACATGAACGTGGGTAGTGGGGGCAAGGCCCCACACCCCTGGTCAAGGCGCACCAAGATCCCCCCTTGGAAGGAATAAGATCATATCCCGAAGGGATAAGTTCAAGATCCCTAAAAAGGGGGGATAACAATCGGTGGGGAAGGAAATGATGGGATTTCTTTCCTCCCACCTTTGCCAATGCCCCAATGGACTTGGAGGGCAAGAAGCCAGCCCCCTCCACACCTATATATAGTGGGGAGGCGCATGGGAGCTGCAACCAAGTTCTGGCGCAGCCCTTCCCCTCTCCCAAGTCCTCCTCCTCTCTCGCGGTGCTTGGCGAAGCCCTGCAGGATTGCCACGCTCCTCCATCACCACCACGCCGTTGTGCTGCTGCTGGATGGAGCCTTCCTCAACCTCTCCCTCTCTCCTTGTTGGATCAAGGCATGGGGGACGTCACCGGGCTGTACGTGTGTTGAACGCGGAGGTGTCGTCCGTTCGGCACTAGGATCTCCGGTGATTTAGATCACGACGAGTACGACTCCTTCAACCCCGTTCTCTTGAACGCTTCCGCTTAGCAATCTACAAGGGTATGTAGATGCACTCTCCTTCCCCTCGTTGCGGGTTTCTCCATAGATAGATCTTGGTGACACGTAGGAAATTTTTTGAATTTCTGCTACGTTCCCCAACAGTGGCATCATGAGCTAGGTCTATTGCGTAGATTCTTTGCATGAGTAGAACACAAAGTAGTTGTGGGCGTTGATTTTGTTCAGTATGCTTACCGTTACTAGTCCAATCTTGATTCGGCGGCATTGTGGGATGAAGCGGCCCGGACCGACCTTACACGTACACTTACGTGAGACAGGTTCCACCGACTAACATGCACTTGTTGCATAAGGTGGCTAGCGGGTGCCAGTCTCTCCCACTTTAATCGGATCGGATTCAATGAAAAGGTCCTTATGAAGGGTAAATAACAATTGGCATATCACGTTGTGGTTTTTGCGTAGGTAAGAAACGTTCTTGCTAGAAACCGATAGCAGCCACGTAAAACATGCAAACAACAATTAGAGGACGTCTAACTTGTTTTTGCAGGGTATGCTATGTGATGTGATATGGCCAAGAAGAATGTGATGAATGATATGTGATGTATGAGATTGATCATGTTCTTGTAATAGGAATCACGACTTGCATGTCGATGAGTATGACAACCGGCAGGAGCCATAGGAGTTGTCTTTATTTATTGTATGACCTGCGTGTCATTGAACAATGCCATGTAATTACTTTACTTTATTGCTAACTGGTAGCCATAGTAGTAGAAGTAGTAAGTTGGCGAGACAACTTCATGGAGAAACGATGATGGAGATCATGATGATGGAGATCATGGTGTCATGTCGGTGACGATGATGATCATGGAGCCCCGAAGATGGAGATCAAAAGGAGCAAAATGATATTGGCCATATCATGTCACTTTTTGATTGCATGTGATGTTTATCATGTTTATGCATCTTATTTGCTTAGAACGACGGTAGTAAATAATATGATCCCTCATTAAAATTTCAAGAAAGTGTTCCCCCTAACTGTGCACCGTTGCGAAAGGTCATCGTTTCGAAGCACCACATGATGATTGGGTGTGATAGATTCTTACGTTCACATACAACGGGTGTAAGCCAGATTTACACACGCGAAACACTTAGGTTGACTTGACGAGCCTAGCATGTACAGACATGGCCTCGGAACACAAGAGATCGAAAGGTCGAACATGAGTCGTATAGTGGATACGATCAACATGAAGATGTTCACCGATGATGACTAGTCCGTCTCACGTGATGATCGGACACGGCCTAGTTGACTCGGATCATGTAATCACTTAGATGACTAGAGGGATGTCTATCTGAGTGGGAGTTCATTAGACGAACTTAATTATCCTGAACATAGTCAAAAACCCTTTGCAAATTATGTCATAGCTCGCGCTTTAGTTCCATTGTTTAGATATGTTCCTAGAGAAAATATAGTTGAAAGTTGACAGTAGCGATTATGCGGACAGTAGAAAGCTTATGTCCTTAATGCACCGCTCAGTGTGCAGAACCCCAAACGTCGTCTGTGGATGTTGTGAACATCGGACATACACGTTTTGATAACTATGTGATAGTTTAGTTAAACGGTTTAGAGTTGAGGCACCAAAGATGTTTTCGAAACATCGCGGAACATATGAGATGTTTCGAGGGCTGAAATTGGGATTTCAGGCTCGTGCCCACGTCAAGAGGTATAAGACCTCCGACGATTTTCCTAGCCTGCAAACTAAGGGAGAAAAGCTCAATCGATGAGCTTGTGCTCAGATTGTCTGAGTGCAACAATCACTTGAATCGAGTGGGAGTTGATCTTCCAGATGAGACAGTGATGTTTCTCCAAAGTCATTGCCACCAAGCTGCTAGAGCTTCGTGATGAACTATAACATATCAGGGATAGATATGATGATCCTTGAAGTATTCGCGATGTTTGACACCGCGAAAGTAGAAGTCAAGTAGGAGCATCAATTGTTGATGGTTAGTAAAACCACTAGTTTCAAAAGGGGCAAGGGCAAGAAGGGATACCTCATGCAACGGCAAATCAGCTGCTGCTCTAGTGAAGAAACCCAAGGTTGAACCCAAACCCGAGACTAAGTGCTTCTGTAATAAGGGGAACAGCCACTGGAGCAGAATTACCCTAGATACTTGGTAGATGAGAAGGCTGGCAAGGTCGATAGAAGTATATTGGATATACATTATGTTAATGTGTACTTTACTACTACCCCTAGTAGCACCAGGGTATTAGATACCGGTTCGGTTGCTAAGTGTTAGTAACTCGAAATAAAAGGCTACGGAATAAACGGAGACTAGCTAAAGGCGAGCTGACGATATGTGTTGGAAGTGTTTCCAAGTTTGATGTGATCAAACATCGCACGCTCCCTCTACCATCAAGATTAGTATTAAACCTGAATAATTGTCTTTTGGTGTTTGCGTTGAGCATAGACATGATTGAATTATGTCTATCGCAATACGGTTATTCATTTAAGGAGAATAATGGTTACTCTATTTATTTGAATAATACCTTTAATGGTCTTGCACCTAAAGGAATGGTTTATTGAATCTCGATCGTAGTGATACACATGTTCATGCCAAAAGATATAAGATAGTAATGATAGTACCACCTACTTGTGGCACTGCCGTGTAAGTCATAAAAATGCATGAAGAAGCTCCATGTTGATGGATCTTTGGACTCACTCGTTTTGAAAAATTTGAGACATGCGAACCATGTCTATTGGTGTATATGCATGAAGAAAATCCATGCAGATGGATCGTTTGGACTCTCTTGATTTTGAATCACTTGAGACATGCAAATCATACCACATGGGCAAGATGACTGAAAGCCTCGTTTTCAGTAAAATGGAACAAGAAAGCAACTTGTTGGAAGTAATACATTTTGATGTGTGCAGTCCAATGAGTGCTCAGGCACGCATTGGATATTGTTATGTTCTTACTTCACAGATGATTTGAGTAGATACTGAGTACATTTACTTGATGAAACACAAGTCTGAATTATTGAATGGTTCAAGTAATTTCAGAGTGAAGTTGAAGATCATCGTGACAAGAGGATAAAATGTCTATGATATGATCATAGAGATGAGTATCTGAGTTACGAGCTTTGGCACGCAATTAAGACATTGTGGAAATGGTTTCACAATTAATACCGCCTGGAACACCATAGTGTGATGGTGTGTCCGAACATCATAGTTGCACCCTATTGGATATGGTGCGTACCATGATGTCTCTTGTCGAATTACCACTATCGTTCATGGGTTAGGCATTAGAGACAACCACATTCACTTTAAATAGGGCACCACGTAATTCCGTTGAGATGACACCGTATGAACTATGGTTTAGAGAAACCTAAGCTGTCATTTCTTAAAGGTTTGGGGCTGCGACGCTTATGTGAAAAAGTTTCAGGCTGATAAGCTCGAACCCAAAGCGGATAAATGCATCTTCATAGGACACCCAAAACAGTTGTGTATACCTCCAGTCTTAGTTCCGGAAGCAAAAGGGATTGTTTCCAGAATTAGGTCCTTTCCCGAGGAAAAGTTTCTCTCGAAAGAATTGAGTGGGAGGATGGTGGAGACTTGATGAGGTTATTGAACCGTCACTTCAACTAGTGTGTAGCAGGGCACAAGAAGTTGTCCCTGTGGCGTCTACACCAATTGAAGTAGAAGCTTATGATAGTGATCATGAAGTTTCAGATCAAGTCACTGTTGTACCTCGTAGGGTGACAAGGATGCGTGCTACTTCAGAATGGTACAGTAATCTTGTCTTGAAGGTCATGTTGCTAGACAACAATGAACCTACGAGCTATGGAGAAGCGATGATGGGCCCAAATTCCGACAAATGGTTAGAAGCCATGAAATCCGAGATAGGATGCATAGCATGGACTTTGGTGGACTTGCCCGTTCATCGGCGAGCCATTGAGATAAATGGATCTTTAAGAAGAAGATGGACATGGACGGTAATGTCACCATCTATGAAGCTCGACTTGTGGCGAAGAGTTTTTCACAAGTTCAAGGAGTTGACTACGATGAGATTTTCTCATCCGTAGCGATGCTTAAGTCTATCGGAATCATGTTAGCATTAGCTGCATTTATGAAATCTGGCAGATGGATGTCAAAACGAGTTTCCTTACCAGTTTTCGTAAGGAAAGGTTGTATGTGATACAATCTGAAAGGTTTTGTCGATCCTAAGGATGCTAAAAGGTATGCTAGCTCCAGCGATCCTTCCATGGACTGGAGTAAGTATCTTGGAGTTGGAATATGCACTTTGATAAGATGATCAAAGATTTTGGGTTTATGCAAAGTTTATGAGACACTTGTATTTCCAAAGAAGTGAGTGGGAGCACTATAGAATTTCTGATGAGTATATGTTGTTGACATATTTTTGATCAGAAATGATGTAGAATTTCTGGGAAGCATATAGGGTTATTTGAAAAGTGTTTTTCAATTAGAAAACCTGGATTAAGCTACTTGAACATTGAGCACCAAGATCTATGAGGATAGATCAAAAACGCTTAATGGTACTTTCAAATGAGCACATACCTTGACATGATCTTGAAGGTGTTCAAGATGGATCAGTCAAAGAAGGAGTTCTTACCTGAGTTGTAAGGTATGAAGTTAAGAGTTAAAGCTCGACCATGGCAGAAGAGAGAGAAAGGACAAAGGTCATCCCCTATGCTTCAGACGTAGGCTCTATAGTATGCTATGCTGTGTACCGCACCGGAAGTGTGCCTTGCCACATGTCTGGCAAGAGGGTACAAAGGTGATCAAGGAGTGGATCACCAGATAGCGGTCAAAATTGTCCTTGGAGTAAATAAGGACATGTTTCTCGATTATGGAGGTGATAAAGAGTTCGGCATAAAGGGTTACGTCGATGCAAGCTTTAACACCTATCCGAATGACTCTGAGTAGCAAACCGGATAAGTATAGTGGAGCAACCATTTGGAATAGCTCCAAGTGGAGCGTGGAAGCAGCATTTACAATATGACATAGAGAATTGTGAAGTACATACGGATCTGAATATTGCAGACCCGTTGACTAAAACCTCTCTCACAAGCAAAACATGATCAAACCCCAGAACACATTGAGTCTTAATCACATGGTGATGTGAACTAGTTTAGTGACACTAGTAAACTCTTTGGATGTTGGTCACATGATGATGTGACCTGTCAGTGTTAATCACATGGCGATGTGAACTAGATTATTGACTCTAGTGCAAGTGGGAGACTGTTGGAAATATGCCCTAGAGGCAATAATAAATTAGTTATTATTATATTTCTTTCTTCATGATAATCGTTTATTATCCATGCTATAATTGTATTGATAGGAAACTCAGATACATGTGTGGGTACATAGACAACACTATGTCCCTAGTAAGCCTCTAGTTGACTAGCTCGTTGGTCAATAGATGGTTACAGTTTCCTGACCATGGACATTTGATGTCGTTGATAACGGGATCACATCATTAGGAGAATGATGTGATGGATAATACCCAATCCTAAGCCTAGCACAAGATCGTGTAGTTCGTATGCTAAAGCTTTTCTAATGTCAAGTATCTTTTCCTTAGACCATGAGATTGTGCAACTCCCGGATACCGTAGGAATGCTTTGGGTGTACCAAACGTCACAACGTAACTGGGTGGCTATAAAGGTGCACTACAGGTATCTCCGAAAGTGTCTGTTGGGTTGGCATGAATCGAGACTGGGATTTGTCACTCTGTGTGACGGAGAGGTATCTCTGGGCCCACTCGGTAGGACATCATCATAATGTGCACGATGTGACCAAGGGGTTGATCACGGAATGATGTGTTATGGAACGAGTAAAGAGACTTGCCCGTAACGAGATTGAACAAGGTATCGGCATACCGACGATCGAATCTCGGGCAAGTACAATACCGCTAGACAAAGGGAATTGTATACGGGATCGATTGAGTCCTTGACATCGTGGTTCATCCGATGAGATCATCGTGGAACATGTGGGAGCCAACATGGGTATCCAGATCCCGCTGTTGGTTATTGTCCAGAGAGCTGTCTCGGTCATGTCTGCATGATTCTCGAACCCGTAGGGTCTACACACTTAAGGTTCGATGATGCTAGGGTTATAGGGAATAGATATACATGGTTACCGAATGTTGTTCGGAGTCCCGGATGAGATCCCGGATGTCACGAGGAGTTCCGAAATGGTCTGGAGGTAAAGATTTATATATGGGAAGTCCTATTTTGGCCACCGGAAATGTTCGGGATTTTTCGGTATTGTACCGGGAAGGTTCTAGAAGGTTCCGGAGTGGGGCCCACCTGCATGGGGGGACCCACATGAACGTGGGTAGTGGGGGCAAGGCCCCACACCCCTGGTCAAGGCGCACCAAGATCCCCCCTTGGAAGGAATAAGATCATATCCCGAAGGGATAAGTTCAAGATCCCTAAAAAGGGGGGATAACAATCGGTGGGGAAGGAAATGATGGGATTTCTTTCCTCCCACCTTTGCCAACGCCCCAATGGACTTGGAGGGAAAGAAGCCAGCCCCCTCCACCCCTATATATAGTGGGGAGGCACGTGGGAGCTGCAACCAAGTTCTGGCGCAGCCTTCCCCTCTCCCAAGTCCTCCTCTCTCGCGGTGCTTGGCGAAGCCCTGCAGGATTGCCACACTCCTCCATCACCACCACGCCGTTGTGCTGCTGCTGGATGGAGTCTTCCTCAACCTCTCCCTCTCTCCTTGTTGGATCAAGGCATGGGAGACGTCACCGGGCTGTACGTGTGTTGAACGCGGAGGTGTCGTCCGTTCGGCACTAGGATCTCCGGTGATTTGGATCACGACGAGTACGACTCCTTCAACCCCGTTCTCTTGAACGCTTTCGCTTAGCGATCTACAAGGGTATATAGATGCACTCTCCTTCCCCTCGTTGAGGGTTTCTCCATAGATAGATCTTGGTGACACGTAGGAAATTTTTTGAATTTCTGCTACGTTCCCCAACAAAAATAAGCTCCCATATGTTGGAGAGCGTGATGTTGAAACCATTTGTGATTCGTGCCAAAGAGCAAAAAGTCATCAGTTTCCATATCCGATCTCTACTAGTGTTTCTACCAAACCTTTGCAACTTATTTTTTCCGATGTGTGGGGGCCTGCCCCGTCCTCTGTCGGTAGACACACGTACTATGTGAGCTTCATCGATGACTATAGCAAATATTCATGGATCTATCTTCTTAAGAAAAGATCTGAAGTATTTCAAGTTTTTCGTAACTTTCAAGCACTCGTTGAACGTCAGTTTGATAGTAAAATACTTGCCCTCCAATCTTATTGGGGAGGTGAGTATGAGAAGCTCAACTCATTTTTTCAAGAACTTGGTATTTCTCATCACGTGTCTTGCCCACACGCCCATCAACAAAATGGGTTGGCAGAACGCAAACACCGTCACATTGTAGAAGTTGGCTTAGCTCTTCTTGCTGGTGCCTCCATGCCACTAAAGTTTTGGGATGAGGCTTTCCTCACCGCTGTTCATCTCATTAACATGCTTCCAAGTCGTGTCATCAACAATGGAACACCTACAGAAAAACTCCTCCATACCAAACCAAACTACACTTCTCTTCGTGTGTTTGGTTGTGCTTGTTGGCCCAATCTTAGACCTTACAACAACCGCAAACTCATGTTTAGGTCTAAGCAATGTGTTTTCATTGGCTACAGTGCCATGCACAAGGGCGTTAAATGCCTAGACATCTCTACTGGCTGTGTCTATATTTCACGTGATGTGGTCTTTGATGAAACCAAGTTCCCCTTTGCTGATCTTCATCCAAACGCTGGCGCTTTACTACGCCAAGAAATTTTGCTTCTGCCCTCTCATCTCACGGGTCTTGATCAAAGGGGGGATAATAATTGCATTGATTCATCATTGACTAATTCTCATAACCATGTGCATGAGCTATGTGTTGATGCAGCAGAAGGAAGCAAAACTGGTGAAGAAATCACCCAAAATGATCAAGAAATCAGCCCCAATGGGCAATATTTCATGTGTCCAGGTTTGGGAGGCAAATCCTCCTCGGGATCGTTACTGCAGCACCTGCCCAGGCTATCCACCTCGGAGTCTGCGCGGCTGCAGCCAGAAACCGCGTCGCACGGCGCGCCAGAAACCGTGTCACCTATCAGGCGCGGCGGCGTCGACTCTCCAGCCGACACGCGGGCGCCAGAGACTCGCCCACCTGAAGACACCGGGACACGCCAATCCGAGGCGACCACGTGTCTGCCTGAGAGGCGCTGGCCCACGGATGGACCCCGCTGCTACGCGCGCCGACATCCGACAGCAGGCGCTCAGCCCCACACCGATTCGACGGGGCCCACGGGCGTGGGATCCGGCGCTGATCCCCTGCAACCATCGCGTAATGATGCGGCCGTAGCACACACGGGATCTTCTGTGCCGCCCACAACGGGCTCCGCGCGCGCTACAGCCACAGACGATCCTGGCACCGGGAACGTTGTAGGGACAGCGCCAGGCGCATCTGCTTCGGGATCTGAGGCGGGATCTTCTGCGCCTCGGAGTGGTGCAGCTTCGCCGGTGCAGCCGCGGACTCGTCTCCAAAAAGGGGTAATTCAACATGTTAATTATAAAACAAAATTCGGCCTTGCTTGTTGCTCCACAGGTGAACCTAGTTCAGTTGAAGAGGCAATGAATGATGCGCGGTGGAGAAAGGCCATGGAAGAAGAATACTCGGCATTGAAGAAAAATAAAACGTGGCACTTGGTGCCTCCACGACCAGGTAAAAATCTAATTGATTGCAAATGGGTGTTTCACATCAAAAGAAAGTCTGATGGATCTATAGATCGTTACAAAGCAAGACTCGTTGCAAAGGGGTTCAAACAACGGTACGGCATAGACTATGAGGACACGTTTAGTCCTGTTGTTAAAGCTGCCACTATTCGCCTCGTTTTGTCTGTTGCTGTTTTCAGGGGATGGAGTCTCAGACAATTGGATGTTCAGAATGCGTTCCTTCATGGCATTCTGGAAGAGGAAGTCTACATGAAGCAACCTCCTGGGTTTGTAAACAAAAACTCACCACTACACGTGTGCAAACTTGATAAAGCCTTATATGGATTAAAGCAAGCTCCTAGGGCGTGGTACTCACGTCTAAGTCGGAAACTGCAAGCACTTGGATTTGTCCCTTCAAAGTCTGATACATCACTGTTTATCTATAATAGATCAAATACCTCCATATTTGTTCTTATTTATGTTGATGATATAATTGTCACAAGTTCCTCTGATGAAGCAATAACAGGACTTCTGAAGGATCTAAGTGCTGAGTTTGCTCTGAAGGATCTAGGAGATTTGCATTTCTTCCTAGGAATTGAGGTAAAGAAACATGAAGATGGCCTTCATCTCTCTCAAGAAAAGTATGCCACTGATCTGGTAAGAAGGGTTGGTCTTCAAGGATGTAAACCCTCACCAACGCCCTTGTCCAGTTCAGAAAAACTCTCACTTACAGAAGGAGATCCCTTGAATCAAGAGGACAGTACAAACTACAGAAGTCTGGTAGGAGCACTTCAGTACTTGACTTTGACAAGACCTGATATTTCATTTGCTGTTAACAAAGTATGCCAGTTTTTGCATGCACCCACCACAGTTCATTGGACTGCTGCTAAACGTATAGTAAGATATGTGAAAACTACTATGAATCTTGGTCTTACTTTCAGTAAATCTTCGTCTACCCTAGTCAGTGCTTTCTCAGATTCTGATTGGGCAGGATGCATAGATGACAGACGTTCCACTGGTGGGTTTGCAGTATTTTTTGGACCAAATCTAATATCATGGTGTGCAAAGAAACAGGCTACTGTATCCAGGTCAAGTACAGAAGCTGAGTACAAGGCACTTGCAAATGCTACGGCAGAGATTATTTGGGTACAGTCTATGTTGAAGGAACTTGGTATAAAGAGTACTAAAGCTCCATGCCTATGGTGTGACAATCTTGGTGCTACCTACCTATCTGCAAATCCAGTGTTTCATGCAAGAACAAAGCATATTGAAGTTGATTTTCACTTTGTCAGAGAAAGAGTTGCAAATCACCAGTTAGAGATTCGTTTTGTGCATTCCAGAGATCAAGTTGCAGATGGCTTCACAAAACCACTACCCACAAGAAGTTTCGAAGAATTCAAGCGTAATCTCAACTTGACAAAGTTGTGATTAAGGGAGGATGTTAAGCAACGCATTGTGTGCCCAGTCGTGACAGGTTGATGGCGTACGTCCCAAGGGGAGTCCGGCTAGGATAGTCCAGGTTGTTAGCATGTTTATCTTTGTAACAACTCTATCTCTCTATCCTCTTATCCCTTGTATCCCAAGTTGTGATCTCAACCATGTACGCGATCTGGGAGTCGCGCCCCAGCATATAAACACGCAGCCGTCGGTCAGACGAAGACACGACGTTAAACCCAAGTTTTCACAGACTAGAGTACACAACTATAATTCCAGGGATTGCATGCTCATCTGCTTATGCTATGACATTTGGTAATAAAAAAATTTCTCGTGGCACAATTTCTATTATATCAAATTTTGTTTCTATTGCTTTGCTTCTTGAATTCTGGCATGTCCGGATCTTTTTCTGGAACACAGCATCTAAATGTTCGTTTGCTTAGTTCACACTGATGCATTTGAGCTGTTGCAAGCTAGTAGCAACATAGCAATCCTGCTATGCTTATTTCACACTGATGACAGATACATATGGTAATCTTGCACATTGCTGTCTACAGTTTCTTAGTGGTCTGTATGATATAACATAATACCAAAGTTTTAAATCGCAGGCAATCCCATTTCGCGGCAGCTTGTCCGAAACGCTACAGCCGCTATTGCGGGCAATAGCGGCCGCTAAGCCATTTAGCGGCAGCTAGTACATGGACATTCTTCGCAGGAAAACAGGGTATTTTCATCAGGAAAACAGAGGATTGCAGTATATAATATACTTACATAAACTGAAACAAGCATCACCAATTACAACTTACAAACAAGCATCACTAGTTCACAAACAAGGGAACCAAGAGCCTGCCATGTTCTGGTTCCAAATGAAAACTTAAATGCGATCGCGGGCCTCACGGGAGATCGCGTAATTTTGGCCATAGCGTCGCGGAAGCATCCCAGGAAGCGATTGCGCCGCAATAGCTGCACTTTCATGGGCGATTTCAATATTTGCATAATACTAGTTGCATCAGCTCAGGAATGTATCTCCGATTTTTTAATATTGAAAGATTGCAGCCTCATTTCTTTTTTCTTTTATGCGTGGACGATAATCATGAGAGGCCGAATAACGCACACACCATCTTAGTTTTTGTATTTTTTTTTATCTCTGTACCACTAGCTGCTACTTGGTCCTTGGCACTTTCTGCTAGTTTCATCATGCACATGAAAGCATTTAGTTATGTGTGCATATAGCATCCAGTTTTTAGAGTTGAGCGCTGCATGTAATTTATGAACCTGAGCTGCCAAAAGTAAATCTCCCTTGTTCACAAAAGACGCAATTTCGTAATACTGCTACCTTATATATTTTCTTCTTCCGAAACAGCTAATAGCAACTGTAGATATCTGAGCTAATTCATGTTTTACTTACATTCCTACCAATCTCCTCTAGATATTACATCTAATACTTGTTCCTTCATGCGGCAGATTTTATCACTTGTAGATTATTTGTTCTGATTGATTTGCATAGACCTGTCAAGTCAATTACCATCAGAGCTCTTTACTGTCTATGTTTTCTTCTGTTGTGGAAAGTGAATCCTGTATGTAGTTATTCAAGCAACACATGTTAAGGCTTTCTTCATTCACCAAATGTGTGCACCTCTCTCAGTTGCTCTCCAACTATTGACTGATTTGATCTCCCTTTGCAGTCCAGAAAATGTGATCGGTCCGCTGGTAGGCTCAGCCTCAATTTCCAGGAGGGTCCTACTGAAAGTGCTATGTTGCACATAGTCCAGATGTATTTCCGTGAATTCCGAGGGGAACAAGGCGAGGTTGCCTTCCTCAAGTCGATCTTCCCAAAGGTGCTGGAGACTGCGGTGATTATAATGGCAAACCCAAGCTTCACTCCATTTTCAGTAGCCGTGGCGTTCTCCAAACTGAAGGAGGCTTCTGAGGTCATAAGGTGCTGCGAAGTGCTGCTTCTTAAGAGTACAGGGCCCGAAGGAGGCAAAGCATGGAGTTTTAAAGAAGGAAGTGATTTTTCATGCGAGGACCCTTTTTTAGCAGTGGAGAGCAGCCTATTCACTCAGCAGCAGTCGAAGTTTATTAGATTTGATGAATTAGGAAACAGGCATGACATCTGCTTCAAAATGCCTGTGAGGAGTGGAAGATTTTTGGATGTGCTGAACTATGAAGCATCCATGGTATCTGCTTCTTTAAGTAGCCGCCCCTGACTTTGGTGGCCTTACATCGCAAACTTTGCGTTAAATTTGTGGTCTGATTGATATCTGGTGGGAAACAGAAATACTATGAAATGGTATTTTGCTTGCTGTGTAATCTGTGTTATTAGTTTCCCTAAGTTTGCTCCTTAAGTTTGCTCCTTCAAACGTTTGTCCCATCTGGCAGCATGTCACATTGCTTGCAGATTTGCATCTTCCCTTCCTGACTGATCTGAAAATTTTAGTTACCATCAGAGCACTCCATGGTCTTTGGCATGCACTTTAGTGATCACATATAATATCTTTGAATTGCACGACCGGATATCCTTGACCAACAATGACTTTGAACACCACCCCCTTGCCATGTTTTTCAGGCCTTTCACATATCTGAAAGAGCCTTTGTTGCTTTGCATGTAACTATGAATCACAAATATAATCTAATTTATGGGTTGCATACTCGCGTGCTTATTTTGCTAATAGCATTAGGGCTGATGCATGATATTATGATGTCATATCGTTTGATCTATAAATTTACATTGCATTGCTAGTTGCATGTTCAGATTTTGTTTGCACTGTTCTATTTGACCATTTGGAATATTTTCTTCATCTATAACCTCGGTAGTACTTAGTAGAGCTTGTTGTTCTGATAGAGTTTGTGTAGAATGAACTGCATGTATAACCTCGGTAGAACTTGATGCCATTTCGCATTGGCACAAAATAAAAGCCGGTGCAACCGTTTCCCACAAACAAGATGGTGTCATCAGCATACTATAGAAAAGTTATTCTCAACTGGTTGTCACGGCTGACATCTGGCAACCCGTTCACATGTTTAAGACCTCCACGGTTGACTGAAATCGGTTGCCTCACTTTCTAATCGGGAATGTCAAAAATCTGACGTCGGATTTTTAACCATGGCAAATCAAACGTTTTTTTATGGTAAATTAAGTTGTCGCGAGGATGGCAATTCCCGTTAGCAAGCATAACAAACCCTTGGTGGTTTAATGCACGGAAGTATTGATCTGTCAGTTCACGCACCGCTGCTTGAAATGTCGGTGATTATCCACTGGGACAAGGAGGGAACAAGCATAAATAATTCAAATTTCAAAGCTGTACCAATAATAGGTATCATCACAAGCACCCCCCTGTGCTATAGCTTTTACTTCAAAGCATGGAACTTACATCTTACCGTGAAACGCAAACAAGCAGGAGCATGGGAAACTTGGTACAGCATTTGCTGCAGGACACACAAGTTAAATCTTCATAAGAACATGACAAACTATTTTGCTGGTCGCATAGGCTACATTCTACTGTGAGCTCGGCTTCAATGCTACATTATTACCAAAATCAACTACTCCAGATAAGAAGACACTATGATGAGATGAGAGTGTCCCGATCAGTTCTTAACTGTGAGAGCATTGTTCTTCTTGATCCGAGTCCGGTTGTCCAGCTTGATAAAACGCTTCTGGTCTTCATAGGGCAGCGCCTTGGCATCTTTCCTCCGTAGCTCGCTCAGCACCGGACGCTTGTCGATCATGTGCCACAGCCAGCCAGGGTACTCAGAGTCTGGTTGGATCTTCGGGTCAGAACCCTCCTTCAGGATATTCGCCCCAAACACACCTGTGCTCTTCATTTCTTTGCTGAGCACAGGTTTAGCATCAGCCGCGCCACCTTTTCCGCCCTCCTTTCCCTTGGCCGCAACGGCAAAGCCTCTTGTCCCAACCAATTGAGCTGTGTCTCTTGGAATAACTCCACGCTTCAATACTCGTGTCCAAGACACTGCCATTCCTGGGTCGATATTTTAGCTGCACACGTCAAACATCACAACTAAGAAGTGTTAACTCTGCTAAAAAAAGAATCAAGTGTGTACTGATATAACATTAGAAAACCACTAGTGCTGACAGAAAAAAGAAGGTTCAGAATCCGCAACGAATCAAGGCATTTGAACAGAAGGTCGTATAATTAGTACACAGATGTACAAGGAGTATGTTGACTCTGGAATATCAGATCTGGGGCCATGTTATCGCAGCCTGCTTCTGCCACAAGGTCTTTATTTATATACTGTAATATGGGGAACTAAAGCTCGAAAGCTAACATGTTTTATTTAAGACTTGTTATTCTGCTTTCAAGATGTTCACTGCAATTTATTTCCAAATTCTTATGTTGTTCAACTGAATACATGAATTACACATGGTTAAAGATGACAATCAGATATAACCATCATCTAAAGGTTCTTGCAAAAGTGAAAACAAATAAAACAACATTTAGACCGGATCAGACCAAAGTCCTGAAGAACATCAACACTATACCCAGCATCAAGCCCCAACCAAAGCAAAATCTGAACTATAATAATCCCCGATTCCCCGCGTAAGGCCATAGTGCATGATTGGCAGTATGGCATCATTCACAAGATGTCAGCCAATGAGCACCACAATATGATTAGCAAATTTGTCTAGGAGTTTAGCAAAACCATGAGAAAGGTGCAGACCAGAAAATGCCCAGATAACACTGTTCTGTTTGTTGTTGAAGCAAAATCAATTGGAACATCAGACACACCTTCCAGCATCAAGCATTGGCCGACCCAAAATCAGAACTACAATCCCGCCTTTAGACCATTTATTTATTATGCACAATTCAGAATCAGCTATATGCGGCACTACATGGTTAGCAAATTTAATTCACCGTTAAACCATGGGAGGGCTGCACCTGATAAGGGTTTGAGTCTCCTAAAAACCTCATATATATCACAGGATGAACAACTTTGGCAGGGGCGGATGCAGATTTTTTTTTCCACCTAGAGCAGTAGTTAGTCCAATCTTACGTGTAATGTACTCCCTCTGTCCCATAATGTAAGGACGTTTTTGACACTAGTGTAGTGTCAAAAACCGAAAACTCACAGGAGTGCCCGTCCTCGCCTGGTCACGGTATCATACACCGTGAGACATCATCGAGATTTGCTAAAAGGATGCTCGCGGGTACAGAGGACGCTGCCATAAATTAGCCAGCTGGCCCACCTAGCGCAGTAACATTCATTCCATGGTAAGAGCGGTTGACAGCAGGCTCTGTCTTCTACCCGTAGCCCAGGTCATAATAGGCTGCCGAGAGCCCAGTCACTATCCTTTCACGAGGCATCCAAGGCAAAAGGGTAGTAGTACTGCTTATCTACCCACCATTTTTTCCACAAAAAGGAAAACGAAGACGAGCTCCAGCAGGAAAAACTAAAGTTTCAATCTATCTGTCGATACATCAGATAAAGGCATGGCTAGTTGGGAGAGTCATCTAGTGCATCTGGAACGCACTTACGCACATTCGTTTGAATCGACGCAACACTTCATGAATCATAAGCCGACCCTCCGTTCATTTCAATTTTAAACAGCAACTTGTCCTCACCCACTATATGTTTGAATTCCATTTCATTTCATGACACCTTACCCAACACATCAACAACTGAAATCTAGTCTATTCTAACACATTGTCACGTTGCATAAATTCCCACATGCAAATTAAATTCATGTAGACATAAGAGCATGATTGGTCGAATATCCACAGGCGTGGACAAGCTCGCCTGATCATGGAATCATGAGGCGTCGCTTCGCGTGGGTTTATGGGCTTATTTAATGCGTATACTATGGACCGAAGAGGCAACGTTAGTACGGCACAGATCGACGGACGTCCATGCATCAGAGATGCTTTTTTTGGTTTTTTATATCGATATGTGCAAGGCACGTGTCCAAGGTGTGAACTGATGGTAACGTCGAGCGACCTTTTTTTTTAATTCACGTACTTTTTTATGTTCGCATAATTTTTTCAAAATTGCATACTTTCTTCAAGTTTGGACAAAGTTACAAATCCGCGTATTTTTTCAAATCCATGAACTGTTTCTAAATCCACTTATTTTTTTCAAGTTTAGGTATTTTTTTAAAATTCACGTACTTTTCTAAAGTTAATCTAATTTTTCAAACGCATGTTTTTTTCCCAAATTAGTATACTTTCTCAGGTCCGCATACCTTTTTTAAGTTCAGATTTTTTAAAAATTCATGAATTTTCCAAATAAAGTACATGAATTTGAAAAAAGCATGTGAACTTGAAGACAGTTATGGATTTGAAAAAGTACACAATTTTTTTAAAAGTTAATGCATTTGAAAAATAAAGTATGTGATTCTTTAAAAAAATACTCGGACTTCAAAAAGGTACATGGATTTGAAAAAAAAACTACGCGAACTTGGAAAGTTTGCGAAAACTTAGAAAATTAAACGGATTTGAAAAATGTATGTGAGTTTTAAAACATTCACGAATTTGAAAATAATACATGAATTGGAGTCAGCGCAATCAAAACCGGGGTGAAACTTGTCCGGTTTCAATAGTTGAGGGTGCAAGTTGTCCAGTTTCGAAGTTACGGGATTAAATTTAGAATCTGACAAAAGTTTGGGGAACAAAAAATATATTGTCTAATTATAATAAATAGTATTTCTTGCAAAAAATATATAATAAATAGCATGTTGTACCGACGGAACATATGTGCATCTTCCGTTGCATGTCCTACCGTCTTCGTGCCGTCACATTAAACAGAACCTGTCACGGTATGCTACTGTGGATGCTGCGTATCCTTCCCTGTTTTGAACACCCACACTTAATACATGTGCCCAAGTGTGATTGTTCCATTGGTGCAGCTAACAGGAGCAAGTGAGCTCGTGTGCTCTATTGCCACTCTCCAAAAACGTTCTTATATTATGGGATGGAAGGAATAGATGTCAAAAATGCTAAACCCATAATTGTTTTTGGTCCATATAGATGGACCAACCACAAAGAAGTACAGTACAATCTGTGTCGACATTATACCAAGAGATGTACAATATATCTGAAATTACTAGTGTCGGCAAAATTACAACAAAGAAGTACGGCCTAAAATTACAATGTCGGAAATTAGTCATCTCTCAAACTACCACAAGAGAAAGGAACGAGGATAATAGTAGTATTTGGTTTCAGAGAAATATGCAATCTGAAATCGCCATTTCTGAAATTACTCATCTTTGCAGAAGAGAAAAGAGAGAGGGAGAGAAGCCTAGGCTGCTGAGTACCTTGGGTGGTGGCTGCGCAGGAGGAGCGCACGCTCGGTGGCGTCCGTTGAAGATGGGGAAGAGGAGGAGGCGGTCGGTAGAGTTGAAGATGGGGAGGAGCCGGCGGCGGTTGGTGGTGGCAGGAGGTCGTAGGGGAGGAGACTGCGGCGGGCGGCGGGGAAGTTCGGCGACGAACCCGGGGAGGGAAGGGGCGTGACGCCGGCTGCGGCGACGCGTGGGATCTAGGCGGCGGCGCGAGGAGCTGGAGGCAGCCCAGATTCGAGGAGCCTTTTTCAGCGAGTGCAGTTGATCAGCAGAGCTGTATCATTTCATTTCAGGTCTTCTCTGATTGTGAATCTTACTAGACTATATAGCACTTCAGATCATGGTTAATAATACAGCCAACGATAGGCTATAAGAGCAACTCTAACGCGCGGATCTATTTCATCCACGCGTGTCTGTTTGGGTCGGCGTGAACAGAAAAATCGACTCAACGCGCCGACTCAAATAAACGCGCGTCCGCTTTTTGTCCACCTACCGACCCATTTCTTGCCAAATTTTGAGCTTGATTTGTGTCGACGCGGACACGAAGGGACGCACGCGACGCGCGTCTACTCCTCCTCTGGCCCGCTAATCGGTGGCACATTGGCCATCCTCTTCCATTCATATCGGCAGTAAACCCTTGCCCGCCCAGTCGCTGGTGCCGCCAATTTTTCGGTGCCTCTGCCAGTGGCCCGTGCCGACAGGCCTCCCCCATCGTTGCCACCTCCCACGTCGCCGGCACCACGCCTCGCCGCCGGGGCCCCAAAAGCTTCCCACCCCACACTCCACCGTCTCTTCTCTTCGTCGACCAGCTTCTCCGTCGACACCCGCAAGCAGTTCGACAGTTTGTCAAGGTAAACAATAGACTCCGCCAACGAGTTCTTTTTCCACAATTTCATGTGCGACTCCGACGATTCCTCGTCCGATGATGAGGATATGTTGGCTGCCGTGTTGGTCCATGACCACCTTAATAGGCAGCGGTCGTTGTTCTGGGGCTCGATCCAAGGGCACATTCCGGTGTTGAATTGTAACAGAGAGAGCGGTCATTTGTTTCTTTGGAAGAACTACTTTGACACAACCAACCCGATGTTCAAACATCAAAAATTCATGTGGCATTTTCTTATGGCTAGGCATCTTTTCAACCGTATTAGCGAGGGGGTGGTCGGATACGATAATTATTTCGAGTGCAAATAGGATGCCCTTGGAAAGATTGGCTTCTCATCTTATCAGAAATGCACTACAGCCGTACGGATGCTTGCATAGGAGTGCCCGGTGATCTCATTGATGAGTATGTCTGTATGAGCGAGTCTACATGCCTAGAGTCCATGCACAGGTTCTGCAAAACTGTGATTGATGTGTGCCTTGATTACTTGAGAGAGCCGATTGCTCAAGATACAGTCCGATTGTTGGCGATGAAAGCCAGCAGGGGCTTCCCATGGATGCTTGGCAGCATAGACTACATGCACTGGGATGAATGCCAGCAAGATGAGCGCCCGAAACGTATCTATAATCAAGGGTTTCAATTTCAGGGTGAGGATGTTGTGCCTGAGCATGGAAGAGGAGCGGCAACGTTTGCACAGTTCACCCAATTTCATCATGAAATGCGTGATTGAGAAACTCACATACAGCTGCAAAATGTTTTGGTTGAGTATATATGGGATCATGTTGGCAACTAATAGATGTATCTTTTTTTCAAATGTATTTGAGACAATTTATTTTTTATTTGGCTTGTAACTATGCTAAATTTATTTGGTTGTGAAATTATGCTATTTTTTGTTTGCTTGTGAAACTATACAAAATGGGTGTATATTTGTTGAAAAACAGCGGCCAACCGGCCACACCGGTAAATATGGATCGGCGCATTGGCCGCACTGTCATAAACAAGGCGGACGTCGAGCGGGCGGCCGACCCAAATGGACAAAAGGCGGACAAAATCGTCATCCGTTTGGGTCGGCGCGTTGGAGTTGCTCTAAGGAGTTGCCATGTCATTTAGAGTCAACCTCATAGACGACATGTACAATATTAAGTTTTAATTGTGTACTAGTACTTTATTAGTAGTTGACCCACCTTACAACCTCACAAAGCATCTTGGGGCTCATATTGCAGCTGGCTACTAACGAAGAGTCCGCTTATTTTCTTTCTCCTCTTCTTCTCCTCCAACTAAGCAAATATACAATATTCTAGTCCTTATAGTCTGCTTATGCCACCTTATTGTACTTGCTCTAAGGAATCTCCCACGTCGAGCCACCCGCACCCGTCTAACTGTGACGTGTTTTGCCATCATCGATCCATCAACCGGTCCAGACGTGCTTTTTAGACAATCTGGAGAGGGGATGCGGGTGCATGAACTATTGTCACGCACGCTTCTAACTAACCTGGCCCACCAAAAAACCCTCTCCCACGCCTGCACGTTTTCCCACCGAAGTCAGCTTCTCGCATTCATGCCGGCCCATATCAGACGCGACCACTAACTGAAGTCGGCATTGAAGCGGCTCGCCGCCTATTGCTCGTTCGTTGCGCACGCCTTCTCTCCGCACTGAAACAACATCAGTCTACCCGCCTATCTCCATTAAATCGGCACATGTGCCAAGGAACCTACTCCGGCGCCATGAGTCCCAGGAAGGTCGCCGCCAGCGCGTCTCCGGGTTACACAGCCAGTGCAGTTTCTCAGCTGAGCCGTATCATTACAGTTTAGGCCTTCCGTGCAAAACTTATTTTTGAACAGTTTCCCAGCAAGTATGATTGACCTTGTGAATCTTACTAGACTAAGGCCCAGTTCTTTTCACACAGGATTCTGCAGAATCAAGATTTTGGAAAATTCTCCCAGAATCTGCTTCTCCCAGAATCTGTTGCCGAGTTCTTTTCTGAGATTGTAGGTTGAGATTCTGGAAAGAGTTGTGTGTTGAAATGTCTGTAGTACCCTTAGACAGAAAATGTTTGATGAATTTATTAACACCTTGTTGTTTCTAACAGTATCTAGTCGAATATGAGTACGAAAGTGATTTCCGAATGTCATAAAAAGTGCTAAATATTACATTTAGAATGGGAGTGCTTTCCCCTGATGCGAATAGGGAGCGGCCGAGCGAAGCGTTAGCTCTCCAGCGCGTGGATGTGGATGAGCTAGTGGCATTTTGGACGTAATTTCTCCATGGGATAGGGGTACACTCATATTTTGAAACGTTTTCAGTGGTGGGACTTGCCAAAATCTCAGGATTCTGAGAAAATCTAGCTTTTTGGGTGCTTTTGGATTGCACTAGGGTTCTAGAGAATCCTCTCCAGATTTTGGAAGTCAAAACGAGTTCTTTTGACTCCAGATTTTCCAGACCGAAATTCTACACAATCTGCTCAAAAGAACTGAGCCTTAGTAGACTATATATAGCAGATAACGAAAATGTTGAATGGAGGTCAGCCTCCATGGAAGCCGAATTTAAGATGACCAAGATTCATATTTGTACGTTTCAGATTTTTATTTAAAAATACACATATACTTAGAGACAGTAATGTACAACTGTGTAAATTTTCAAGAAAAAAAATCTGCGCCTTTTTATTATATGCACTATTCATCCTTACAATCCATGATTTTGTTTTTATTTGTACAGCTCGCATTTCAAGGTATTTCGCCCAAAAGGAATACACACATACACATTATATCCTTGTATACATACTTGTACAAAAAACTTCAGATTGTTTTGAAACTGATAAGTTTGAATTTTTTTTCCAGAAAATTCAGCCTCCATGGAGGCCAAGCTTCAAAACGCCCTACTCTTCTTACAAATATATTGTTACATGTGGCACTCTTAGCATGCAACATTTGGCTAGAAAACTTTGGCCATGCACAAAGTTTGGATGCCATTTCTTTGATCTGTGATTTCACATTTCATTCCAGGCCTCGCACAAAGTGCATGGATGTCTGTTTTCTTCTTCTTCTTTTTCATTTCCTGTTTTGGCTTGGAAGGATCCATTACTTTGCATATATTATGTGGGTCTGAGGAGGATGATCTTGAGTTTTGCTTCTTCCGTGCCTTGCCTTCTATAACTAAGTGCATTCTTTTTTTTATTGCTACACAATGCTTAATTAAGCAGTATTTATGTTACAGGTCGTGTACAGCTAATTAGTTAATCTACATCTTGTTCAACGATGTAACAAGATGTTCAACATTCTTCGGTCGAATAATACTAGTATTAACTAGTGTTGTTCTCACCAAGCCAGCTCGCCCCCAAAGCAATTCCGTGCATTTGTTTAACAAAAGATTAGAACTAATCTTCCGTTCGCCCTCTCACGGCACGCAGCAATCACTGCCCCAGAATCAAATTAAGCAGTTCACTGGAGACGAACCATCTCATGTCATAGCTATATATGATCCTCATTACACCCACATGTATCATCACACAAACAAGATCCAGCACAACTTTCTCCATCGATCTTCCACCCCTACCGGCCATGGCTAGTTATTACTGGATAGTTCTCGTTTTGGCGTGCACCTGCGCGCTCAGTGGCGCACTGGCGGCACGCGACCTCGCCGACGATGCGTCCATGGCCGCGAGGCACGAGCAGTGGATGGGCAAGTATGGCCGCGTGTACGGTGACGCCGCCGAGAAAGCAAGGCGGTTGGAGGTGTTCAAGGCCAACGTCGCGTTCATCGAGTCCGCGAACGCCGGGAACAACAAGTTCTGGCTGGAGGCCAACCAGTTCGCCGATATCACTGAGGACGAGTTCAGGGCTACCCACACCGGATACAAGCCAGTTGCTGTGACTAACAAGGACCGGAGCACCGGGTTCAGGTACGCGAACGCCAGCCTCGACGACCTCCCGGCCTCCGTGGACTGGAGGACCAATGGCGCCGTCACTCCCATCAAAGACCAAGGCCAATGTGGTACGCACTACGCAGCACAAACCTACATTATATTTGCATGAACCTATGGTCACTGGAGTATGCTGACTCGTTTGTTCATTTCAGGGTGCTGCTGGGCGTTCTCCACGGTGGCCTCCATGGAGGGCATCGTGAAGCTGAGCACGGGCAAGCTGGTCTCCCTCTCGGAGCAGGAGCTGGTGGACTGCGACGGCACAGACAAGGGCTGCGAGGGCGGGCTCATGGACAACGCCTTCGAGTTCGTCGTCAAAAACGGCGGCCTCGCCACCGAGGCCGACTACCCCTACACCGGTGCAGAGGGCAGCACCTGCGACTCCAGCACGGCCGCGGCGACCATCACGGGGCACGAGGACGTGCCGGCCAATGACGAGGCGTCTCTGCTTAAGGCGGTGGCGGCGCAGCCCGTGTCCCTGGCCGTCGACGGCGGGGACAACCTCTTCCGGTTCTACAAGGGCGGCGTGCTCTCCGGCGCGTGCGGCACGCAGCTCGACCACGGCATCGCGGCCGTCGGGTACGGCGTGTCTGGAGACGGGACCAAGTTCTGGGTGATGAAGAACTCGTGGGGCGCGGGGTGGGGCGAGGACGGCTTTATCAGGATGGAGAGGGACGTCGCCGACGAGCAGGGCCTCTGCGGGCTCGCCATGCAGCCTTCCTACCCCACGGCGTAGCCAGCTGCTTCATTCCTATCCTACTAGCTTGTAAATCGATCCACCTTTGAAGCGTTTGTGGTGTATATATATGGTACGACCTGCGTATTCTTCTATATCACCCTTTTCGAAAAATGATTCTCCAATCAGAAATCTACTATTCACACACCTCCGGTCCTCACATGAGTACTAGTGTACTACCATAATCGGATATCTTATTTCTCCTAGTAAGCAGCAGTTATTAGAAACCACTCGGTTTTACAACAAAAGAGACTCAAATGTTCAGTATAGGCTTAGCAACTTAGAATTGTCTCTAATAAAAAAAGGTCTTAATTTGATATACTCCCTTCGTCCATAAATACATGGCGTACAAACCGAGTCAAAAAATCAACGTTTTCTAAGTTTGAGAAAGCGTATACACAAATATGTGAAGGTAAACAATACCGAATCTTTTCGCAAAAAACAAACACAAATGAATATAAATATACTTACCATTAGATGTATTTTTATAGTGTATTCATTTAATATTATTGTTGGTGCTATTTACTCTTATATATTTGGTCAAACATAGGAAGCATTGAATTTTTGACTAAATTCATACGCCATATATTTCGGGATAGAGGGATCAATTTGGCTGCAAAATCTATAATGTTCTTGTGAGAGTTCCCTCCTTCCTGCATTGCCTCTTTGGCCTTCAACATCCCCTTGGAAGCATTCCTTTGTACTCCTCCACACCCATCACCTCTTTGATGCACCTCTCCACCTCTTCCCTTCTCACCAGGCACTTCTCATCTCGACGTGCGCACAAGACATTGTTGAGGAAATCGTTAACTGGTAGCTGCTCGATTGAGTGGTGAGTAGGGGATTAACCGGCTAATCGACAAGTTAATCGACCATTTAATCAATTAATCGGATAATTTATAGGTGTATAGGCTACTCGGTGACCCTACTAGTAGGGATTAATCGGCAAGTTAACTGGTTAATCGGATGAATTCTTGAACAGAGGCACAAGCCGAGCCCCCGCACACTCTCTACATACTTTGCAGTGGTCGGTTGGTCCGGCCATTGCCCTATTGCGATCATATGTATACCGGTTGCAAGCTTAACTTTTATTAATTGAAAAATTCCACTAGCAATTATCAACCTTGTGAGCCAGTACTTCTAGCAGAGGGCAAAAAGGAACAATTAAGCATTTATGTTGCGTTTGTCATGGAGTTCTTGGGGCAACTTTGTCTACCTCTTGGGACCTCAACACCCAAACGAAAGGTTGCCAAAGTTGCAAACTCCATAGCCTAGCTCCTTTAGTTGTATCGTGTCGAGGTTGGCAACTGTGCCGTGGGATGCAAGGAGCATAGAGCAAGGAGTTTGTTTGTTGTGGTTGGCAACTCTGTCGTAGGATGCCAATTCTGGACATAAGAGAAATGATGATGATGTGCTCAATACATGCATTGTTCATAGCTGGTAACAAGCATAGTCTT